>NC_089251.1:110576248-110895630 GCF_963930625.1 Muntiacus reevesi
GATTATACAGTGGAAGAGACAAATAGATTCAAGGGATTAGATCTGATAGAGTGCCTGAAGGACTAGGGATGGAGGTTCCTAACATTATACAGGAGGCAGTGATCAAAACCATGCCCAAGAAAAAGAAATGCAAAAAGGCAAAATGGTCTGTCTGAGGAAGACTTACAAATAGCTGAGAAAAGGAGAAGTCAAAAGGCCAAGGATAAAAGGAAAGATATACCAGTCTGAATGCAGAGTTCCAAAGAATAGCAAGGAGAGTTAAGGAAGCCTTCCTAAGTGATCAATGACAAATCAAGACAGCATACTGAAAAGCAGTGACATCACTTTGCCAGCAAAGGTCCATATAATCAAACCTATGGTTTTTTTCCAGTAGTCATGTATGGATATGAGAGTTGGACTATAAAGAAAGCTGAGCATCAAACAATTGATGCTTCTGAACTGTGGTGTTGGAGAAGACTCTTAAGAGTCCCTTGAACTGCAAGGAGATCAAACCAGTCAATCCTAAAAGGAAATCAATCCTGAATACTCATTGGAAGGATTGATGCTAAAGCTGTAGCTCCAACATTTTGGCCACCTGATGCAAAGAGACGACTCATTAGAAAATGCCCTGCTGCTAGAAAGATTGAAGGCAGTAGGAGAAGGGGACAACAGAAGACGAGATGGTTGGACAGAAGTTGGATGGCATCACTGACTCAATGGACATGAGTTTGAGCAAGCTCCAGGAGATGGCAAAGGACAGGGAAGTCTGGCATGCTTCAGTCCATAGGGTCACAAAGAGTCGGACACAACGAAGTGACTAAAAAACATCAATAAAAAGATGATCATGTCACATGTTCTTATAATCTGACCTTGCTACTTTTCCCATCAAGTGGTGGGAGCCATATTGCCTCACCTTGAATTTGTCAATAACGTTGTGGCTGCCTGACCAATAAAGTATGACAGAAGTAACACTACGTGATTTCTAAAACTGGGTCATAAAAATATCATGTACTTTGCCTTGCTTTCTTGAGATGCTGACACTTGGAATCTGGCCACCATGCTATGAGGAACCTGAAGCAGACACACGTCTCTCTAAATTGTATGAGACACACATGCAAGATATGTGAAATAATGTGCATTAATAATACCTGTGTACTAGGTACTGGGGAAACAGTGATGAACAAAACAGTGTTTCTACTCTGGTAAAGGTTACAGCTTAAGGGAAAAACAAACAAACTAGTAACAGTTATTTAAACTACTGCATGTATGCTGAATCCTCTGAAGATGACTTACAGAAAACTACAGATATCAGAAAACAGTTAGACTTCAATTAGTAAAACATCTGGAACAAGCTTTTTACCAATCGGCCATACTGAGCAGGATTAGAAAGATTCCTTCCTTAGGTCAGAGTGATGTCAGGAGTAATACTGCCCCAGGTATAGACCTCTCAGAAAGTCCATCACTTCAAGCATTTAAATTTATCTCAGGATATTGTTAAGACTCTGAGACCGGTCACCTGGGACTGAGAAGGACTCAGGTACAAAGTTTTTCAGCTGATGATCCCTACTTCAAAATAAAAGCAGCCCCTGTACATATTATACATTACATAGTATTAATATAAGAAAGCCTATCTATCAGGCATAGGGTTCCTACAGGAGCAAACCCCTTAGTAAACCTCAGCCTACATATTAACAGTTTACCCTATAAGAATGCAACAAAGAACCTAACTTCAAGAGACACATTCCCTCCAAAACCAAAGATTCTCTAGTCCTTTGGTATATCACATTCATGGCCCAGTTGTTTGCTTCTTTCAGAGTGGTAGAAGGGAAAACTGACTTCAACTATAGAGTTCCTGCTACTCTTGCTATATAACAAGAATTCCCTATGATGTATTCCTATAGAGAATGATGCTTTTTAGGAGGGGTGCTGCTAGTCACCCCAAGAATGATCCTTTCTTATACTCACAACTCTGGTAGCAAAGCAAATCTAGGGTCATATGTGTCACCTTTCTTATTACTAGAAAATGTTTCCATGCTTCCATAGAATTTAAATTCTGTTTAGCCCTCATTCTATCCTATCTCTTCTGATAATTTATCTGCAAGTTTGTCTTCAAGTTCTACTTTTAAACCAATTTATTAATTCCTTTTTTAATGATTCATATGTCTTCAGGCCTAGTACATAATTTGATCCAACTTCTTTTTTTCATAATGGTTACTCTGGTCTTGAATCTGTGTATGAAATATCACTTTCCATATAATGCGACAGTTTTGAAATACATGACTGTATTTAGTTCTTTTTTGAAATGCTTCCTTTATGTTTCCCAGGGCATGTCTTCCCACTTCTAGAATCACAGGAAACATCATCATCAAGTCACCCCTTCCTCTTTAGTCTCTCTTAGAATGAATTTAATGACATTTTGACATTTTGAATGAAAACCCAAATGTCCATCGACAGAGGAATGGATAAAGAAGATGTGATACATATATAAAATGTAATATTAGTCATAAAAAGAAATGAAATAGTGCCATTTACAAAGACATGTCTGGATCCAGAGATTGTCATACTGAGTGAAGTAAGTCAGACAGAGAAAAAGAAATTTCATATGGATATTGCTTATATGCAGAATCTTTTTTTTTTTCCAATTATTTTTATTAGTTGGAGGCAAATTACTTCGCAACATTGCAGTGGGTTTTGTCATACATTGACATGAATCAGCCATGGAGTTACATGTATTCCCCATCCCGATCCCCCCTCCCACCTCCCCCCCCACCCGATTCCCCTGGGTCTTATATGCAGAATCTTAAAAAAATTATACAAATGAACTTTTTTACAAAACAGAAACAAACTCACAGATTTAGAGAAAGAACTTATGGTTACCAGGGGAGAGTATGGGGTAGGGGAACAGATAGGGAGTTTGAGATTGACATGTACACATTGCTTTATTTAAAATGAATAACTAACAAGAACCTACTTATAGTACAGGGAACTCTGATCAATATTATGTAACAATCTAAATGGGAAAAGAATTCGAAAAAGAATAGATATAAATATATGTATAACTGAATCACTTTGCTGTATACCTGAAACTAACACATTGTTAATCAACTACACTCCAACATAAAATAAAAAGGTTAAAATGGACAACCTAGAAAAAATGGACAAATTCCTAGAAATGTACAATTTCCCAAGACAGAACCAGGAAGAAACAGAAAATATGAACGAACTAATTACCAGTAATGAAGTTGAATCAGTAATAAAAACGATCCCACCAAACAAAAGTCCAGGGACTTGCCTGGCAGTCCAGTGGCTAAGACTCCGTGCACCTAATGCAGGGAACAGGAGTCCAATCCCTGGTCAGGGGACTGAGATCCCGCTTGCTGCACAGTGCAACCAAAAAAAAAAAAGTTCAAGACCATATGGCTTCACAGGTGAATTTTACCAAACATTAACACCTATCCTTAAATTATTCCAAAAAACTGCAGATAAAACACAAACTTATTGTATGAGGCCAGCATCATCCTGATGCAAAAACCAGACAAAGATAACACACAGAAAAAAAATTACAGGCCAATATCACTGGTGAACATACACACAAAAATCCTCAACAAATTAACAGCAAACTAAATCCAACAATACACAGTGATAAAGTGGATTTTATCCTAGGGATGCAAGGTTGGTTCAATATCTGAAAAATCAATATTATACACTATATTAACAAGCTGAAGAATAAAAATCATATAATCATCTCAACAGATAAAGAAAGAGACTGACAAAATTCAATATCCAGTTATGACAAAACTCTCCAGAAACGTATATACAGGGAACATAGCTCAACATAATAAAGGCTTTATATGATAAGCCCACAACCAACATCATACTCAGTGGTGAAAAGCTGAAAGCATTCCTCTAAAATCAGGAACAAGACAAGGATGCCCACTCTCACCACTTTTATTCAACATAGTACTAAAAGTCCTAGCCACAGCAATCAGGTAAGAAAGAGAAATAAAAGAGAGCCAAACTGGAAAGAAAGAAGTAAAACTGTCACTGTTGGTAGATGTCATTATACTATACACAGAAAATCCTAAAACTGCCACCAAAAAAATACAAGAGCTCATCAATAAACTGGGTAAAGTTGTAGGATACAAAATTAATAAACAGAAATCTGTTGCATTTTTATACACTAACAATGAATTATCAGAAAGACAAATTAAGGAAACATTTACAATCACATCAAATTTAATAAAATATCTAGTAATAAACCTACCTAAGGAAGTGAAAGATTTATACTCAGAAACCATACAACGTTGATGAAAGAAATTGAAGATGACACAAACAGATGGAAGGATAAATTGTGCTCATGGATTGGAAGAATTTAATATTATTAAATTCATTTTTAATAAAATTATTAAATTCATTTTAGTATTATTAAAATGACCACAATACCCAAGGCAATCCACAGATTTTCCTAAAACTCATAGAAAAAAAAAAAACACACCCAGAACACTCTGTGACAAATCATAGCAATGCCCTTTTTCTGGTCTGTCTCCTAAGGCAAAAGAAACATAAGCAAAAATAAACAAATGTAACCTAATTAAATTTTAAAGTTTTGCACAGCAAAGGAAACCACCAACAAAATGAATTTGCAAATGATAATGACCAATAAGGGGTTAATATCTAAAAATATATAAATAGCTCATACAGTCAGTCAGTCACTTCAGTCATTCAGTCGTGTCGGCCTCTTTGGGACCCCGTGAATCGCAGCATGCCACGCCTCCCTGTCCATCACCAACTCCCGGAACAACTCAGTATCAAAAAAAACAAAAAATCCAATTAGAAAATGGGGAGAAGATTTCCCCGGTGTCCAGTGATTAAGAATCTGTGCTTCTAATGCAAGGGGCACAAGTCAGGTTCCTGTTCAGGTAACTAAGATTCCACATGCTGCATGACGTGGTCAAAGCAATGAAAATAAATAAATTTTTTAATTTTTAAAATTAAATTTTTAAAATAAAATGATTAAAAAAATATTTTTAATGGGCAGGAGACCTGAATAGATCTTTTTCCAAAGAAGACAAACAAACGGCCAAAAGGCAAATGAAAAGATGCTCAACATCGTTAATCATCGGAGACAGGCAAATTAAAACCACAAATGAGATGGCCCCTCACATCTATCAAAATGGCTACCATCAAAAAGACTACAAATAAATGTTGGCAAGGATGTGGAGAAAAGGAAACCCCTGTTCACTGTTAGTGAAAATGCAAATTGATACAGCCACAGTGGAAAATAAAATGGAGGTTCCTTTTAAAAACTAAGGCTAGAGCTACCATATGATCCAGCAATCCCACTCCTGGGCATATATCTGCAAAAGATGAAAACTCAAAGTCAAAAAGATACATGCACCCCAATGTTCATAGCAGCATTTATACCTGCCAAGATATGGAAGAAACCTAAGTGTCCATCAACAGAGAAATGGATAAAGAAGATGTGGTGTATGTGTATATTCACACACACACAATGGGGGAGTTCCCTGGAGGTCCAGTGGTTAGGACTCAGTCCTTCCACTGCCCTGGCCTCAGGTTCAATCCCTGGTCAGTGAACTAAGATCCCATAAGACAAGCAGTATGGCCTACACACACACACGGAACACTACTCATTCAAAAAAGAATGAAATTTTGCCATCTGCAATAAGAATGAACCTGGAGGGTATTATGCTTAGTGAAACAAGTGAGACAGAGAAAGACAAATACCATGTTCTATCACATATATGTGGAATCTAAAAAGTAAAACAAACTAGTGAACATAACAACAACAACAAAAGAAAAAAAACCAGACAATACAGAGAACAAACTAGTGGTCACCAATGGGCAGAGAGAAGGAGGGAATGGCAAGACAGGAATAAAGGATTCAGTTCAGTTCAGTCACTCAGTCATGGCCGACTCTTTGAGACCCCAAGAACCGCAGCAAGCCAGGCCTGCCTGTCCATCACAAACTCCCGGAGTTACTCAAACTCATCTCCATTGAGTTAGTGATGCCATCCATCCATCTCATCCTCTATTGTCCTCTTCTCCTCCTGCCCTCAATCTTTCCCAGCATCAGGGTCTTTTCAAATGAGTCAGCTCTTCACATCAGGTGGCCAAAGTATTGGAGTTTCAGCTTGAACATCAGTCCCTCAAATGAACACCCAGGACTGATCTCCTTTAGAATGGACTGGTTGGATCTCCTTGCAGTCCAAGGGACTCTCAAGAGTCTTCAACACCACAGTTCAAAAGCATCAATTCTTCAGCACTCAGCTTTCTTCACCGTCCAATTCTCAACATCCATACAGGACTACTGGAAAAACCATAGCTTTGACTAGACAGACCTTTGTTGACAAAGTAATGTCCCTGCTTTTTAATATGCTATCTAGGTTGGTCATAACTTTCCTTCCAAGGAGTAAGCGTCTTTTAATTTCATGGCTGCAGTCACCATCTGCAGTGATTTTGGAGCCCTAAAAAATAAAGTCAGCCACTGTTTCCACTTTTTCCCCATCTGTTTGCCATGAAGTGATGGGACCAGATGCCATGATCTTAGTTTCCTGAATACTGAGCTTTAAGTCAACTTTTTCACTCTCCTCTTCCACTTTCAAGAGGCTTTTTAGTTCTTCTTCACTTTCTGCCATAAGGGTGGTGTCATCTGTATATCTGAGGTTATTGATATTTCTCTGCCGAAGTTCAGCCCCAACGGGTCTAGGAATACCCAAGGGATGAGTGGCATCGGCGAGAAGTGCACAGACTCTGGTTGCAATACAAGAGCTCATCTACCTTTATTTTTTTAACAGCTCAGATTATATAGAATTATTTTTCTTGCCTCCCCCTTACCATCCCCCATGTTACATCAGATATTGGTTTCATACCTCCGTAAATATTTTTCCCTCATATCTTTCCCAGTGATTTCATCTGGAACAATCCCGATGACAGGGTTTTTTTCCTTGAATGTTCCATACATTAGTCTTCTTTTTTTTTTTTTTTTTTAAATTTTTATTTTTCAGTGGGTTTTGTCATACATTGATATGAATCAGCCATAGAGTTACACGAATTCCCCATCCCGGTCTCCCATCCCACCTCCCTCTCCACCCGATTCCTCTGGATCTTCCCAGCCCAACAGGCCCGAGCACTTGACTCATGCCTCCCACCTGGGCTGGTGGTCTGTTTCACCACAGATAATATACATGCTGTTCTTTCGAAACATCCCACCCTCCCCTTCTCCCACAGAGTTCAAAAGTCTGTTCTGTACTTCTGCGTCTCTTCTTTTGCCCTGCATATAGGGCCATCGTTACCATCTTTCTAAATTCCGTATATATCTGTTAGTATACTGTAATGTTCTTTATCTTTCTGGCTCACCTCACTCTGTATAATGGGCTCCAGTTTCATCCATCTCATTAGAACTGATTCAAATGAATTCTTTTTAACGGCTGAGTAATATTCCATGGTGTATATGTACCACAGCTTCCTTATCCATTCATCTGCTGATGGGCATCTAGGTTGCTTCCATGTCCTGGCTATTATAAACAGTGCTGCGATGAACATTGGGGTGCACGTGTCTCTTTCAGATCTGGATTCCTCAGTGTGTATGCCCAGAAGTGGTATTGCTGGGTCATATGGCAGTTCTATTTCCAGTTTTTTAAGAAATCTCCACACTGTTTTCCATAATGGCTGTACTAGTTTGCATTCCCACCAACAGTGTAAGAGGGTTCCCTTTTCTCCACACCCTCTCCAGCATTTATTGCTTGTAGACTTTTGGATAGCAGCCATCCTGACTGGCGTGTAATGGTACCTCATTGTGGTTTTGATTTGCATTTCTCTGATAATGAGTGATGTGGAGCATCTTTTCATGTGTTTGTTAGCCATCTGTATGTCTTCTTTGGAGAAATGTCTGTTTAGTTCTTTGGCCCATTTTTTGATTGGGTCATTTATTTTTCTGGAATTGAGCTTCAGGAGTTGCTTGTATATTTTTGAGATTAATCCTTTGTCTGTTTCTTCATTTGCTATTATTTTCTCCCAATCTGAGGGCTGTCTTTTCACCTTACTTATAGTTTCCTTTGTTGTGCAAAAGCTTTTAAGTTTCATTAGGTCCCATTTGTTTAGTTTTGCTTTTATTTCCAATATTCTGGGAGGTGGGTCATAGAAGATCTTGCTGTGATTTATGTCAGAGAGTGTTTTTCCTATGTTCTCCTCTAGGAGTTTTATAGTTTCTGGTCTTACATTTAGATCTTTAATCCATTTTGAGTTTATTTTTGTGTATGGTGTTAGAAAGTGTTCTAGTTTCATTCTTTTACAAGTGGTTGACCAGTTTTCCCAGCACCACTTGTTAAAGAGATTGTCTTTTTTCCATTGTATATCCTTGCCTCCTTTGTCAAAGATAAGGTGTTCATAGGTTCGTGGATTTATCTCTGGACTTTCTATTCTGTTCCATTGATCTATATTTCTGTCTTTGTGCCAGTACCATACTGTCTTGATGACTGTGGCTTTGTAGTAGAGTCTGAAGTCAGGCAGGTTGATTCCTCCAGTTCCATTCTTCTTTCTCAAGATTACTTTGGCTATTCGAGGTTTTTTGTATTTCCATACAAATTGTGAAATTATTTGTTCTAGTTCTGTGAAAAATACCGTTGGTAGCTTGATAGGGATTGCATTGAATCTATAGATTGCTTTGGGTAGAATAGCCATTTTGACAATATTGATTCTTCCAATCCATGAACACGGTATATTTCTCCATCTGTTTGTGTCCTCTTTGATTTCTTTCATCAGTGTTTTATAGTTTTCTATGTATAGGTCTTTTGTTTCTTTAGGTAGATATACTCCTAAGTATTTTATTCTTTTTGTTGCAATGGTGAATGGTATTGTTTCCTTAATTTCTCTTTCTGTTTTTTCATTGTTAGTATATAGGAATGCAAGGGATTTCTGTGTGTTAATTTTATATCCTGCAACTTTACTATATTCATTGATTAGCTCTAGTAATTTTCTGGAAGAGTCTTTAGGGTTTTCTATGTAGAGGATCATGTCATCTGCAAACAGCGAGAGTTTCACTTCTTCTTTTCCTATCTGGATTCCTTTTACGTCTTTTTCTGCTCTGATTGCTGTGGCCAAAACTTCCAACACTATGTTGAATAGTAGTGGTGAGAGTGGGCATCCTTGTCTTGTTCCTGATTTCAGAGGAAATGCTTTCAATTTTTCACCATTGAGGGTGATGCTTGCTGTGGGTTTGTCATATATAGCTTTTATTATGTTGAGGTATGTTCCTTCTATTCCTGCTTTCTGGAGAGTTTTAATCATAAATGAGTGTTGAATTTTGTCAAAGGCTTTCTCTGCATCTATTGAGATAATCATATGGTTTTTATCTTCCAATTTGTTAATGTGGTGTATTACGTTGACCGATTTGCGGATATTAAAGAATCCTTGCATTCCTGGGATAAAGCCCACTTGGTCATGGTGTATGATTTTTTTAATATGTTGTTGGATTCTGTTTGCTAGAATTTTGTTAAGGATTTTTGCATCTATGTTCATCAGTGATATTGGCCTGTAGTTTTCTTTTTTTGTGGCATCTTTGTCTGGTTTTGGAATTAGTGTGATGGTGGCCTCATAGAATGAGTTTGGAAGTTTACCTTCATCTGCAATTTTCTGGAAGAGTTTGAGTAAGATGGGTGTTAGCTCTTCTCTAAATTTTTGGTAGAATTCAGCTGTGAAGCCATCTGGTCCTGGGCTTTTGTTTGCTGGAAGATTTTTGATTACAGTTTCGATTTCCTTGCTTGTGATGGTTCTGTTAAGATCTTCTATTTCTTCCTGGTTCAGTTTTGGAAAGTTATACTTTTCTAAGAATTTGTCCATTTCATCCAAGTTGTCCATTTTATTGGCATAGAGCTGCTGGTAGTAGTCTCTTATGATCCTTTGGATTTCAGTGTTGTCTGTTGTGATCTCTCCATTTTCATTTCTAATTTTGTTAATTTGGTTCTTCTCTCTTTGTTTCTTAATGAGTCTTGCTAATGGTTTGTCAATTTTGTTTATTTTTTCAAAAAACCAGCTTTTAGCTTTGTTGATTTTTGCTATGGTCTCTTTAGTTTCTTTTGCATTTATTTTTGCCCTAATTTTTAAGATTTCTTTCCTTCTGCTAACCCTGGGGTTCTTCATTTCTTCCTTCTCTAATTGCTTTAGGTGTAGAGTTAGGTTATTTATTTGGCTTTTTTCTTGTTTCTTGATGTAAGCCTGTAATGCTATGAACCTTCCCCTTAGCACTGCTTTTACAGTGTCCCATAGGTTTTGGGTTGTTGTGCTTTCATTTTCATTCGTTTCTATACATATTTTGATTTCTTTTTTGATTTCTTCTATGATTTGTTGGTTATTCAGAAGCGTGTTATTTAGCCTCCATATGTTTGAATTTTTAACAATTTTTTCCTGTAATTGAGATCTAATCTTACTGCACTGTGGTCAGAAAAGATGACTGGAATGATTTCAATTTTTTTGAATTTTCCAAGACCAGATTTATGGCCCAGGATGTGATCTATTCTGGAGAAGGTTCCGTGTGCACTTGAGAAAAAGGTGAAGTTGATTGTTTTGGGGTGAAATGTCCTATAGATATCAACTAGGTCTAGCTGGTCCATTGTATCATTTAAGGTTTGTGTTTCCTTGTTGATTTTCTGTTTAGTTGATCTATCCATAGTTGTGAGTGGGGTATTAAAGTCTCCCACTATTATTGTGTTACTATTAATTTCCTCTTTCATACTTGTTAGCGTTTGCCGTACATATTGCGGTGCTCCTATGTTGGGTGCATATATATTTATAATTGTTATATCTTCTTCTTGGATTGATCCTTTGATCATTATGTAGTGTCCTTCTTTGTCTCTTTTCACATCCTTTATTTGAAAGTCTATTTTATCTGATATGAGTATTGCGACTCCTGCTTTCTTTTGGTCTCCGTTTGCGTGAAATATTTTTTTGCAGCCCTTCACTTTTAGTCTGTATGTGTCTCTGGTTTTGAGGTGGGTCTCTTGTAGACAGCATATATAGGGGTCTTGTTTTTGTATCCATTCAGCCAATCTTTGTCTTTTGGTTGGGGCATTCAACCCATTTACATTTAAGGTAATTATTGATAGGTGTGGACCCGTTGCCATTTACTTTGTTGTTATAGGTTCACGTTTATTCAACCTTTCTGCATTTCCTGTCTAGAGAAGATCCTTTAGCATTTGTTGAAGAGCTGGTTTGGTGGTGCTGAATTCTCTCAGCTTTTGCTTGTCTGTAAAGCTTTTGAATTCTCCTTCGTATCTGAATGAGATCCTTGCTGGGTACAGTAATCTAGGTTGTAGGTTATTCTCTTTCATTACTTTCAGTATGTCCTGCCATTCCCTTCTGGCCTGGAGGGTTTCTATTGATAGATCAGCTGTTATCCTTATGGGAATCCCTTTGTGTGTTATTTGTTGCTTCTCCCTTGCTGCTTTTAGTATTTGTTCTTTGTGTTTGATCTTTGTTAATTTGATTAATATGTGTCTTGGGGTGTTTCGCCTTGGGTTTATCCTGTTTGGGACTCTCTGGGTTTCTTGGACTTGGGTGGCTATTTCCTTCCCCATTTTAGGGAAGTTTTCAGCTATTATCTCCTCGAGTATTTTCTCATGGCCTTTCTTTTTGTCTTCTTCTTCTGGGACTCCTATGATTCGAATATTGGGGCGTTTCACATTGTCCCAGAGGTCCCTGAGGTTGTCCTCATTTCTTTTGATCCTTTTTTCTTTTTTCCTCTCTGCTTCATTTATTTCCACCATTCTATCTTCTACCTCACTTATCCTATCTTCTGTCTCCGTTATTCTACTCTTGGCTCCCTCCAGAGTGTTTTTGATCTCATTCATTGCATTATTCATTTTTAATTGACTCTTTTTTATTTCTTCTAGGTCTTTATTAAACATTTCTTGCATCTTTTCAATCTTTGTCTCCAGGCTATTTATCTGTAACTCCATTTTGCTTTCAAGATTTTGGATCATTTTTATTATCATTATTCTAAATTCTTTTTCAGGTAGATTCCCTATCTCCTCCTCTTTTGTTTGACTTGGTGGAGTTTTTTCATGTTCCTTTACCTGTTGGGTATTTCTTTGCCTTTTCATCTTGTTTAGATTGCTGTGTCTGGAGTGGGCTTTCTGTATTCTGGAGGTCTGTGGTTCCTTTTTATTGTGGAGGTTTTACCCAGTGGGTGGGGTTAGATGATTGGCTTGTCAAGGTTTCCTGATTAGTGAAGCTTGCGTCAGTGTTCTGGTGCGTGAATCTTGATTTCTTCTCTTTGGAGAGTAGTCTTCTTGCCTCAATGAAATGGCCTAACATTTTCACTCTGCCAAAAACAATATTCCATAGAATCTAATATAAATTCTTTGGACAATAAAACAATACATGGGAAGGATTATGAAAAACATGTTTGACATTTCTGAGAATAGTACCATGAGAAAACCTTGATATTTTTGTCTATGACCACAAAATCTCAGTCTACAATATTTAACTATGAAGCAGCAAAACATCTCTATTAATACTGAGGTAATGGCAGTGAGGCTGGTTAATATAAATCTTCTATACTATTGAAATCCTATGCTACATATTTTCCAATTCTACAAAAATACCCGTAATATTCCATGCTGTTTAAAGGAAGGGAAACAATGGACAAATAGCAGCACTGAAATAGCAACAATGAAAACCCTCTTGACCAAAGAACATTAACCTATCATACATCTACTTCTGGATCTAAATGCCTCTACTCTTTTCTAATCTAGAACATTATATAATCTTCTAAACAAGCAGCCAATCTATGGTTGTGGCCTTTTCCTTTTTGGCTTGATACAGTGCTTATGGTCATGTCCTGGGTCGAAGCAATCATGAGCATTTCTGATGCCCTCCCAAGCCTAACACCACTTGCATGGTTGATGGTCTGTCACAAACCTGAACAGGCCTTTCACTCCTGGTTGGTCATAAGGTTCCCAATGCCCAGGAGGGAGTAGGCCTCAGCCTTGGGGGATCTTTCTTAGTAGGATTGGACTTTTCTGGGGAGGCCTGGTCACCATATGTTACATTCCCAAGAAGTAGCAGGAAACCCAATAACAGTAAGACAGAAAGAGAAAGGGGACATATTGGGCCCCCGGGGCAACCCCGAGGGGAAGAGCTGCCTTGCAGGTTCCTCTCTCATCCTGTGACCTTGTCATGGTCTGGGCACATCCCGGCAGTTTCCGACATTTCCCTGGCAATCTTGATTCCAGCTTGTGCTTCTTCCAGCCCAGCGTTTCTCATGATGTACTCTGCACATAAGTCAAATAAGCAGGGTGACAATATACAACCTTGACTGCTCCTTTTCCTATTTGGAACCAGACGGTTGTTCCATGTCCAGTTCTAACTGTTGCTTCCTGACCTGCATACAGATTTCTCAGGAGGCAGGTCAGGTGGTCTGGTATGCTCATCTCTTTAAGAATTTTCCAGTTTATTGTGATCCACACAGTCAAAGGCTTTGGCATAGCCAATAAAGCAGAAATAGATGTTTTTCTGGAACTCTCTTGCTTTTTCCATGATCCAGCGGATGTTGGCAATTTGATCTCTGGTTCCTCTGGCTTTTCTAAAACCAGCTTGAACATCTGGAAGTTCACGGTTCACATATTGCTGAAGCCTGGCTTGGAGAATTTTGAGCATTATTTTACTAGCGTGTGAGATGTGTGCAATTGTGCGGTAGTTTGAGCATTCTTTGGCATTGCCTTTCTTTGGGATTGGAATGAAAACTGACCTTTTCCAGTCCTGTGGCCACTTTTGAGTTTTCCAAATTTGCTGGCATATTGAATACAGCACTTTCACAGCATCATCTTTAGGATTTGAAATAGCTCAACTGGAATTCCATCACCTCCACTAGTTTTGCTCAGTGAGGCTTCCTAAGGCCCACTTGACTTCACATTCCAGGATGTCTGGCTCTAGGTGAGTGATCACACCATCATGATTACCTGGGTCGTGAAGATCTTTTTTGTACAGTTCTTCTGTGTATTCTTGCCACCTCTTAATATCTTCTGCTTCTGTTAGGTCCATACCATTTCTGTCCTTTATTGAGCCTAGGAGCGGTGACTGTGCCGCGCAGGAGCACGTCCAAGGTTAGGAGTGGCAGCCAAGAGGAGATACCCCACGTCCAAGGTAAAAGAAACCCAAGTAAGATGGTAGGCACTGAGAGAGGGCATCACAGGGCAGAAGAGATATCAACTACTATGTATAAAATAAATACGCTACAAGGGTATATTGTACTATACCGGGAATAGAGCAAATATTTGATAATAACTACAAATAATTAATCTATAAAAATTCTGAATCACTGTTACATACCTGAAACCAGTGTAATACTGTAAATTGACTATACCTCAGTTAAAAAACAAACAAAATTTAAAGCATTGCAACCAGGAGTCTGGAGGAGGGAATGCAACCCACTCCAGTCGTCTTGCCTGGAAAACCCCTATGGACAGAGGTGCCTGGTGGGCTACAGTCCATGGGGCTGCAAAGTCAGACATGACTGAGTGACTAAGCACAGCACAGCACATATCATCCAGTTCATTATGTAATTTTCTACCTTCCTCTCTACTATAGCCAACAGTGTTGCCAAGATTTTTCTCATTTTCCTTTAAGCCCTCACCCACAGCCTTCTCAAAGGCAATCATACTTCTAGAAACAGTTCCTTAAGAACTCGTTAAGCTTTCGTTAGCGCTCTCTTCAAAGTTCTCCCAGCTACCATCCACTGCTCCAGTCCATTTGTATTTCTGAAAGCAAAGCCCACCAGGTAGATTAATTCATTCACTCCTTTGCTCATTCAAAATATTTACTGAGTCCCTATTATGCCAGAAAGTTTCTGAAGGACTGCCTAAAGGAACTTTCATTCCAGTAGGGGAAGAAAGATAATAAATGAACAAGTAAATATAAAGCATATGTCTGATGGTAAAAAGTACCATGCAGAAAAAGAAAGCAAGATTAAGGCGTTAGAAGTATGGAGAGTAGTGGATAAGGGGAAGGGTGGTTAAGAAAAACCTCAGTTGACATATGAACAAATGAAGGAGCAGAGAAATGTGGCTCTCTAATCCCTTTGCACTTCAGGTACAAGTATATAAAAGGCCTAAACACGGGTGTTCTTGGCTTGAAGGACAACAATGCCAATATGGTTGGAGCAGAGGCAGAGAGAAGAGTAGATGAGGTCTAAAAAGCATAAGAGGGCATACACAGTCAGCTGGTGCCTTATGGGCATTAAAAAGATTTTGGTTTTTACTAGAAGATAAGAACAACGGACTGATTCCAAACTGGGAAACAAGTACATCAAAGCTCTATATTGTCACCTTGATTATTTAACCTATACACAGAGTACATCATGTGAAATGCTGGACTGGACAAAGCACAAGCTGGAATCAAGACTGCAGGGAGAAATATCAGTAACCTCAGATATGCAGATGACACCACCCTTATGGCAGAAAGCGAAGAGGAACTAAAAAGTCTCCTGAGGAAAGTGAAAGAGGAAAGTGAAAAAGTTGGCTTAAACTCAACATTCAAAAAACGAAGACCATGGCATCCAGTTCCATCACTTCATGGCAAACAGATGGAGAAACAATGGAAACATTTTAATTGCTAGATCAATCGTTTATTATACAAGGATATAACTCAGAAGAGCCAGATAGAAGAGATGCATAAGGCAAGGTATGTGGGAAAGGGTATGAAGCTTCCATGCCCTCTCTAGGCATACCACTCTCCCTGCACCTCCACATGTTCATCAACCTGAACACTCTCCAAATCTTGTCCATTTGGGTTTTTAATGGAGGCTTCATTTCATACAGGGCTTCCCTGGTGGCTCAGATGGTAAAGAATCTGCCTGCAATGCAGTAGACCTGGGTTTGATCCCTGGATTGGGAAGATCCCCTGGAGAAGGGAACAGCTACCCACCCCAATATTCTGGCCTGAAGAATTCCATGGACTATACAGTCCATGGGGTACCAAAGAGTCAGAGACAACTGAGCGACTTTGACTTTCACATAGACATGATTGATTTAATCAATGGCCACTGGCAACTGAATTCAATATCCAGTCCTTCTCCCCTCCAGAGAGGTAGGGGAATAGGGAGAGTGAAAGTTCCAACCCTCTAATCACATGAATGGTTTTCCTGGCAACCAGTTCATCCTTAGGTTATATAAGGGCTTTCCAAAAATCGCCTCATTAAATATAAAAGACACTATTATCACTCATAATACAGGCAATTCCAAGGGTTTTTAGGAGCTGTGAGCCAAGAACTGCAAACACCAAATATATATGAGAAATACATTTTGGTCAGCTGAATAACCAAATATATTTTTCTTATAAATCACAGTATCACGAGACAGTTCTGCCTAGGGATCAAATGGGAAGGGGTATGCTTTCTAAAACACTGGTCACTGGCTACTGCCTATCCATCCCTATCTCTGTGATGAAATAAAAATATTTTTAGGGTAGGACAAGAAAAATTTTAAACATAAAATTCTCTCTCTGCCCATCTGAGCCACTACCCCTCCCCTTTAGTATGTATTGCGCATCTGCATTACACAGTAACTTAGAAAACACAGGAATGCCTACTCACCAAAAAGAAGCAATTTCTTTCTGGCACCAGCAAGGTAACTCCTTAGGAGATAACACTTCTTCTTCAATCCTGTACTGGGCCACAATAACCCACCACTCGTCCTGTTACACTATGTAAACTCAATTTATTACTTTGCATATAACCATTTGTCTCAAAAATTTATATAACCTTGCCTTGACCTCTATAGAAGGAATAATACTCAGAGCTTTCTGAAAAACTGTCTCCCAGATTATAATCCTCAAGCTGGCTCAAATAAAATTTTCCCTTTCTTAAATTGACTATTAATTTTTCATTGACATTTGCCATTAAAATTCAATCAGGTCTATTGGATAGCTAATCTAGGAAGAAGCAGGATTCTACATCCTGTAAAAGGGAATCTTTACGACTTTGCTTTGGGCTGGAAATTTTAACATCAGAGGAACAGGAAATAGTGGAACTAGTGGAAGAACAAAAGTTTATAAAAGTATCTTTAGGAATAAAATAACAAGAAGGGGAAATGGTGTCAGTGACTACAGTCATAACGTCCAGGCCTTCAGAAATCAGAGGAAAGTAAAGGGTCTAGAGATCCTGGAGACAGGACTCCTGCCATGCACTAGATCAACAGACAAATGTTTTCATCATAACATCATCAAAGGAAAAGGTGTGATTTGGAGTGTCAGAGTGACAGACAAAGAAACAAATATTGATTCTCCTCTTCCCTGAGGGATATTCCCTTTTTCTCTCCTAGCTCTCTTCTACTTCTCTCTAAATTACACTGGTACACAGATTTCCCATCCATCTCACATCATTCAAGAATGTATTTATTCTAAAAGTATAAAAGGGTTATTCCTAACTCCAGAAATAAAAAATACCCATTGCACATTTTGGTCATTTTTGATAAATATGTTTATTTCCCTACCACCCATTAATTACCCTTTTCCCCTATTATGTGGGGGAAAAGGTCACCATTGCTATCTATGCTATAATATGACAAAACTCCTATTTTTGGAGCATACTCATTCACACACTAGAGAAGAACAAAAAAGTTGACAAGGAAGCATGATAACTTTGCTAATTCAACAAACATAGTTAACAAAAAAAAAAAAAAGGCTGACACAGACTCTCTCTCAAGAACTCCTGTGCTACAGGAAATATGTTTCCGATTTCTGAAGTGATCTACATTTTAACTACTGGAAAGAAGAAAGATTTTTGTATTTACTAAACAAGGTTACATGTTTCATGTTCTTTAATTTTTTTAATGTTCTTAATTTTAAAAACAGATATTCTTTAACGAGTGATCTCATTTCTAGAAATTGATCCTGCAGATGATTTATTTGCATATGTACAAAAGGATATGTGCATAAAACTCTTCATAAGTGTTTTTAATAGCAAAAGATTAGAGACAGCTTTTTATCAAGAAAATACTGGTAAATATAAATACCACATATACTTGTGGGCTTCCCTGTGACTCAGACAGTAAAGAATCCACCTGCGATGCGGGAGACCTGGGTTTGATCCCTGGGTTGGGAAGATTCCCTGGAGGAGAGCATGGCAATCCACTCCAGTATTCTTGCCTGGAGAATCTGGCGGGCTACATTCCATGGGGTCACAAAGAGTCAAACGTGACTGAGCGAATAAGCACAGCATATATATACTTGGATGGCTGAATTGTGTACTCCAAAATTCATATATTGAGGCTCTAATACCCACATGGCATTATTTGGCCACATATGCTCTCTCACACTCTTTAGATCTCATCTACTCCTGTTTGCCTCACTCTGCTTCAGCAACACTAGCCTTCTTGTGGCTTCAGGTCAAGCACACGCATATATCTCTGTCTCTCTCTACACACACACATACACACCAAGAAAAGACCACTTGAGGACACAGGAATAAGGCAGCTGTTTTCAAGCCAGGAAGTCCTCACCAGAATCCAACCATACTGGCACTCTGATCTCAGACTTCCAGCCCCCAGAACAATGAAAAAATTAATTCTGTTGGTTTAAGCCACCCAGTCTATGGTATTCTGTTATGGCAGCTTAACTGACTAAGACATTATTATTGCATATAATGGATACTATTTCATAACAGAATGCTATGTAGTCCTTAAAATGAATGAAGCAGCTTTCTGTGAACCATATGAAATAATCCTTAAGATACAGTGAGTGAAATAAGCAAGTTACAGAACAATATATATGATGCTACTATTTAAAAGAATAGTTATGCATTCTTTTAGATGCACAGATTATCTCTGGAAGGATACCCAAGAAAGTTGTGGCCTCTGAGACAGGGAAAGGTTATAAATGTTAGATATTTCACTGCATATGTAGATGCACAGATTATCTCTGGAAGGATACCCAAGAAAGTTGTGGCCTCTAAGACAGGGAAAGGTTATAAATGTTAGAAATTTCACTGCATATGCTAAACATTTTAAATTACCACATGAATATATTACCTACTCCAAGAAGATTTTTAAGTTTAAAAAAATTTTTTTAAGGAAGTGATTCATTTGTTAAAAATAACTTTAGTTGTAAGACACTTTTTAATGGTCCTCAATTGATTTTGTTCAGCAGGTTGTAGTTACCTACAGGAAAGACTCTCATTAATGTTTAGATTAGGTTAGCCACCTTGTCTTTGGACTACTGCCCAAAACACCCAAATCCAGCATACCCTTCCAGTCTCAAATTCCTTTCTACCTGCTCAGTTAAATCATCCCTGATCACCTCAAGTCATGACAATCTCTCTGACCTAGAAAATCACATTTTTTTTGAAACCACTCATCTGGACACATATTGCCTCACAATGGTTAAGAGCACTGGCCTTTGCAGCAGTTAGAACTGAGCCTGAACCCCTGCTCACTTAGGCAAATTTCTAAATCCAAGCCTCAATTTTTTCATCTATAAAACAGAGATAATGACAGTACCTACTTTTAAGTACCGGCCACTGATAAGGCATGTAATGTTCCAGCTGAGTGCCTGACACATAGGAAACAGTAAGTTACATATTGCTCTTACACATAGGAAACAGTAAGTTACATATTACTCTTACCTGTACAACTTTTTTCTTTTCTCCACAAGACTGTAACCAACTTGAGAGCAAGAATTCTGCCCTAAATATCTGTTTTGAGCCTGTTTTTCATTTGTAAATGGTTATCATTATATTACTACTACATGGAATTGTACCAAACAAAATAACTCATCAGAAATACTCAGCACAAAGTTGGCTTAAATGCTCAATAAACAGTAAATATTATTATCTCATACTTTTGTTTCTTTGTAATGACGTTAACAGAATCTTGCATATGTGCCAAACCTGTGTGTGATTTCTAATTCTCCTAGTTGGTTGAACCTGGCTTAATTAACTTCACTTCAGTCTCCTTACTCCCATAAAGATGATGATACAAAGAATACATATTAATACTTAATACAGTGTGTGGCATCCAGTGGATGCTATTTTTTCTGTTTTTCCTTTCTTCTATTTTTTTTTTCTCCCCTGACCAGTTCTGGGCACCGGACCCTTCCGGCGAGAACTTCCCTTTGCATACGCACCCACCCCTCCGCGTACTGGAGCCTCTGCTACCTTCTCGCAGGGATTCTACGTTAAGGAGCCTGTCTGCTCCATTACGCTCCTCAAAGCAAATTTTCTCTTCAACCTCTCCCTCACCTCGAAATCTCGCTGTCCCAGTCTCTTCACATGCCGCCCCACCCAACCTGCCCGTCAGCCTTCCTACCCCATTTTCTTCTCTCCACCCTTCCCAAATCCCATTTTTCAGCCTTTTTCAGACTCCAGCCCCTCTCTCCCCTCAACTGCCAAATATGTTCGTTCTCGCCCCCGACTCTACCTCCATCATCCCCAGGTTCACCCAAACGCCTCTCTTCACACGTCTTTGGGCCCCTAGGCCCTCCCGAACCACCCTCTTTCCCCCGCAACGACCCACCTGAGTTTTCCGCCTCTTCAGCGCCGCGGCGTCCAGCCACACGCCGCAGGCCTCCTCCTCCTTCTCCGAGCCTCTGCGCCTCATGGCCGCTGAGAAGACCAAGGCACCAGGATACCCGCTGGAAGCTCGAGCCACTTCACGCAACCGCCATCAGAGACTCGGCAGACGTTCGAATCTCCCGCCAACGCTGGGGGCGGAGCTACGCCGCGACCTCCCCGGCGCAGGCACCGCCCTCAGCGTCAGCTCCGCCCCGGCCCAAGCCCCGCCCCCTTTCCCCAGCTCTGCGGGTCTTATGCCTCAACCAGTACAACCGTGAGGCATGGAGCGGATTACCAAGGCCAAGTTTTTCTGGCTTTTTTTTTTTTTTTTTTTTGCTTTCTTATCCAAAAGTTGTATTCCGGAACTGTGCTGTGTGAACGCGTTCGCGACGCTGCACAGGGAATATGCATTTTCTTTTTGTCGAGTTAGTTGCACTCTCTTACTCATAACCATCAGAGCTTTTCCTTGTCTTATCGCTGAGTTCTTATGCATACTTAGTCGCTTCAGTCGTATCCGACTCTTTGCGACCCTATGGACCGTAACCAGCCAGGCTCCTCTGTCCATGGGATTCTCCAGGCAAGAATACTGGACTGGGTTGCCATTTCCTCCTCTAGGGGATCTTTCTGACCCAGAGATCAAACCCGTGTCTCTTATGGCCTACCTGCACTGGCAGGCGGGTTCTTTACCACTAGTGCCACCTGGGAAGCCAAGGAACATCTAGGAAGCCTAGGAACACCTAGGAACATCTCAAAAAGAGGAGAGGAGGTTCTGGTCTGCCAGCTCCATAGCTGGGGTCCTCAGCACTACCTTAAACGGATTACATTTGTAATTCAAAACAAAAAAACTCAGCATAACTAGGAGACCTCATGGGAAAGGATTTAGAAAACGTTAAGTAGAATGAAAACTAAAACTTTGGAGTCAAGAACTAGCTTTCAGTACTTACTGTGTGGCCTTGAATTTTAAAGAGAACCAAGCAAGGTTTGTGAAAGTACTTTGTAAATTCTGAAAGCCCCTCAGAAATGCACCTGGACTTCCCAGTTGGTGCAGTTGGTAAAGAATCTGCCTGCCAACGCAGGAGACACAAGAGACTGGGGTTCAATCCCTGGGTCAGGAAGATCCCCTGGAGAAGGAAATGGCAACCCAGTCCAGTATTCTTGCCTGGAAATCCAATGGACAGAGGATCCTGGTGGGGTACAGTCCATGGGGTCACAGAGAGTCGGACACGACTGAGCAGCGCGCGCGCGCGCGCGCGCACACACACACACACACACACACACACACACACACACACACACACACGCCAAGCATTGTTCTAAGTCCTCAGAAATACAAAAATGCTAGCACACATAACTACAATCTCCACAGATAAAATATATGCACGACAGGATATTTTAGCAGTGGAGTGATATTCCTTATTCATTCAAGGTTTTTTGCTTTTCTTCCCTGTACTTCCTAATTTTCCTTCACTGTATTGCCATTTATTGCTTATGTACTGGGGAAAAGGCAATACTGTAAATGTTGACACATAACGATATCATTAAAGTTAACATAAAGATCCTCCTTGATTAAAAGACCAAGAAATGAAATATTTGTCAAATTATATAAACATTTTCTTTTAATGTCTAATATTTGTTTAGCAATAAAACTGCCCCACCTTTTCTATCAAAAAAAAGCTCCCATATACAGTAAATAAGGCCCCAACCCCACCCCCAGGCAAAGAAAAAACAGGATCTCCTCCCTTCGCCCACCCCCAAGCTCCCCCTGAGAACCTCCTCCAACACAATGAGCAGGCCCAAGGGGTGCACCAGGGCCCTCTCTCCGGGATAGGAGACAAGAAACAAGGAGGAAGCTGTTGGCAGTCATTTTATTGCATCCAGGACATCAAAGTCCAGACCACCCCTGATTTCAACCCCAGTGAACCCCTCCTTCCACCCCTCTTGGCCTTTGAACAGGTTTTTCCCTCTGCCTGGAGTGCACTTCTTCTTCTCCATCTGCAAACTCCTATTCACCCTTCTCAACCCAAGACCCTGAGGGTCCCAGGCAGCACTAATTATTCCTTCCTCAGTGTTTCCCCTGACAGTTCATTCGATAGTAAAGCCTTTAGCATCCTGCATTAATCCACAGGGCCCCATCAGTAGCCTGTCTCTGAGCAGAGGCCCAAGAAACACTGAACGGAGAAACACTGAGTCATGAACGAGGGACCCAGGAAAGACGATGGGAACAGGATGAGTGGGACACAGAGTCCAGTGCTAGGAGGGTGGCGCTCCCCGGGACAGTGACTGAAGAGTTGTGGGGCACTGGATGGGATCCATTTCTACCGGGCACAATCTTCTACCTTTGGGGGTTCTCCGGAGCATCAAAGCTCCAAGCTGGAGTTCAAGGAGCCTTAAAGTCCTGCACACAAGAGAGGGCTGTCCTTTCCCAAGGGGATCTGGGTAGAAGGTGCTGCTGATGCTTCCTCTGTCCCTCAGCTCAGATCTCACTCTAACCTAAATCCCAGCTTCACCCTCTCCCAGATAATCGGGAAGCTCCAATTCAGGGTCTTCGCCAGAGCTGAACCCCCATCCTCATCCCTAAGTGAGAGAGGCAGTGAGGGGAGGCAAAACCAGGGTGACCAACAACTTTCTCTTTCCCTCTCCCAGGGCAGGCTGCTAGGGCAGGCCCAAGAGTAGACCCCAGCAGCTCCAGCCAATCCTCAAATCCAAGGACTGGCCAGTGCTGCCCTTGGCAGCTGAGGCGTGCACAGAGAATCACCACGGGCCAGACACAAACAACTTTACCAGGACTTGTTCCCATCCGCAGCCAAGGTTCCCATCTATTCCCATCTGTTCCCATCCGGACCCTTTGGCCCGCACTATACCTCCCTCGCTACCAGGTGCCACCCCCTTCACTGAGTCTTCCCATCAAGATCAAGTTTGCGCCGTACCAGCTGGCTCAGGAGGAATGCGGTGAGGATGCTGCTGCCTACGGTGAGCAAGAAGAGGCCGGAGAAGTTGTGGGGCCAGCGGGTGTGCAGAGGCTCATAGATGGACCGCCGGGCCTCATAGTCCAGCGCCACGGCCTCCAGCTGGGCCAGCGTGCACAGTACCAAAAAGACATGGAAGAGCTGGTGGCCCTGCCCGAAGACATGGCAGCTGCCAGGGAACCAGCGCTCAGGCACGAAGGCAGAGAAGAAAGCCGCGGCCAACAGAAAGAAGACCACCTGGCATTTGTGGTAGAGAAGAGCCGGGTCGTCTGTGGCAGGGTCGGCGGACACAAGGATGCGGTGCGCCACGGGGCTGATGTCCAGGGCGTAGGCCAGCGCCGAGGGTACCTCCTGGCAAGTGCGGCCCAGGAGGCCAGGCTTCTGGATGTACTTGTTGTAGCAGGAGCCAGTGCAGGAAAGCCAGGCAAGAAAGGCAGCCGTGGGCAGGAAGATGGTCTGCACTTGGGCGTGCCAAGCAGGTTCAATGGCATAGTAGAAGTGCGCCAGGGCACTGCCAAACTGGTACACGGCCACACCCACATAGTCCAGGAAGAAGAAGCTGTAATGCCAGAACTCGGACTTGGCCTGCAGGAGGTGAGCCAAGGCGCTGAGGGAGAGGTAGGTGAAGGAGGCAAGGACGATGATGAAGAGGGGCCGGGCATGCGGGTCTCCCCAGAAGTCCACGGTGCCCACAAAAATGGCAAGCCGCAGCAGTAGCACCAGGGCGGCCAGCAGGTGGGTCCAGACGTTCACCGCCTCGTTGTGCTGCTGGAACAGTGTGCGGAAGTAGAAGCGCCAGGTTCGATGCAGCGGCCGGTAGCCCACGTAGATGTACGGCTTCCAGAAGAGGGGCGGCACCTCAGCCCGATCCACGGTGAACACAGGCTCTGATGGCACAGAGGGCTGAGGCTCCTGGTGGACCTGCCGCAGGCTGGGCAGGAGGTGGCTGAGCTTCTGGGCCACCATCGTGGCCATGGCTGTGGGCTGGGCAGAGAGCTGGAAGAGAGAGGCCCGAGCAAAGTTAGGGAGCTGGGGTCCTCACCCTCCTGCCCCGTGAGCAGCAACTGGGGGGGTTTGCTGCCCAGTTCTTCCTCCCTCTTCCCTACCCCCTTATCCCTACACTGAGTGAAAAAGGAGCAGAGTCGTCCTCAGGGAGAGCTCAGCTCTGACTCACGATTCTTCTGCTCCCTGATCTATCCCAAGGGCCTAGAATAGTGCCTGGCATATAGAACGTGCTCAATAAATGTTTGAGGCAGGCGTTAGTTAAAGAGGCTCACTATGTCAACCAGCTCGTTTCCAGTCCAGGCTCCATACAGCAGCCCCCGTTGTTTACCTCCCGTGTTCACATGGTGGTGACAATGTCCTTGCTAATAACAGATTTGCTACCTCTACCTTTAGCTTCTTTCAAATGGCCTGGGTCTCCCACTAACCCTCCCTTACCCTACATGATCTGGTCCCTACGACCTTTTCCAGCTTTACTTAACCACAGTACACATCACACCCTGCCATAGCCTCATCAAACCCCTGGACCTGTTGTTTCACATGTCTGTAGCTCTGGGTAAGCTGTTCTCTCCATCTGAGACATCTACCTCATCTTGCCTATCTGGCAAACTCCTGCTACTGCTACTGCTAAGTCACTTCAGTCATGTCCGACTCTGTGCGACCCCATCCCTGGGATTCTCCAGGCAAGAACACTGGAGTGAGTTGCCATTTCCTTCTCCAATGCACAAAAGTGAAAAGTGAAAGTGAAGTCGCTCAGTCAGGTCCGACTCTTCGCGACCCCATGGACTGCAGCCTACCAGGCTCCTCCACCCATAGTATTTTCCAGGCAAGAGTACTGGAGTGGGGTGCCATTGCCTTCTCTGTGGCAAACTCCTAGTCATCCCTCAAAACCCATTTCTTCTGTGATATTTTCCTGGGTTTCCCTGGCCCCCCAGTCCTCTAATGCTGACCCTTCTACTCGAACGCCTACTGTCCTTTGACCATTATAACACTTGTCATAGGCATTAAGTTGTTAATGCAAGCTCCTCCAGGGTAGGCTTATTTGTCTTATTATTTTGTGAACCCCTGGTGCTTCGCAGGTAGCTGGTGCTCATTTTCATTCATTTAATGCTTGTGGAATGAAAAAAACAGCATAATAGCATCCTGATAATACTTCATAGCCTTCAAGGCCCAACACAAAAAGCCACTTTTCCCCCCACAAGCCCCTAGTAACACCTGATCCTATAAAAACAGCCCTAGCCACACCCCTGCTGAAAAGTTCCTGCCTCCAGACCTTCCATGTTGCTAACTGCAAATAAATCCAATCTAACCCCTCACCCTGCATTTAAGACCTCATGACCTGCTCCCACCCTCATTTCCCACCTAACCCAAATGTGAGATCCTGTGCCAACTTCCTTTCCCTCTACTGAAATCCTTTAAGACCAGTACAAGCCACCACCTCCTTAATGCCCCCTCACTTTCCCCTGTGGAAGATCTATAATGGATTATACAAGTTATCATTTAAAACATATTTATTCATTTAGCAAACACTTACTGAGCTCCTTCTCTGCCTCATGTCCTGTGCTGGGTCCCAGAGTGTGGGGTGGGAGGAGAGTAGAAAAGAATTTGATCCTTGCCTTCAGGAACTTCATAATATGGTAGAGGTTATAGAGAGGAAACCAAAGCATAGCAAATGCTTACACAGCATGTGCTATGTGCCAGACAGTGTCTTAAGCAATTTATGCATATTTGATTCATTTAATCAACACAACACCCTATGAGATAGGTACTATCATACGCCCATTTTTCAGACAAGGAAACTAAAGCACAGAGAAGTTGAGTACCCTGCCTAAGAATCAGTAGAAGCATGATACAAATTCAGTTTGCAGTCTTTTTTATTATGATTACTATTATTTTTTGACAGCACTGCACAGCATGTAGGATTTTAGTTCCCTAACCAGGGATCAAACCTGCAGCCCCTTCGTTGGAAACGTGGAGTCTTAACCACTGGACCACCAGGTAAGTCTCTGTTTGTAATTTTAACCACTTCCCAAAACTGTCCTCTGCAAGACAAGGTGGCAAGTACTATTAATAATTTAATAATTATATACTGTTTTTGCCTGATACTAGTTGCTTAATTCAGGCTTATCATTACTCACTGTGCCATTCATTAAATCAAATAGGTATTGATAAACTATCCAGACAACTAGCTAGACAGACAACTCCCCTCCCTCAAATTCTCCCCAAGAAGCTTAATGGACGCAGCAACCAAACTTACTCTGTCCATCATTCATCAGATATTTACTGCAACTTCCTTTGCACCAGTCATTCTAAAATGCAAGAAATCTGGGCAAGATAAAGCACTCAAGTTCTCCGCCATCAGCAGCACCATGATCACCCCCAAAGCCCCAATAATTCGCACACAGTCCAAGCAAACACAGGGTGCTTGTTGTGCAAAGGCAACATCAAGCCACCCCAGCCCACACTCCACCTCACCCCCCTGCCTGATTTGCATCCCTTAGCTCCTCCTGCATTACATTATGGAGTCAGCTCTGGCCTCTGACCTTTCCCAGCCTGGTAGGGAAGTAGGAGTTAAATAAGTCATTACACCACTGCGTGGGAGCTGCTACAGCAGGGGAGTACAAGAGTCTCTACTTTCTATTCCAAGATGGCCTGGCAGGTTTAGGAATCAGACCTTGCTGATGAACCAATTCATCAGCAAGACCTTGCTAATGACAGTAGTGGGGCCACGTCTGTGCAGAGCACAAGAACCCCCCAACACTTGCTGGTTGAACCACTTGCCAGAACTGGATTTCTTCTCCCCGAGAGACAGGTCTTTAGCCTCAACAGTCTGGCCTCCACCCTTGTCTACAGCTTTGTCTTCCCAACTCAGAACCTCAGGGAACCAGAAAAGGCCTCTGAAAGCCTTGTTTTACCTTGAGAAAACAGGAGCCCAGAGACAGGAAGACTTTCCCCAGAGTTGCCCAATTCAGCTAGCTTTCCATTCCATCATGAGGACAAAGGCCTGGGAATGATGCCATGCAGTAGTGCCTTAGTTCCTGGCTCCCTAGAATCTGTTACATCCAGCTCAATGCTCCATACCCCACTCTTAGAACTTCCCAAGTCCTAAGAGCATATTAAAAGATCAGAGAAGGCCTGCACCAAAGAAGCCTGCTTCACTTTGTTGAACCTATTGGGTTGGCCAAAAACTTCATTCAGGTTTTTCCATAAGATGTTAATGGGAAAACCCAAACACTTCTTGACCAGCTCAATACATTTACCAAGCTTACATGACCAAGGATTTCTTTTCCCAGTAATGATTATAAAGCTAGCTGAAATGTAGTAAGAGTTTACTATATGCTCACTCATAGCCTGGTGGCTCAGCTGGTAAAGAATCTGCCTGTAATGTGGGAGACCTGGGTTCGATCCCTGGGTTGGAAAGATCCCCTGGAGAAGGGAACGGCTACCCACTCCAGTATTCTGGCCTGGAGAGTTCCATGGGGTCATAAAGAGTCAGACATGACTGAGCGACTTACACTTTCACTTTCTCACTCATAGCCTTGTTGCAACTCTCATAACTGGCCTGTGAGGTAGGTAGAGAGAGGTGAAGCCAGGATCTGGACCCAGCTCTGTGCCTGCAGAGCCCAGATACTCTCAGCCACTCCTGCTGCCCTGCTTCCTGTCACAGTCGACCGCATCCCACAGAACCACTTTGGAAAACACTGTTCTAAAGCAGGTGACCAGGTCCTTTCCTGCAAATTGCTTCCTTAGGCTTCTAGCAACTGACTTGCATCCAAGGACCTCAGTCTCACCCAGTTACCAGCTCCCTACTGTCTGTACCAGTGAAGCCTGGCTCACAGCCGCCTCCTCAGGTGGGTGATAGCTCACTCCCTGTCCTCCCCCTCCCCCATACACAGTGGAGTTTGAGCACAGAACCCAGACACCAGATACTGGGATGACAGAGGTCTAGTCGCCCAGTTTCCTTCAGACATCAGCCAGCAGCCCAGTTCCATGTGAATAGCTCTATCTTCAGAATTGGTTCCCATCTCCTGACTCCATGAAAGGGGCCCTGGATCCTGGGGAAAGAAGCAGGGGCAGGAGTCTAGCATGACCAGAAGGGCATCCAGAGGGCAGGTTCAGGGCATCCTCTGAGTAGTTTGCCCACCCCAGTCTTGTTCCAGGCATCCCACCCCAGTCCAGTACACCCTCATGGCCCTCCCCCATGCTCAGTCACTTCAGTCATGTCCAGCTCTTTACAACCCCATGGATTATAGCCTGCCAGGGTCCTCTGTCCATGGGATTCTCCAGGCAAGAATACTGGAGTGGGCTGCCATGTCCTTCTCCAGGGGACCTTTCCGACCCAGGGATCGAACAATGGAAAGCAGGTTCTTTACCACTAACACCACCTGGGAAGCCCCATGGCCCCCCTCCAAGTCTCCCTAATTGCACCAGTTACCTAAGGGTTTCTCTTGAACACTGGGGCTGATGACTTCTGCTATAGAACAGAAAAAATTCACCAGATGCCAGGCACTGGATGGCACTTCCACAGGTGAGGGTCACTAGGGGTGGGGCTTCCAGGGACTGTAGGTGTCTTGTGTGATGTCACCAGAGGGTGGGGCTAAAGACCACCTCCAGCCTCTCCCTTCCCCTCTATTACCACTACCACCTTGGTCATATCCAGGCTAAACTCTGCCCCTACTAGCCAGGCCTCAGCTATAGAAGGAAGCTCATGGTTAACCTCTGCATGAAATATTTGGGGAGGCTGAGAGCTAGCTGAAATGCTGTGACTTACCCAAGATCACGGCAAGGCAGGCAAAGCTGGGCTGAGACCGGGTGTCCCAGGCCTGGTTGATGGATATCAGGCAAACTTGACTGGCTTCTGTCCCCTACTCAGTGGGAATCAGAATGGAAGGAAGTTAGGAATCAAGGAGAAAACAGACACTATACAGGCTCACGAAGCAGATGGACTTCAGATTCAGACAAACCAAGTTGACTTCTGATTCCATAACACACTAGCTGCGCGACCTAAGACAAGTGACTTACTGTCTCTAATCCTCAGCTCCTTCATGGGAATTTTAACATTATCTACCTCATAGACTGCTACAAAGATTAAATCTATGAGACCAGTTTTAGCACAGTTTACGGATTCAGTAAATGATTCCTATTATTAGTATCAATTATTAATAGTAGTAGTATTTGAAGTATCCCTAGCCTGAGTGTTAGTATTTAAAATATTCCTAACTTGAAAAGTTTGCTTTGGGTTCTCTAAAAAAATACTCAGTCCTCTTTTAAGCCTCAATATCTGGTTCCACTGGGTTTGGAGGCCTTACAAAATTATCTGTATCTCTTTATACATTTACCTTCCTCTGAGGGTATCAATGGCACCCCACTCCAGTTCTCTTGCCTGGAAAATTCCATGGATGGAGGAGCCTGGTGGGCTGCAGTCCATGGGGTCGCGAAGTGTCAGACACGACTGAGCTGCTTCACTTTCACTTTTCACTTTTATGCATTGGAGAAGGAAATGGCAACCCACTCCAGTGTTCTTGCCTGGAGAATCCCAGGGACGGGGGAGCCTGGTGGGCTGCGGTCTATGGGGTCGCACAGAGTTGGACACAACTGAAGCGACTTAGCAGCAGCAGCAGCAGAGGCTATATTTAGGGACCAGGGCAATATGGCTGGAGTTTGGACTTCTGGGGACACTGACCTTATTTAATAATTAAAGTGTTCTTAGCAAAGGCCATTCAGAGTAACCTCTCTGGATTCACAGAGCCCTGAAGATTTGTACTTGCCCATTGACCCAAGAGAAGTGAAATCCCCAGAGAAAAGGGGCTTCAGCCCCAGCTGCCCCCCGGAGCCCCATCCCTGAGCAGGAGGGTAATGGTGGGAGACTGTGCTAGCAGGGAATATGTGGCCTGTCTTGCAGGTTTGGGAGCCTTTCTGGTTTGGCTGAACTTCAGAACTGGGATCTCCAGGGCCCAAGTGGGATGTCTTTTTGTCTTTTTTTTTTTTTTTAAGTTTATTTTACTTATTTTTGACTCTGCTAGATCTTCCTTGCTGCTTGCAGACTTTAGTTGCTGTGAGTGGTGTCTACTCTCCATCACGGTGTGCAGGCTTCTCATTGCAGTGGCTTCTCCTGCTGCGGAACACAGGCTCTAGGGCACCCGGGTTCAGTAGTATGTGGGCTTAATTACCCTGCAGCATGTCATAATTTCCCTGACCAGGGATTGAACCTGTGTCCCCTGCGTTGGCAGGTGGATTCTTAACCACTGGACCAACAGTGGGGAGTCTTCTGTCAGCCTGAGCATCATCTTCTTCTCCCCTCCCACCTCCTCAGCTCTCCCAATTCACATTTCCCTTTTCTAAACTTAAGGGCAACCTCCTCACCTGCTTTCTCAACCAAAGCTTGCCACCCCCAAGTTCCCCTGGTCTCCCCCTGATACACACTGTCAGAGAGAGGCTCCTTAATATTTCTGGGGGCAAAACAGCAGACCAATTTGTGGGGATTAGGTGGTGAATGGGCTTCGGAGTGGGAGAGCCCCGGGTTGTACCCATCTCAGAGATTTTACTCAGTGAGTGCTGTATTCGGGGCATAGGGTTGCTGGGCTGGGGGCACGTGGTAAATGAGGCAGATGGGCCTCACCCACACAAATGAATACCCCTGAGCCCAGGAAAATAAAGCCCAGAGAGAAGCCCCAAGGCTGGTAATCACAGAGAACTGGAGAGAGCTGCTGCTCCCAGGGAGGGCATCAGCTACTCACCGCCGACAGTTATGTCAAGACAAGCCAGGTCCCCGTTTTTATGTGAAGATGGGAATTCAGGTTTGGAACTTACCAGTTGTGTGACTTTGCTTTACCTCCCTGTACTTGTCCATTTAAAATCTGAGAATAATAATAGCTACCTCAAGAAAAACAAAGTCACAGATGATGTTGGCTCTGGCAGGGCTTTGGCTCCACCGGCTTTGTTGATTCTAGTCCTGACTCAGCCACTCAATCCCTGTGTGACCCTGGACAAGTCTCTTCTGTTCTTGGCCCTGTTTCTCCAAATGTCACAGGACAGAATGCATTCTCCGGTGACTTCAAAGGGCGCTTTAGGCCCTGAGACATTCCAACAGTATTTGTTTTAGGCTTACTCATTGTCAGAAGCTGGAACTTCAGCTGTGAACAATGCAGTTAAAACACCACCCTCAGGGAACTAATAGCCCAGTTAACTAACAACAGCTAAAGGGTAACACCTAAGGGTATTCATACCCTGCCCTCTAGGAGCTTAACAGCCTTACTAAATAGCACCTATTATAAGTAGTATTTGATTATAATTCTACTTCTTTTGCCTCCCTCCTGTCAAGCAAAATATTCATGTTGCTTCTCTGGGCCCTGACAGTTCAGCACACTCTCTTAAAGACAACTTTATCTTGCCATGGAAGGCTAAGTTTAACCTCATTAGATAAAAACAGTAAAGGCCAGGCCAGTGTTAACAATGGGGCTGTCAGAAGTAAACCCTCTTGAGAGGTCCCGACAAGGATAACACAATATGGCAGAGCCTGAAATATTATTACTAACTCTAGGCACTGGCAGTCATCGTCTACAGTGGCTTTACACACATTTCGCCTCTCCCTCCCAGCAGCTCTTTGAACCTGTGGCTACGCTGGTGTCACAGCCCCGGAGGGAGGCAGGATGACAGAGCATGCCTATCTTACTCCAAAACCAGTGCTCTTGCCCTTCATCCACTGCGGTCAACCCCCAGGCACCCAGTGGGTGGCCACAGATTATACTAGCAAAGTTTTCATCCCTGGCTGGCTTCTTGCTATCTCAGCAACTAGGTCACCTCCCTCAATGCAAACCAATTCGCCAGTTCCTCCCACAGAGTTTAAAGAAAAAGCTCCTACATGTCTTCCAAAACTGAACAGAAACTTCTTTTGTTTTTCGTAACTGCACTTCAGGCCTCCATTTGTACTGAACAATGTGATCAGAATGAAAAAAATCACTCTTAAAGGAATTCCTCTGTGGATCTCAGACTCACAACTGCTCTGAGGACAGGGAAACACCTGCTGGAGGAAAGCAGGCCCAGAGAGGCTGGGTGAGCTAGCTACAATTGCCCAGGACATGGGGACAGAAAAGGGACCTTGGTTTATCACTGACAGTTTCCCTACTGACTTCTTGGCAGGGGAACTAAGCTGGGGAAAAGCAGCCTCTCATTAAGGGGCCCCGCGGTGGTACAAGCCCCAGGATGGGAGGCTGGGTCCCTCTCCAGTGTCAGGGACATCCACCTAGGAGCAGCCAGGCCCTGAAAATATATCACACTCAACTCCCCAGTCTTGGCCTGAGCTGACCTCTCACTCCCGCCAGGCTTAGTTGGGTGGTGGTGGGCGGATGCTCCAGGGAAACCTCTGGTTTCCCTATAGGTCCTCAAAGCCTATAGTCTCGAGACAAGTGCGTCCCTCAACAAGTTGGGGGAATCCCTCATGGTCTCCTGACACCAAAGGAGCCCCGATCCCACCGGACCTAGGTTCCTTTGGAGTAAGAGTCCCTCTGTGCCCCCTGCCCTGCTCTTCCACTGTTTCCGGTTTTCCAAATGGGAGTCCGTCACATCACCCAGTTCCAGGTACTCACGCCCCCTTACGCCTCCAGAATCTCCCTAGATTCCCCCTTCCGTGGGGGGAGCGTGTTCCGTGCCCATCCTCCTCCGACACCGCGGTCCTCCGGGGGCCAGCTCGCCCCAGCACCCGCCCCCCTCATAGACGTGCTCCCACTTGCGGCTCGGACGGCCCCGGACCTCCAGCCTCCTCCCGTTCCTCCCCGAGAGGCTCCCCCTCCAGCTCCGCTCCTTCTAATCCAGTCCCTCCGCAGCGGCGCCCCCTCCAGCTGATTCACCGTCAGCCTCCCGCTCCAGCGGGAGATGCTCCCTCTCTGCCGGCGCGGTTCTGCCGGTCCTTCCTCCCTCCCCACGTGCCTCTCCCCGCCTGCTCCCCACCCCCAAACCAAGACACCCAGCCCCGAGTCTCGGACGCACCCCGCACCCTGCACCCCGCCCGGCCCCGCCGCCCAACACCCCCAGCTCTCCGGCAGCCGGATACCTGCGGCCAAGCCGAGCGGCGAGAGGCTGCCCTCGGCATCCAAGCATCCGGAGCGCAGATAAAACGGGGCGGCCGGGCGGAGGCCCCGCCCCGAGTCGGGGGAGGACTATCCGCCGACGCCAGGTTCGGGGCTCAGGACCCGGCCGCCGCCTGCCCAGGCCTGGGTGATCCCGCCCGCCCGCCCACCGAGCCGGCCTGGCCGGGCGCCAGCAACCGCCCCACCGCCCCCCACCCCCGCGCCCACGTGTTGCACGCGGAGGCGAGAGGGGATCATCCACACCAGCGACGACAGCCTGACGAGGTCCTGCGTCTTTGGGGCCGAGGCTGACTCGGAGGCCGAGAAAGCAGAAGTTGCTGCTCAGCTGGGGAGTCGTTCCCACTTCCGGCGACTTGAGCCGCAAGCTCCGGAGTCTGGACCTGGCTGACCCGAGAGGGAGGCGGCGAGTTGAAGCTGGAGCACCCGAATTTTCCAGTGAGAGCCCGCAGCTCAGCCCTGAAGCCACGTAAACCACACAGCCCCCCTCACTAGGCCACTTCTGGTCAGATATGCCTGGCCTTCCCCCATCTCCGCCTCTCTGCCAGGGAGGCTCCACCCCACCTCTGCACCCGTCTTATTCAAGTCCCCACATAAAGCCTTGTCTTTGATCAGCTTCCCCTAACGTACCCTGCCCAGCCCAAGACACACTCTTTAGGCTTCCGTTAAAACACCTGCTTTGGGAATTCCCTGGTGATCCAGTGGTTAGGTCTCAGCGCTTTCACTGCTGAGGCCGCGAGTTCAATCCCTGGTCGCGGATCCAAGTTCCCACAGGTGTGGGAAAGTTCCATACACACCCGCTTTCTACTCCCTGGTGTAACATCTCCCCGCAGGAGAGGCAGTACCTGAAGGGTGGGCTATCCCTGCCCCTAGCAGGCCCTCTGGAGATACTGGACCAACAATGGCAGGGCTTGTCAGCTCCTCAGGTATGCAAAGACCTGGACCGGGCAGAGTGGGGAGAAACCCGGACCTGTCTTGGAAAGCATCTGCCTGATGGATGGAACTGAGAGGAGACTGGGGGGCGGGGGGACACCCCCTGCCCTCAGGGAGCTCTGAGCCCATTCAGAGAGACACTTGTGGGGCGAAAGCATGATGACAGGATCCAAGTTCTAATGCTACCCCAATTAACCATGTGATCTTGGGCAAGTCTCCTTGTTCTCCTTCGGCCTTAGTTTTATTACCTGTAAAACAGAGCTAATAATACCAACCTGACAGGGTTGTTAGAAGTAAGTATGATATGAAGGTTATTTGTCATCTGCATTGTACTAGAGGAATGTACATTTCTCCTTTATAACAAAACCTATTAATCATAATGTAATAGGATGAAATAAGTCTTTACTTCTACAGGTTCAGACAAGCACACAAGAATTATTTAAATCTCCATTGCCCTTATAGCTAGGAAAAGTGGCATAGAAAATCTGATCATTTAGAACAGGTAGGGTATAGCAAATGAAAACAAGTAAGGACATTACAGAGATTACATTCTACATGATGAAACATATTCTACCATAGTGAATAAAAACTTGAAAGGTGATTTGGATTCAGTTTCCTTTTGTGGAACACCTCCTCTGCCCTGGACTTGTTTGATTTGTGTTGTTTTTATTTTTTTATTATTTTGTGTGTGTGTGTGTGTTGTTTTCAATATCTATTTATCTATCTATTTGGCTGCACCAGGTCTTAACTGCGGCATGCTGGATCTTGGATCTTCTTTGCAGCATGCAGATTCTTTAAGTTGTGTCATGTGGATTCTTTTTGTTGCATCCTGCAGGATCTTTAGTTGCAACATGTCAGGTCTAGTTCCCTGACCAGGGATCGAACCCTGGCCCCCTGCATTGGGAGCAAGGAGTCTTAGCCACTGGACCACTAGGGAAGTCCCTGGACTTGTTTTTAAAGCTCTAGTTTATTAAGCTCTTGCCATGGGCAAAACTACCTCCTTTGATCCAGATAATCCTATTAACTCATTTCACAAATTGGGAAACTGAGGCTCAGAAAGGGGACATGAGACTGTTAAATTCTCTCATTTGGCCTCATGCATTCCTGCACATTGAATGTGTTGCTCCCCATTTTATGGCTAGAATACATGAAGACCAGTGAAGAGGATAGACGTATCCCAGGTCTCATAACTCAGGGTGTATTTATGGTCTGGGCAGGAGATGCAGGAGACGCAGGTTCAATCCCTGGATCAGGAAGATCCCCTGGAGGACAGCATAGCAACCCACTCCAGTATTCTTGCCGGGAAAATCCCATGGACTGAGGAGCCTGGCGGGCTACGGTCCATGGTGTCGCAGAGTCAGACATGACTGAAGTGACTGAGCACACACAGGCATCAGTGAACCTGTATTTGTGCTTGGGGGAGAAAAACCACTTAACCAGGGAACTTGGCTTGGATACTTGAGAGCTGAATGATAAAAATAATAAAAGCAGAAACAGTGATCAGTCATCATGCACTTGCCATGTGCAAAGCCCCTTAGACACACCGTAAGTCCATGATGGGGTGCTGTCGTTATCTCTGTTTGCAGATGAGGAAACAGACTCGAGAGGATTCTGCTTGCCCAAGGTCACCCAGTTGCCTAGTGGCAGACTTGGATCCAAGTCCAGCTCTTATCTGCTACACAGTACTGGTATCAAAGAATGGAGCTGTGGGGCCAGCACGCATCCTTCCCTGCCTTCCTCTGCTCCAACTCCTTCCAGCCCAGGGAGGGTGAGAGCAGCCCCAGGGCAGCCAAGGGCACCTCCCTTCCCTGCCCTCCCCTGGCTCAGGCCACCTGGTTAAGGCCCAGTGACTCCTCTGCTCCAGGATCCCAGAGCCCTAATAAGCCTTTGAGTCCCGTACCTGGAAAGGGGAACAGGTTATTCTATAACCTGTGCAACGTCCACCTGCCTTCCCAGATGCTGGGCTTGGCCCTTGAAGACTGGATTTCTGGGCAGGCCTAAGGAGCCAAAGACCTCAGAGGTCGGGCTTGAGTGGGGAGGCCATCTGGAAGGGTTTCAGTGGACTTGAAGTAAGAGAAAGGATGAAGGGGGCACCTGAGCTGTCTGAAACACAATCTTTTCTTTCTTTCTTTTTTTTTTTTTGGTATTAATTTATTTACTTGGCTGTACTGGGTTTTAGTTGTGGCATGCAGGATCTAGTTCCTTGACCAGGGGTCGAACCTAGGCCCCCTGCATTGGGAGCACAGAGTCCTAGCCACTGGACCGTGAGGGAAGTCCCTGGAACACATTCTTGTCTTTTCCCCCAAGCAAGTGCTTCCATCCTCTGGAGGCAACAAAGCTGTGAGGTACATGAGTGTGTTCTACCTGGGTTCACATCTTAGTTCTACCACTTACCAGCAAGTTATATATCTACTTCACTCTAATACAGGCTAATGATACCCACCATATAGGGTTGGCATGAGGAGTAAGTGAAACAATACATGTGACATGGTCACAGAGCCTGGCACAGAGGGACTTGCTCAATAAAGGCCAACTATCAGTCTGTTTCAATTCTTTACTCCATCCCCTTGCCAATAGGTGAGAAAAATAAAGAAAAATTTGCGGTAAGCCCCCAAATTTTGAAATGGTTTGTTACACAGCATCGTTGAAGCTATTCCTGACTCATACACATAGCAAAGCCAGACTTCGAACCCGGGTTATCTGACTCAAGATCATATTCTCAACCATGCTCGGTGCATGGGGAATGCAATGCAGGAGGGACTGGCTTCCTACAGAGATTCTCTGTGTCAAGGCCACTTGGGGCAAGTCTTACAGTATGAGGAGTTTCTCCCCAAGCCCTGGGGAGGGAAAAGAACTTTCAAGGCAGAGGGAACAGTATGTGCAAAGGCGCAGAGGTGTAAATGGTGGGGTAAGTTTAGGGGATGGAAAACTTTAAATATAAGGGACCTGGTGTCAGCAGAGGACGTTGGAAAGGTAGGGGGGTTGGTGATGCTGGAATGTAGAGAGTCAAGGCAGGACAGCTTCAACCCTGAGGGCAGTGGGGAGAGTTAGGTGGGATGGGATGGCTTTCTTCTCACTTCAAGCCTAGTGAGGTGGCTTCAGGGAGAGCAGTCGGAGAGGTAGTGAGCTGGACTCTGTGGCTGGCCTCTGACTCTTACCTACGGATCCCCAAGGGGTTAGTCGCAGCAGAGGAGAGGGCAGTGGGAGGAGGGAACTGCACTGCTACGTGAGCAGGTCGTGGGTCTGTGCTGCCCCCGACCAGAACTGGGTCACAGGAGAGAGTCAGCCTGGGGCAGCCTTAGATCCCGCACAGAGAGGTCTCCAGAAATGGCCCTGTGCCTCAGCAGAAGGAGGCGGGAGGTGTCCTGAGATGTTCTGGGAACAGGGCAAGTTCCCTGTAAGCAACTGGCTGGTGGGTGCACTTTGTTCTCAGCAAAGGAAGCAAGGGATCGCCAGGTGGGAGGCCCCGCAGTGACTCTTCCGTGTGGCAAACACAGGAGTGGCCCAGGCCATATCTTCTTGGCTCACCAAGATTTCAGCCTCAGCAGTGGCGGACTGTTCGGAACGTGCTGACCCCAGCCCCACTCCAAGCACCCACCAAGCCTACCTCTACTTTCTGGCCTCAGGGCTCTCTTGGAAGCTCTAGCTCAGCCTGCCAGCTGAGCTGCTGACTAGATATGCAGGCAGTCAACACTCTGGGAGCAGCCCTTACCCACTGGTGTGTCAGAGCTGTTGGAGAAAGCCCCAGCCTCCGGTCCCAGAGAAGACAGCTCTGAAGGGCACCGTCTGCAGGGCAGACGGGCAGACACCTCCTCCTTTGTGCTCTGCCTCCTTTCTGGTCTCTCTGCCCACTCCCTCCCTTCACTTCCAGCAATCACCTCCCAGATAAACTATCTGCACCTAAGTCTCTGTTTCAGGCTCTGATTTGGGGGGAAACCAGACCAGGACTTCCAGGAAAGCAGACCCACCCACAGGAAGAGTCAGTTTTTAAATCTCTGCCAAGCCTGGGGTTTTCCCTCTGGCTCAGCTGTTAAAGAATTCACTTGCCAATGCAGGAGACTCCAGTTAGATCCCTGGGTTGGGAAGATCCCTGGGAGAAGAAAATGACAACCCAACTCCAGAATTCTTGCCTGGGAAATCCCATGGACAAAGGAGCCTGGCGGACCCCAGTCCACGTGGTCCCTAAAAAGTCAGACACAACCCAGCGACTATACAACAACAACAACAACAACAAACCTGAAAGTGAAAGTGTTAGTTGCTCAGTCATGTCAACTCTTTGAGACCTCGTGGACTGTAGCTCGCCAGGCTCCCCTGTCCATGGAATTCTCCAGACAAGAATTTTGGAGTGGGTAGCCTTTCCCTTCTCCAGGGAATCTGCTCAAGCCAGGGATTGAATCCAAGTCTCTTAAGTCTCCTGCCTTGCAGGCAGATTCTTTACCAGCTGAGCCACCAGGGAAGCCCAACAAACCTGGGAAGCAAGAAAACTAGCTCAAGACAGAGGGTTAAGTCCGGTACTTCCTGATCCTATAACTTGCTGCGGGGAGGGGTGCAGCCTCATACGGCAGGCATAGAGGAGCCAGCCATGGTGCCACCCTAGCACCTTTCCTAGTCCAGACTCAAGCTGCCAGCATACCACCATCTCTTTGCCTTTGCATTGGATGTCCCTTCTGCCTGAAGCTCGCTTTGCCTCAGACAGAACCTACTACTTAATTTCTGGGGCCCTGTACAAACAAAAATGCAGGGCTTTGTTCAAAACTTAAAAATTTCAAGATAACAATAGCAGAGTATTAAATCAAGCATGGGACCCTTCAGAGCACAGAGCCCCATGTGACTGCATGGGTTCCATGGCCATGAATCTGGGCCTGGCTCCAAAAAGCTGAACGTCTGGCTGCCCCTTCCTTCACATCTCTACTTGAATGTCATCTTACCAGCAGAGGCTTTCCCTGACCACTTATATCAACTGGTAGCCCTCAATGGTAGCCCTATCCCACCAAGTGCCTCTGATAACCCTTCCCAGTCTCATTTTCTTTCTGGACACTCAGCATGCTGGTTGAAAATGCTAGGTGGCATTTTTAGGGAACTCCAAGGAACTCTGTTCCTTTATGTCTCAGCACAGAAAAAATTCCACGAAAGGCAAAGCGATAGATCAATGGTTTATCAGAATAGGATGCTTATGAGGCTTGCAAGTGGGCAAGTGCTGCACATGGAGACCTTAGTGGGCTACAGTTTTACAATCAAAGGACAAGTGGGGAGCGGAAAAGACCACCTTCTTCCTCATTCTTCAATAGACATCACACTTCCATCATCAGTGCCTCCTCCAGGTTGGGCAGGGGAATTTTCTTGTCCCTACAGGGTCCAGCCAGGACTGTCATGGCACAGTGGAAAAGTTGTTCCAGGTTTCAGTACAATGAGTCTTTGCTTTGAAATGTCACCTTTCCATAAATTATTGTGTGTGTGTGTGTGCGTGTGTGCAGAGAGCATGTCCTAGGGGTCATTAACTTAACTGAGCTCTCTGGGCAGGATGTGGGTCTCATGCCACCATCTTTATTGTCTGGGGGCATGTCTCATGCTTCTGCTGCATGCGCTTTATTGCCAAGTAAACTGCTTGGTTTTGTGGTTAAGTAATCATTAACTTCTACAATTGATTTTCTCTTTTATTGTTGTCTTTTCCATTAGACTGTAAGCTCCAGGGACTTTAAAGTTTGAGTTTGAGTAAGCTCTAAGATTTGGTGATGGACAGGGAAGCCTGGGGTGCTGCAGTCCATGGGGTCACAAAGAGTCAGATACAACTGAGCAACTGAACTGAACTGAATCATTAACTTTCTTTCTTGAGTAATCATTAACTTACAGGGGTCTCCCATACCTTCTTCTTCTTTTTTTCACTTACAATTCTCTAGTAGGATTAACTATTTAATCACCTACTTTGTCCCTTTACTCTGTCCCTATCACTGCCACACTGATGACTCCAGAGTCTTCCATCCTTCCTGGTCCCTGCTATTTCCCCAGAACTGGAAGAGTTCCTAACACACAGTAGGTGCTCAACAGAGGTTAATGGAATGGGAGGGAGGGAGAAAAAGAGGGAGGAAGGAGAAAGGAAAGATGTCTTCATTGTGGAGCAAGCCTGGGCTGGGCGAGAATTCTGAAGTTGTGACTCAACTCTTTCAAGTTACTGAAACTATTTCATGACTTACATGATCAGAAACTTTTAAAATCTGAGAGCATCCAGTGAAGTCATGGAATCTGCTCATGGTTTCAACCAAGGGACAAGAAGACCCAACTGCAGAAAGTGTCTTCACAGGCAGTGGGGGCAAAAGTTTTCTTCAGGAAAACATTTGCCTGTGTGCAAGGATTTTTGTAAGTTGAAGTCCCAGAAGCAGAATTATTGGATCAAAGGGGATTTTGATAATTATCACTAAAGTGCTCTTCTTCACACTGGACTAATTCACACTTCCACCGAGTGTGAGTCAAATCTTTTGATGTTTGCCAAAGTGCCACGTGCAAATGGAATCTCGGTTTTCTTTTGCTTCATATTTCTTCTATTATGAGTGAGGCTGAATATCCATTAAAACACACTGAATGTTGTGATTTATTAAAAGAAATATATTTGATCTTTGGCCCTGTTTCTGACATAGAGCTTCTGAAATCCTTGTCCTTTCCTAAGTGATGCGGGCACTAAGAGTATCTCTTGTTCTAATGCTTGTCTTTGACCCTCTTCCTGACACAGCGTTTCTAAAACCCTGTAGCAAATTAATCAGACCCAAGGAGGGGGTTATTGGAACTTCTGACCCATAGCTGGTTGGTCAGAAACACAGGTGATAAACTAAGCTTGTGACTGGCATCTGAAGTGGGAGAGAAGGGTCTCATGGGACTGAATTCTTAAAGCTGTGGAATCGGACGCTGTTTCTGGGTAGAGAGTGTCAGAATTGAGTTGAATTCTCAGAAGCCATGCTGGGTCTGAGAATCGTCCAGTGTTGTCTGGGAGTTCGCCCCTCCCCCAACTCACATAGACATTGGGATTGGGTCCAGGAATCCAAAAGACACTTTTAATTTTATTTATTTATTTATTTTTGGCTGTGCTGGGTCTTCATTGCTGTGTGTGGGCTTTCTCTAGTTGCAGCCAGTGGGGGCTACTCTCTAGCTGCAATGCATGGACTTACCATGGTGGCTTCTCTTGTTTCAGAGCACCGGCTTCAGTAGCAGAACGCTGGCTCTATAGTTTTGGCACACAGGCTCAGTTGCCCCAAGGCATGTGGGATCTTCCTGGACCAGGGATCAAACTTGTGTCCCTTGTATAAGCAAATGGATTCCTAACTACTGGACCACCAGAGAAGTCCCAAAAGACACTTTTAAAAGAGAAACAATTCACCCCAAATCCCCTCCTTTAACACTCTGACTTTAACTTCCTTAAGTTTACAGCCGACATCTTTTTCTGACATCTTTTTCATAGTTTTAGACAAGACAGAATTTAATGTTCTACTTTTTCATTCATCTTTCAACAAAAGTTTCATTCATCTTTTTCAACAAATTTATCCTAGTTATAAATACTTATACTAGTCAGGATGACTTAGGTTTGCTGCAGTAACAACAACACTATCTTAGCAGTTTAAAGCAGGTTGTATTTCTTGCTCATTCTACATGTCCACTGTCAGTGTCTCTATTCCTTGTCATCCTCACTCCAGGGCCAGTCTGATGGAGCAGCCTTGAGGTGCACCCAGCCACCTCTGCAGAGGTTAAAGTACAGAAAGTTGCCCACTGGCTATTAAAGTTTCTGCTCAAGAGTGACATATAGCGCATTCTTTCATGTTTCATTGGTTAAAGCAAGTCACAAGGCCACAACTAACTTCAAGGGGTAAGGAAGTGCAATAGGAGAAGAAACAAATATTTGGTGGCCACCATGAGTTGCTACCACATGCAGCATCTCGTCTGTGTCTGGCTATCTGCTCAGTCTCGGGAAAAGGGAGATGAATTCAGTGTTGTTGCTACACTCAGCATTCTCCATGGTCAGAGTGATCCTTCTGGGGGAAACACACAACAACCACGTTTAATAATCCCTGAGTGTCTCATCATAATACAGACCATAATGTGCTTAATCATTTATCAAAAGCCTACTCAGGATGTTTTTATTTTCCTTTCTTTCTCCTTTGCTTTCAGCATTAAAATAACATTGCACATGGAAACAACCCAAGTATTGATGGATGAATGGATAAAGAAAACGTGGCATATATCTATATACAGATATACAACACACACAGAATGGAATGCTATTTAGCCATAAAAAGGAATGAAATCTTGCCATTTGCAACAATATGAATGGATCTTGAAGGTGTTATGCTCAGTAAAGTAAGTCAGACAGAGAAAGACAAACACTGTATGATCTCACTTATGTGAACAACAGACAACAACCAAAAAAAACACAAAACCAAGCTGATAGATACAGAAAAAAGAGTGGTGGTTGTCAGAAATAGGCAGTAGGGAATGGATAAAATGGGTGAATCAAGTCAAAAGGTAAAAACTTCTGGGTACAAAATAAATTACTCATAGGGATATAATATATCCTGGCATGCTGCAGTCCATGGGGTCACAAAGAGTCAGACACAACTGAGCGACTGAACCGGACTGAACTGATATAATATAGAGCATGGTGACTACAGTTAGTAATAATGTATTGCCTATTTGAAAGTTGCCAAAAGAAAAAATCTTTAAAAGTTCTCATCATAAGAAAAAAAATGTATGTCTATGTATCATGACAGATGTTAACTAGACTTGTGATGATCAGTTTATAATATATGCAAATGTTGAATCATTATGTTGTATGCCTAAAACTAATATAATGTTAGATGTCAATAATACCTCAATAAAAAATAAATAAAGTAACTGCACACAATCACATCAAAAATAAGTAAACATTGAGGAATAAAAGTAGTGCAAGCTTGAAAATATGTGGGTTATTTTCAAATATCTTTTGATTTTCATTTCTAACATAATTTCACAGTGATAAGAGAACAGACTCTGTATGATTTCAATACTTTTAGACCATGAGATTTTTGCACCTTATTTTATGTCCATGGAAATGTTCCAGTGTCTCCTAGTTTATAATCTTTGGGAACTTTGTATCCTACTGTTGTGTGAAAATTGTATAAATCTTTATTACGTTGAATTGGTTCATAGTGCCCTTCAGGTCTACTATATCCTTCTACTTCTCTGTATACTCATTCTATTAATGAATGTTAAGAGTTTTTGAGAGTTTGATGTTGAAACTCCAACTAAAAATCTTAATTTATCTACTTAAAAAATAATTGCAGTATATAGTGGAACTATATGTAACCTTGTTCTGTAAAAATAAAATAAAAAGATCTGCTCCGACTCTCTGAAAAAGAAAAAAAGAAGAAGATTTTAAAGGACAGTCTAAATAAAACCATATTTTCTGTTCTCAACAGTAAATAGAAATTATCATGAAGAAAATAGTGCAAGAATTATACAATGAAATCTATAAAATATTGCTGAAAGAGATTTTAAAAGATATAAATATATGGAAAGACCATCTATGTTCATGGATTGGAAGACTCAGTATTGTTAAGACAGCATTTCTCCCCAAATTGATCTGTATTTTCACATCAATCCCTGTCAAACTCCCAGAAAACAATTTTTTTTTTAAGAAATTGGCAAGCTGATCCTGATCCAACCGCCAAAGCTGTTCCTAAAATATGAAAATACATTGAATGCAAAATAAGCGAAACAATTCTGAAAGAGAAGAATGAAGTAGAGGATTTATACTTCATGATTTCAAAATATAGTATCAAACCACATAACCAAAACACTGTGGTACTGGCATAACAAGAGATATATAGATCAATGGAATAGCATTGAGAGTTCAGAAATAAACTCTTACATTTATGATAATTAACTAAAAAGAAGATAAGTCAAGACTGGGAGAAAAATACTCCTAAATATCATGTATCTGCTCAAGAACATGTATCTAGGATATATAAAGAACTCTTACAACTAAATAAAACAATAGATAATTCAATTTTTAAATGGGCAAAGTGTGAATAGATATTTCACCAAAGGGGATTTACGAATGACGAGTAAGCACTTGAGAAAACGCTCAGGATCTTTAGTCATTGTAGGAATGCAAATCCAAACCACAATGAGTTATCACTTCACACCCACCAAGATAGCTATAATTTAAAAGAAAGGAAATAAGTGTCAAGGATGAGAAGAAATTTGAACACTGTTCATACACTACTGATGGGAATATAAAAATGATACAGCCACTTTGGAAAACAATGTGGCAATTCCTCAAAGAATTTCATATAGAGTTATCTGTCATGAATGAATGAATGAATGAAGTCACTCAGTCGTGTCCGACTCTTTGCCACCCCATAGAATGTAGCCTACCAGGCTACTCTGTCCATGGGATTCTCCAGGCAAGAATACTGGAGTGGGTTGCCATTTCCTTTTCCAGGGGATCTTCCCAACCCAGGGATCGAACCCAGGTCTCCTGCATTGCGGGCTGATGCTTTAACCTCTGAGCCACCAGGGAAGCCCCTGTTTTCTATCATATGACTTAGCAATTCCATTCCTAGGAGTCTATCTGAAAGAACTGAAAACACATGTCCACACAAAGACTTGGTGCTCAGGACACGTTTAATTTTCCTACTTGGAACAAAGAGACCTCAGGTATTTTTTGCGAACTATCAAAGTCTGGCAGGGCCTTTCTAAAATAGGGGCAGTTCACAGAGAGAGAAACTGAGGCTATGTCCAAAAGAACTGAAAACACATGTCCACACAAAGACTTATGTGAAAATGGGAATTTCCAAGGACAAATGGGAATTACCTGGTGGCCCAGTGGTCAAGACTCAGCGCTTTCACTGCTAAGGGTGAGGGTTCAATCCCTGGTTGGTGAAATAAAATCCTGCAAGCCCTACAGCCTGGCCAAAAGAAAGAAAGGAAAGAGAAGAGAGAGAGAGAGAAAAAGACTTATACATAAATGTTCAAAGAAGCATTTTCCCAAAGTGGACACAACCCAAACATCTCTTGATGATGAGAAGATAAACAAAATGTGGTATATCCATACAGTAGAATATCATTTGGCCATAAAAAAGAATGAAGGACTGATACACAGTACAACATGCATGAACCTCAGAAACACTGTGCTCAGTCAAAGAAACCAGATGCAAAAAACACACACTGCATGATTCCTTTTACATGAAATGTCCAGATAAGGCAAATCTCTAAGACAGAAAACAGATCAGTGGTTTCCAGGGCTGAGGGTGGGAACTGGCTTGAGAGATCTCTTTAGGATGATTGAATATCCTAAAATTAGATTGTGGTGATGGTTGTACAGCTCTGTAAACTCGCTAAGCCATTAAATTATATGCTTAAAAGAGGTACATTTTATGGGATGTAAATTATGTCTCAATAAAACTGTTAAAAATAATGTGACAATTAACCTCAAAACAACAAATTAATTTTTTCTTTAATTTTCTCAGTCTGAGAGGAGATCATTTTGCAGCCTGCTACCTGACCTCCTGAGGTTGTTTCAGACTTTGTGCTCAGGACATATTTAATTTTCCTGCTTGGAAGTAAGACAACTCAGGTCTTTTATACAAACTGGCAAAGTCTTGCAGGGCCCTTTAAAATCAGGGGCATTTCACAGCTAGAGAAACTGAGGCTCAGAGAAATAAAGGCTCTTCCCATGGTGGCATAGAACCTTGGCAACAGCTCCATCAATGACCAGAAGAAGACTGATTTCATAATACAAGTGCCAGCCACTGAACAAGCGACCTGGCTCAGCCTGGCATAGGCAGCTCCATCGTGTGTTCCTGCCAGCACCCCTTTAATCTTTCTAAACATCTTGCTCCAGCCTGAGATGCTTCTCTAGCCTTTCCTTCTCAGGTGTACAAGAACAATCTCAACTTCTGGGTCCCCAAAAGTCCAGTACTGTTGTCAGTTAACATTATCATGTTCTTTTGGGTCTAAAGCTCCCCCTCTCTGATAAGTCAGAGGAGGAGCTAGAAGTAGAAGAGCTATTCTTTGTCTGGTGTGGTTGTGATGGGGGTTTAGTGCTTCTGGGCAGCTGGTACCCAAATGCAGATTCTGTCCTTATGGGGTGCTTTTGTGGGTTCCCAAGAGAAAGCCCTACCGAGGCTTCATGCTGCATCCCAGGCAGGGTGGTGGCCCTGTCCCGCTGACCCCTTCGAACCCTCACCCTTCTGTTTCTGCACCCCCTGCACCTCTCCACCGTGGGTGCCTCACCCTGGGGGGGCGCGCCCCTGAGCAGGGTCACAGCCATCTTCCTTTCCACTTTTCACCCACAGAAACCATCATGCTTGCCTCCCATCTGGGCAGGAGCAGCCTAGCCCCAGAGGAACTGGGATGCGGAGCTTCTGGGCCCTCTACATATGTCAGGCAGGATCTTTGAGCTTTACGGAAACTTCGTGGTAGGTGTTTCACCCTCCCATTCACCCTCCCTTCATACCTGAGTAAACTAAGACTGAGAAAGAGCAAACAGATCCAAAATTAGAACCCAAGTTTGCCTGACACCATAATCATTTTCTTTCTTCTGCATCACAGTTCCTATTGGCCAGACTGAGGTCACTGCCGTCATTAACAGTAAATGTTTAATGAGTACTTGGTGGTGAGACAAATCAGCCCACACGGTTTGGTCAGACTGGAAGCCCAGAGTAGGGCGAAGAACAGGAGCAGGAGGGAGAGAGGTTTGCTCAGCTGAAATCTGGCCTGAGGCCCAGGTCCATGCACCCAGAGTAGATCTGGATCGAAAAAATAAATATCACCATGTAATCAGGGACAGGAGGGGGAGGTGATGTTAATCAAGGCCGAAACAGTGGTTTCCAAACTTTGCACCAATGCAATCATTCAGGGATTAAAAAAAAAAAATTCTGGACCCTACCCCCAGACATTCTAGTTGAATTGATATGAGAAGTAATTAGGGCATCAGGATTTTCAAATGGGTTGCAAAGTTGGTGGCAGGGACAGGATATGTGGGGTGGAGGGACAGGGGCAACAGAAGGTCTCTTCGGAGGAAGTGGCAATATTATGGCCTTAAGGCCTGAGGTTCTAGGGCAGGGAGTTCCAGGTCCAGGACACTGGGATGGCCCAAAGTGGCCCTTGGGAAAGATTAGCTGGAGGACTCTGGGAGGGAGGGAAGGAACAAAAGAGAAAAGAAGCAAAAATGCAGTCAGAGAACTGAGTTTGAGTCCACTAGCTTTCTGTGTGACCTGAGACAAATTGCTTCCCCTCTCTGGGCCTCAGTGTCTCTGTCTTGAAAAGGTAGGGATTGAACTTGATGATGGCTGAGGGTCCCTCTGGCTCCAGGGTTGGAGGGCGCTCCAGACCCCGGCAGGCAGGAGCTAGTGTGAAATAAGCCCGGGTAGAGTCCCAATCTGCAGATCTGCAGAGGATGCTGCTGCACGCCAGGCTGGGCCTGGACAGGTGCAGAGGTCCACGAGAGAGGTCCTCCACGGCCCCTCCCTGGCCTTCCTGACCACTCCATCAGGCTGCTAGAGGCGGTTCATGGACATTTCCTCTCAGCCCCTCTAGCTCAGGGAATGTGGCTATTGGTCCAGTGTCAAGTGGAAACGTCCACTCTCCCTCTGACGGCTGGTGGGAGACGTGTGCATTGGAGCTGGAGACAGAGAGTCCGCAGCAATGACGGTGGGGGGAGGGACACATCTGGTTATAGGCCACGTGGGCTTCGTCAGTGGCCCAGGCGTCTTCTGTCAACAAGTGTTTATGGAGTAGCTCACCTACTGCATTCACCATATTGCCAAAAAATGTTCAAACTCCCACACAACTGCACTCATCTCACACGCTAGGCAAGTAATATCAAAATTCTCCAAACTAGGCTTCAATAGTATGTGAACCAAGAATTTCCAGATGTTCGAGCTGGATTTAGAAAAGGCAGAGAAACCAGAGATCAAATCGCCAACATCCGTTGGATCATAGAAAAGGCTAGAGAATTCCAGAAAAACATCTACTGCTGCTGCATTGACTATATTAAAGCCTTTGACTGTGTGAATCACAACAAACTGTGGAAAATTCTGAAAGAGATGGGAATACCAGACCACCTTAACTGCCTCCTGAGAAACCTGTAATGCAGGTCAAGAAGCAACAGTTAGAACTGGACATGGAACAATGGACTGGTTCCAAATTGGGAAAGGAGTACGTCAAGGCTGTATATTTCACCCTGCTTCAGTTCAGTCAGTTCAGTTGCTCAGTCGTGTCCAACTCTTTGCAACCCCATGGACTGCAGCATGCCAGGCTTCCCTATCTATCACCAACTCTGGGAGCTTGCTCAAACTCACGTCCATTGAGTCAGCAATGCCATCCAACAATCCCATCCTCTGTCGTCCCCTTTTCCTCCTGCTTTCAATCACCCTACTTATTTAACTTATATGCGGAGTACATCATGGAAAATGCTGGGCTGGATGAAGCACAAGCTGGAGTCAAGATTTCTCGAAGAAAAATGAATAACCTTATATATGCAGTTGACACCACCATGGCAGAAAGTAAAGACGAACCAAAGAGGCTCTTGATGAAGGTGAAAGAGGAGAGTAAAAAAGCTGGCTTAAAACTCATTAAAAAAATGAAGATCATGGCATACAGTCCCATCACTCCATGGCAAATAGATGGGGAAACAATGGAAACAGTGACAAACTTTATTTCCCTGGGCTCCAAAATCACTGCAGATGGTGACTGAAGCCATGAAATTAAAAGATGCTTGCTCCTTAGAGGAAAAGCTATCACAAAACTAGACAGCATGTTAAAAAGCAGAAACATTACTTTGCCAACAAAGGTCCACATAATAAATGCTATGGTCTTCCCAGTAGTCATGTATGGATGTGAGAGCTCGACCATAAAGAAGGCTGATTGCCAAAGAACTGATGTTTTTGAACTGTGGTGTTGGGGAAGACTCTTGAGAGTCCCTTGAACTGCAAGGAGCTCAAACCAGTCAATCCTAAAGGAAATCAGTGCTGAATATTCACTGGAAGGACTGATGCTGAAGCTGAAACTCCAATACTTTGGCCACCTGATGTGAAGACTGACTCACTGGAAAAGACCCTGATGCTGGGAAAGATTGAAGGCAGGAGAAGAGGATGACAGAGGATGAGGTGGTTGGATGGCATCATCGACTCAATGAACATGAGTTTGAGCAAGCTCCAGGAGATAGTGAAGGACAGGGAAGCCTGGTATGCTATAGTCCATGGGGTCGCAAAAAGTCATACATGACTGAGCAACTAAACAGCAAAACCTACTGTGTTCTGGGCCTTATTCCAGGAGCCAGGGACTTAGGACAGGACAGACTCAGGACAGGACAGACACCTGTCTCTTAACAGGGGGACGATAATAAGCACGATTGCTGTGAATACAACGATGGAAGGTAAAGAAAGACTGTGGTGCTGGGGGCAGGGAGTTGGCTGTTTTAGGGAGGGTGACCAGAGAAGGCCTTGTTGTAGATAAAGCAACATTTGTGTGATTACCAAGGGAACAGCAAGTACAACAGTTCCCAATTATCCAAGGTTTCCCTTTCCACAGTTTCAGTTACCCATCACAACCATGACCAACCAGATAAATTTGTAAATAAATTTTTTAAAATAAAAATTTACAAAAATAAACAACTCATAAGTTTTAAATCGTGTGCAGCTCTGGGTCACGAAATGAAATCCTCGTGTGGTCCAGTTAGGTCCTGGCCTGGCCTAGAATCATCCCTTTGTCCAGCACATCCCACCAGTTACTCACTCAGTAGCCATTTGGGTTATAGAAAGATTGTTGGGTGATGCAGGGTTTGTGTTCAAACGCTATTTTATTTTTCAAAAACACTACATTATTTTTCGTAGTAATGGCCCCAAAGCACAAGAGTAGTGATGTTGACAAGTCAGATATGCCAAAGAGACAAGTGCTTCCTTTAACTGAAAAGGTGAAAGTTGTGGGCTTAAGGAAAGAAAAAAAATTCTATGCTGAGGTTGACTGGATCTTCTCTCCATGGAATTGTGAAGAAGGTTAAAAAAAAAATTGTGCTAGTTTTGCCATCGTGCCTCAAATTGCAAAAGTTATGGGCGCTGTGCATAATAAATGCTTAATTAATAAGGAAATGGCATGGGACTTCCCTGGCAGCCCAGTGGTTAAGACTTTGCATTTCCAATGCAAGGAGCATGGGTTTGATCCCTTGTCGGGGAACTAAGATCCTACATACCCCGTGGCACAGCCACAAAACATGGAAAAAGCATTAAATTTGTACAACAGGAACTTTTGAAAGAGAGAAATCACATTCACATAACTTATTACAGTATATTGTTACAATTGTTCTTGTTCTTGTTTAGTACCCAAGTCGTGTCCGACTCTTTGGGACTCCATGGACTATAGCCCGCCGGGCTCCTCTGTGCGTGGGATTTCTCATGGCAAGAACATTGGAACGGGTTGCCATTTCCTCCTCCAGTGGATCTTCCTCACCCAGGGATCAAACTGGTGTCCCTTACTTTGGCATGTGGATTCTTCACCACTAAGTCACCCGGGAAGCCCATAATTGTTCTACTTTATTTTTATAGTTGTTAATCTCTTACTATGTCTAACTGATAAGTTATACTTTATCATAGGTTTGTATGTATATGTAGGATAAAAGATAAAAACATCAACTGTGTAGATAGGGTTCCATACTGAGGTTTCAAGCATCCACTGGGGGCCTTGGAACATATCCCCCACCGAGAAGAGGGGACTTCGGTACAAAAGCCCTGAAGCAAGGCCTTGGCTGGCATGTTAAGGACAGCAGGGGAAGAGTGGAAGGTGATGGGATCAGAGGGTTTCCTGCCAAGCAACCGGACCTCACGTTACCAAGGGCGACCTCCTTTCCCTCAGAAGCTCAGCCCTTCTCCAGGACAGAGGTCGAGGCCACAGTGGGCCTGTCTCCTGCTCCAGGTCCAACTCAGTGTCCCCCACCTCCGCTCCCCGCCACATCCAGCACCAGTTCCCTCCCAGCTGTGGGAGTGAAGTCGTAGCCTCTTCTTGTCAGAAGCTCTATGAGGGTAACTCTCGAGTCACTGTCAGTCAAGCCCAGACATCGGCAGGGGCAGGACTAGCTCTCACTACGGGCACCATGCGGCTGACACTGCTCCGGAGCCCGCGGCCATCCTGGGGGCCTGAACAGAGGCTCTCGGGAGGGCGCCACCTGGGCAGTAGCACCTACGAGGGGATACTGGACATCTCATGCCTGACCTGGGTCATTTTCTCTCTTGGTTTCAGAGTTTGAGAGCAATGTGAAGCCATGGGACAGGGGATGATGCTGGATCTTCCTCCTTGTCAGCCCAGGTCGAGGGAGCCCTTCAGGGTCAGGACGGTTCTCTTGCTCTGAGTTCATCATTCATATATCTGTCCTGTCCCATGTTCATCGCAACGCTCTGGGGGCATCGTTCCTGCTAAGGCCAGCTTTGCATGTGATGGTGAAGGCCAGACAGCAGTAGCTTCTTCCATGTGGATGCAGCTGAGGTGGCAAAGGCATTGGGCAGAGTGCCGGTGAAAGGTTGTTGCTGAACAATAAGACGCCGGGATTCTTGGCCTCCGGAGGAGACGAATTCAATCCGGGGCCAGAGACGAGCTGGAGCTTTTTTGTAATAAAGTTTTATTAAAGTATAAAGGAGATAGAGAAAGCTTCTGACATCGGCATCAGAAGGGGGCAGAAAGAGTACCCCCTGCTAGTCTTCAGCGGGATGTTATATAGTCACTAGCAGTCTGTTAATGAAAAGAAAGGAATGTCTTAAAACTCAGAATGGCACCAGGCCCCTCATCCATAAGATGCATTTTGGGATAATCTTGGCACCAGATGATTCATCCCAGGCCATAAAACGATTAACTTGAATCTTGTAGAAGGGCAGATTACCATACAAATAGTTTTGTTTACATAGATTAGGGAAACAATATCTGAGTATAACATACTGGTTTGTCAAGTAGTCTCTGAGCCATGTGGCGGAACCAACTTGAAGACAGAGTCTGGGGTAAAAGCATAGTACATTAACATAGCTTAAGACAAACATTTCCATAAGAAAAATGCATTGGTTAACTCTAGGTTTGAGAATAGTTAGCTTCAGGTGAAACCAGATGTCATGGCAACACAGCATTTTAAGAGAAACCTCCTTCTAAATTTGTATAGAGAAGGAAAAAAATATGGCTAGTTTCCTCCTGCCCTTAAGAGAGAGAAAAATGTCTGGCACTTGCAGCCTCTTTTCCCCTGGCCTTCCTGCCTGTTACCCTCTCACCGGGATGAAGAATCTGACTCCAGGGGTCATGGGGCTGCCTTGGAGAATGCACTGTAGAGAGGCCAGGCAGCAGTTGTGGGGGGCTGGTGTGGAGGCTCCCCAAAGGATCCTGGAGAGTGGTGGTGCTGGTCCCGTCTGGGGAGTCGTGGAAGAGGAGGTGAGGGAAGTGGGGGTCTGGCATCCAGGTGTCTGCCTGGCTTGTCCTTCCACTGTCAGGTCATTCAACCGCCCCCTCCATGCACGGAAGCCCATAGTTAGCATTCCTTCTTCCACTGGTTCATTTCATCAACAAGTGTTTATAGGGTACCCAGACAAATCTGAAACTGGACCCACCCTGCTTGCCATCCATTGGTGGCCTCCCAGTCAAGCCCAAACCCCTTGTCCCGACGAACAATACCTTGCATGGCCTCCCAGACTCCTGCCTCCCTGGGGCCCCTCCATCTACAGTCCAATCACCCTCACGTTGCCACCTCGCCTCCCTCCGTCCTCCATGTTCTGCTCCTTTGCTGAAACACTCATTGCTGCTTTTTTTTTTCAACCTGCCCAACTCCTACTTCTCCTCTGATCCTCAGCTCAGATGTGAACTCCTCCAGGAAGCCCTCCCTGACGGATCCCCATTACACCAGTCTGACTTGGTTTCCCTTTTCTGTGCCTCTATTGACTCCTCTGATAACGAACATCCATCACACTGTGATGCATATTAATTACCCGTCCCCCTCCTGGGCTGGGTGTGTTCAAACTCAACGTGACTCCATTAGCTCTAGTTGTATTCAGTGACACAGAGTGAAAAGCCACACAACAGTGGCTTGAACTAGCAAAAGGATTAACTTGTTTCACAGAACAAGAACTTGGGGGCGGGCAGTCCAAGACTGGTATGTCAGCTCGTGAGTATGACCACAGACTCGGGCTCCATCTACCACTCGGCTCCAGCTGTCTTAACATATGGCTTTTACCCCATGGTCACAAGGTGGATGTTGTGTCTCTAGTATGATGTTTCCATTCCAGGCAGGAAGGAGGAGGATGGGAAAAGGGCAAAAGCTCGATACTTAAAGAAAAGTTCATCAGGTTTCTGCTACCAGGAAGGAGAGAATGGATACTGAGAGGCAGTCAGCAAGGTCTGCTGTGATGGTTAGACAGAATCATTGCTTCTTCCCAGTCCATAGCCCCTACATATGTTCTGTCTCCAGATTTCTTTACTGGAGTAGATGACATCTCCACTCAGCTGCCCAAGTGAAAAACTCAGGGGTCATCCCTTACTCCACAGCCCACATCCAGCCCATTAGCGTACTGCTGTCTCCATCGTGACACAGATCCGGAACCCAACTTTGCCTCTCCAGCCTGCTGATCCCACCTTAGGCCAAACTTCCCTTCTCTCTCCCTCTTGCACTCCTGATAACTTTACATCCATTCTCTTCTTCACAGTGGTTGAAGGCTTCTTTACAGACATAACCCCATCACATCCCTAGAGCCCCTAGAGGCTTTACATTACGCAGAATATATATACCGCACCCCTACCCTGGCCCACAGGCTTGCATGGCTGAGTCCTCCCCACCTCCCTGCCGCAGACCCTCTTGCTCCCCCTATCCAGCCGAGCAGGCCTTGTGTGCCCTTTTCTCACACCTGCGGGCTCTTGCCTTTGAACCTTTGCACAAGCTGTTTCGTGTGCCAGGAATGCACTATCCCCTGCCCGTCCACACGAGGAGGCTCCTCACTCTCTGCCGCGGGTCACTGCCTATGACATCAGCCCTTTCGTTTTCTCCACGCACTCCTCATAAGCCCTCCTATCGTCTTCCTCCTCCACAGAATGTAAGCTCCTGAGGCAGGGACCCCGTCTGCCCTGTGCACAACCACATCCCCAAGGCCTAACACTGCCTGGCGTGGCGGAGGAATCAGTATTTGTTCAGAGAATGAATGAATGAATGGAGAGGTTTGTTTGGGTGTTCCCTTAGAGGACCTTTCAGCTCTTAGACATCCAAAAAGGAAGGACAGGAAGGAGATTGAGGGTAGGGAACGTTGTCGGGAGCCGCCGGAATGCGCCCAGTCCGCGACAAGGTCATGGGACGAGAGAGGAAACTGCAAGGCAGCTCTTCCCCTCGGGGTTGTCCCGGGGGCCCGGTGTGTCTCTTTCCTCTTTCTGCCTTACTCTTGTTGGGCTTTCTATTAATTTTTGGAAATGTAACATATAGTGATCAGGCCTCCCTGGAAAAGTCCAAGCCTATTTAGAAATGCTCATGATTGCTCTGGCTCAGGACACGACCATAAACATCAAGTCAAAAAGGAAAAGGCCATAGGCATAGTTTGACTGCTTGCTTAAAAGATTATAATGTTCTAGAAAAGAAAAGAGTACAGGCATTTAGATTTAGAAGTAGATGTACTGCTTCAGTTTACTTGCTCCTTGGTTGAGAGGGTTTTCATTATTGCTATTTCCTTGCTGCTATCTGTCCATTGTTTCCCTTCCTTTAAACAACATGGAGATTATGGGTATTTTTGTAGAATTAGGAAATTGGGTACATAGGATTTCAATAGATGATTTATATTAATCAGCTTCACTGCCATTACCTCACTATTAATAGAGGTGTTTTGCTGCTTTAGAGGTGTTTTGCCACTTCATAGTTAATCATTGTAAACTTTGTAGCTCCAGATAAAGAAAAATATCAGGGTTTTCACATGGCACTATTCTCAGAAATGTCAAACATGTTTGTGTAGCCCTTCCCATGTATTGTTTTATTGTCTAAAGAATTCATACTATACCTGAAATTTGTGGAACGTCGTTTTTGTTAGAGTGAAAATGTTAGGTCATTGAGGCAAGAAGACTAATGTATGGGACATTCAAGAAAAAACCCTGTAATCGGAAGTGTTCCAGATGAATGCATGGGGGAAAACATGGGAAAGAAAAATATTGACAGAAGCACGAAACCAATATCTGATGTAATATGTGGTGACTTAAGGGGGAGGTAACATTCATTCTATAAAAACTGAGCTGCCCTAAAAATTAAAAAAACTTTTTCTTCCACGCAACCTTCTGTGTGTGTCTTCTTCTTCGCCGACGCTACTTATCCCTTGGGTACTCCTGAACCCACTGGGGCTGGACTCCAGCAGAACGTGATAACTTGAGGTTCAAGCCAGAAACAGGAACCAATGAGTGACCATCTTTCCACCAACATCCAAACCCTTCCTGCTGACTTCCAACTTAGACAGCATATTAAAAAGCGGAGACATTACTTTGTCAACAAAGGTTCGTCTAGTCAAAGCTATGGTTTTTCCAGTAGTCATGTATAGATGTGAGAGTTGGACTATAAAGAAAGCTGATCAACAAAGAATTGATGCTTTTGAACTGTGGTGTTGGAGAAGACTCTTGAGAGTCCTTTGAATGGCAAGGAGATCCAACCAGTCCATCCTAAAGGAGATCAGTCCTGAATATTCATTGGAAGCACTGATGCTGAAGCTGAAACTCCAATACTTTGGCCACCTGATGTGAAGAACTGACTCATTAGAAAAGACCCTGATGCTGGGAAAGATTGAAGGCAGGAGGAGAAGAGGACGACAGAGGATGAGATGGTTGGATGGCATCACCGACTCAACTGATGTGAGTTTGAGTAAACTCTGGGAGTTGGGGATGGGCAGGGAAGCCTGGGTGCTGCAGTCCATGGGGTTGCAAAGAGTTGGACACGACTGAGCAACTGAACTGAACTGACTGCCCAAGTGATTCTGCCAGGCAGAGTGTCTCTGGGGTGGGAGTGAGAGCCTCTTTGGGGAAAACGGGAGGGAGGAGATGAGCACAGGCAGACACCGTACGGAGCCTGCTCTTTTCTGGCCAGAAGATGACCTCACCATCTGGGTAATAATGTTGACAGCGCCCCCTGCTGGCTCAGCCACTAACCAACTCTGGAGTCGGTGACTGGAAGCCCCCTGAACCTGTTTCCTCCCATGGAAATGGAATAATATTTAATTCACAAGAAAGTCTTAAGGATTCAGTAGGATGGAATATGCAAAATGCATATACAGTGTGGAGCAAATAGTACGTGCTCAAAATTCCTTAACCACAAAAGGAGGAAAGAGAGATAGGAAAGAGTCAGAAAGGGTGAGAAAATCCAGAGAAAGAGATGACAATCAAAAGAGGCAGGTGGCTGCAAACCAGGGGCAGCCCAGTCTGGCCCGCTGGGAGTTTGACTCTCCCACTAAAGATACAGAAATATAAACACCCAAAACTAGCACCCACTCTCCGAAACTGACTTGAGTTCTTCTGGTTCAACCCTCTCCTTTTACAAATGTTCTGAGCCCCAGAAGGAGCAAAAATGTCTCTAAGATGCCCAGAGAGTCAGCAGAAGAGCCATGCGCGGAGGGATGGCAAGCTGGGGGAGGAGTCGCACAGGCGGGCCGGTGCAGGGGGTTATGTTTCCTGTTCCCCGCCGTCCAGAGGGAGAGGGCCTGCCTCCCTCCATCCCCGCGGCCACAGCGAGGGAAAATGGCAGACTCGGAAGAGGGTCACTGGGCAAGAAGGGACAGGGCGTCGGGCGACTGGCTTGTTCCTGCCCATGCCCTGAGCTAGGCGCTTCACTTAACCCAGCACAGACTCAATACTCATCCATCCTGCCAGGGATTATCCTCACTTCACAGGTGAGAGCACAGATGCCCCCAGCCCCTGAAGAGCTAACAGGGCTCCATTCTGTGTGATTCCAAAAAGCTCCACCGCGCTTCTGCCTGGAATTGAAAGGCCTGGATTTGGGACCAAAACGAAGTGGCTGTAACCTTGGGCAATCCTTTCTCTCCAGTCTCAAGCTCTTCCTCTAAACAAGGAGGGTAGGCACTGGTCATTGAAGGCCCTTCCAGCTGGAGCTGACATTCTTAGAATTCTGAACAACAGCCTCCCCAGACTGAGTCAGGAGGAAGGCCTGCCAGACACCCCGCAACTCGCATCTGGCCTTCCTGCCCCCGGAGAACTGGGCAGCCCCGCCCAGGGAGAGCCCCTCCTCCCACCCTGGCCTCCTGGCCTCGGGCAGCACAGTGCCTCCTCCTCTCCCTTTCAGGGTGGTGCCGGTCCCCCCACACCTCTAGCCCAGGGAGCCTGGTCCTCAGCCCCCATCACTCTCTGGGGCAAATCTCAACCATCTGGGAAAACGAAACTAAACAATGAATTCAGCCCTTCAATTTCCCCCAAATCTTCAAGGCTTTGGGGAGCCCACAGGTCAAGATTTAGATCAGGGCTTCTCCAACCTAAAAAAAAAATACAGTTTTTAATCTAAGAACTTAGATTTTTTATAAAATTAAATATACTCGATAGTGGTAATGGTTACAGAACATTGTGAATGTTCTTAATGCCACTGCAATGTACACTTAAAATGATTAGTATGGTACATTTTATGTTATGTATATTACAATAAAAAATTGATGAAATAAAAAAAAAGATTCTTTTTTTTGCTAGCCTCAACTTTTTGCTAGTCTTCAACAGACCTTGTAAGGCTGTTATAAAAGTTCCTAAATGCTTAACTTTCGATTTCTTTTCTTATCTCATTGCAGACGGATAACGTTTTATGGACTGGTAGCAGTCCCAGGGCTGCTCTTTGATAGAACTGATTCAGGCTGCTCAGAGGTAGACTCTGGTTTTGCAGTTCTTTCCAGAAGGAACATTTCTGTACCCGATGCTTCTCAAGCAGAAGCTTCTGGATACCAAGCCAGTCAACCCCAAGCAGCCCCAGGTCAGACACACTGATCTGACTTATGCCTGGACCCCTCCTCCCACCCTAGTCTGTCTTGCAGGATCTTCTTGATGTGCATTACAAATAAAGTGTCACTGTTGGTGGCCCCTGATAAGCAGAGGGAAGTGTGAGGTGGGGGAAGGAGTGGGGTGAACTACACGAGAGGAGTAAAGCTGTGCCGTCTTAGCTTCTAACCCCTATAGCAAACTTGGCCCAAGCATCACCTGCTACAGGAAGTCACCCTGGGCTCACAGCAGAACTGAGGAGCTCCCATCTGTGTCCCTGCATCGTAGCACGGTCTCCCTGCACGTATTCTCACTGAATGGTTGATGTGGAAAATCTGAAAGCGGTGGCTACTCCTCTGGGTGGGGTGGGCCTTGGTCTGAGGGCCTGGCTAGATTTCAGGTCTTGGCTGGGTGCTCCTGTGCACAGGGTCTAGTCTGCACAGCTCTGAGCAGCTGCCTTGATGGGTGGGACTCCGGGCGCCTCTCCACCAGGCTGTGGGGGACTGCAGAGTGGGACCTGTGTTTGGAGTGTTGTGTCAGAGGACAGTGGTCTCTGCTTGGCTGAGCAACAGAAAACATTGTGGGTTTTTGAAACATCTAGACACCTGAGCTCCAATTTTAGAAAGTCTACCTGCAAAGGTCTGATGAGCATCCTGAGTCTCTGTATTTTGAAAAAGTGCCCTGTGACTCTGATGCCCAGTTGGTGTCTGGCCCATGAGAGGTGCCAGCGAGTGGTTTGGGGGCCATGATCACAGTGATGCAACATATCTGGAGAAGGGAACACAGGGACCTCCAGACTGGAGGATGTTAGAAGGGAGTGTTATTTTTATCTATCCTTTTGTACCAGTTGGACTTTTGACTTAAAAAAAATCTGATGGACTGATAAAGTGACTACCATTTATGTCAAGAACTGCAGGGACTTCCCTGGCTGTCCAGTGGTTAAGATTCTGTGCTTCCAATGCATGGGGCACAGGTTCAATCCCTGGTTGGGGAACTAAGCTCCCATATGCCACGGAGGCCAAAAAAAAGAAAACCCTGCAAGCTCTCACCTGTTTTTATATCGGGACCTGCCATCCCTAAGGACAGAAGTGGGTGGGCCAGGGGCACAGAAGTGCTGTAATGTGCAAGTGCCACCTCAAGAGGGCAGCAGCTGCTCAGAGCTGCTTGATTCTGGGTGGGACTGGGAGCCCAGGGTTGCAGGATTTTCTGGCTTTTCAAGATAAGCCTGAAATCACATTTTCAACTGTAATTAATTGTCAACTAATTTTAAAAAATTAAAGCCTGGCACAGAGACACAAGCCTGTGGACTGACTCTGGCTGCAGGCCAGCAGTTGGTGCATTTGAATCTTGAATCTGAGAAGGATGTTAAGGACTGGGCACCTTCAAGGCCTGTCTACAAAGCCAGGACAGAGCCAACCTTTGTTTCTAGAAAATTGGGTTGACTCCCCATGGGTCCACACAGGACAGGAACAATTCAGGTGCCCAGAGGAGTCACCACCCACTCATAGTCATCTAATTCAGCACACATTAACCTCCCACCACGTGCCAGATTCAGTGCTGGAGATCCAGTGACGTGACAGGCACAGCTCCTGCTCTGGGGGAACCCTTCCTTCTAACTGGAGACATGCAGTTGAAACAAATAATCAGGATAATGAATTCACTGTGAAACATGAGGAGCTGCAGTATAGCACGGGGTTGGTATTGGATTCCTGACTCCACCGATCAACTATATCACTCTGGCAAATACCCTGATCTGTCTCAGTGGCCTCCTTTCCTACCTGTGAAATGGGCATGATGATGTCATAGGGTTGTCTTGGAGATCCCCTGAGATCATGCAAATAATTATTAGTCACGGCCATGAAGTAGAGAGAACTGTAAGAGCATGTAAGAGGGAGCCTAGGCTTCTCAGACAACCCCATCAAGCCATTCCCCAATCCCAGAAGCTTCTCCCCCGAGGTGTGAGGTCACAGGTTGGATGTCTGGGCCCAGGGACCGCTGCACCCCCAGGGCTGTCCCCCATGTGCTCTCCATTCTGCTGTGGCAGCCATGGGCATCTGGGTAATCTCCCACACTTGCCTCTGGTAGGATCTGGTGCCCAAGGAAGGTACTACCCTTGATCTCACTGGGAGAAGGCTAGGCCTTTACCATCATGGGCCTGAGCCCCTCCCACTGAGACTGCTGCATTTGATGAGACTGCTCATCAAATCCTACAATTAAGTATTACAAATCTGGGTGCCTGTATAAAATGAGTCAGAAAACCTTCCTTGTGCCGCCAAACTGCAGAATGCTAGCTTCCACTGGCAGAGACCTCAGCCACTGGGACACTGTGGACCTTCTTCTTGACCTGGGCAAAGAGGGAGGAAAGTAGATGGCAAGAGACTTAAGTGCCTGTAATGTTTCTGGTGCCTTAAAGTTCAGCTCAGTGGAGGAACCCTCAATGGCCAAGATAGGATCCCTGATCTAAGCAGGTAGAGAAGACCTGGAATTAGGCTTGAACGTGGGAGGCAATTTCCAGGGTACCTAATCCAACCTCCCATTCAAAGCGTGAAGCTCCTCTCTAAGGAGCCTGGCCTTATCTTCTTGTTCGCAAGCAAATCACTTTCAACAGTGATTCAGAAACCCAACTAACAGTAAGGTGGTCAAGCAGTTATCTGGGAGGACAAAGCGGTGCTAAAACGTCACTGGAAATCAACACTCTTCATGGGGAGGAAAACAGAAGAAAGCAACATCTTTAAAAAGGGCTGGCGGGTGGGGTGAAATCTTTCTTCCTTAGAGTAACAGAAGATGGTCACTCATGGCCTTTTTGAGGGTGGCAGCACTGGTTGAATCCGGGGCAAGGAGGGGGGGGTGTTTCAGGACAAGAAGGGACATTGAAATGCCAGAGCAGCCCCCCTTCCCAGAAGGGCCTGGACTCAGTGCCCCGGTTAGACCCTGACCAGCTTAGACCTGTGGGCGTTACCTCACCTTCCTAGACCTGTTCACACTGTCCTGTAGCAGCACCCACCTCACACGTTTGGACCTGAGGAGACGACGTCACAACGCCCAAAAGAACTGCTCACCCCACGGTAGCCTCAGACCAGCAGCACCACTCCCCGGTCAGCCCTGGAGTGGTTTATTTCTCCTCCGGTTGCCCACGGTCAGCAGTTAAGTCTCCCAGTTCCTTGGTGCAGTGTCTCCAGAGCCCAGTGGCCCCATGCAGCTCAGAGGCTCCTCACCTCATCCCCATGGTGCTTCGACAGCCTCCCACTGTGGTCTCCGTCACCTTCTCTCCAATTTACCCTGCCCCACGCCTCCATTCTCTCCCTCAGAATGGCTTTGTTCACTGAACACTCCAGTTCTGGGTTCTGAAGCCCCCACAGCTCAGGATAAAGGCAATGGAGAGAGCATCTCTATGAGAGCCTGCAGTGAGCCAGTAACCATGGCAGGTCCTCATAAAGTACATGTTAACAACTTACTCACCAGAGACGTAATAATGTCTTTTGTTACCCAAACGTGATTGACCAGTGTTTCAAAATTCACTCATATAACAAATTGTCAATTAGTTTCTGCAAAAACCTCCCAGTCAGTGACGTGTTATTAAGTCCATATCTGACTCCTCAGAGGACTGGCTCATCTTCCCTCCTCTATTAAGCTCCCCAGACCACCGAATCCTGTGGTTACACCCTCCACCAAACTACTGAAGCACACTTGGCCGAGTACAAGCATGTGGTTGAGGCCATGTTCTCACCAAGGCGTTCCACAATCCCCCCCGCCCGCTTCAGGTGTAAACATAAGATGTGCTGGGACCCCATTTCATCCTTGCATCACTAGCACATAGATCAAAGTTGGGTACCTTCTAGTTATTTGTTCAATGTGGATTTAAGGGCTTTCTTCCCATCCCTTAAGCCCCTCCTTTCTGCCGAGGCCAATCACTACATCCAAGTACAAAAGCCTCAAGAGGAAGGGATGCACCTCATTTCCCACTCAAGTCAAAGGAAACAGTGTGCTCTTTGGTGACAGCCCCCAGGCTGCAGTCAAACCTCTTCTGACCTCTGACAGAAGAGCTGCCAGGAGAGGCTGGCCTGGCTCACTCTGAAGGCAGGACAGTCCTCCGACCCAGGAAAGCACGGATACAATCCCCAGGAGCTCCTGGACCCCCACTCCTTTCCTCCAAGTTGTGCAGGTGTGCATATGCTCAGTTGCTCAGTCACGCCCAACTCTTTGAGCTCCCAGAGGACAGGTTCCTCTGTCCATGGGATTCTCCAGGCCGGAATACTAGAGTGGGTTACCACTTCCTCCTCCAGGGGATTGAACCTGAGTCTCCTGCATCTCCTGCATTGGCAGGTGTTCTTTACCACTGAGCCATCTGGAAAGCCCTCCTTCCAAGTCACAGGCAAAGAATTTGAGTGGCAATTATTTAATCTAATTCAATCTTCTTTTTTTTGAGAAAACTGAGGCCCAGGACAAGTACCTCTCCGAAGGTCAGAGGTAAAATAGAAAAGCCAGGGCTTCTGATTTTATGGGTAAGATGGATCTCCTTCAGTTCCATGACAATTGCTATCGCAAGGTGGGAACTTTTGACGCTAAGTCAGGGCCACCACGGGATTGGCTGTAACCAACTGGGGGATCCCTCCGCAGGCGCACCTTAGACCCTCTTCTTATTTTTTCCTGAGCTCTGTTCTGTTCCCGACATGTCCCATAGGAAGGAACAAAAACCTACTGCTCTCTGTAGGACATCATAACTGATGAATTTCTACTTTCAGGTATCTTTATACCCAAGGTACTCAGAACTGGTGCTTTAAAGGTTCCCATGGGTACCGTCTCACCCACGCAAACCTCTAATACCTACTATAGGACAGACTGAAGATAGACAACGGTGCATTTCTGCACACAAGCTTCACCTCGCCCTGTGTTTAGATATTGCCATCGTTATACTGAACTACACTTCATCTTTTTCCTGTTTGCCTTATACAGCCATGACTCTTTAAATTCAATCTTCTTTCTGAACCCCTACAATTCATCACCTTATAAAATTTTAAGTCGATTCAAGGCACTTAAAAGCTGCACAGTCATTTCCAACTCAATGTAAACTTATTAGCTCCCTCACTAGCCTCTGGTTAAAAATGGTTATCATTATTAGTGCTAAATATAAACTAAATACAGTTTTAAGTGTGCTCTACTACACACACACATACATTCCTTTAATCCTAACAACAAAGGAAGGTTGATACGCTATTATTATCCTTATAAGTTTGATGAAACCCAAATCAAGAGCTGCAGAAGTCTAAGCGTGGCAACATGCTGACCCCACTGCAGTATTAGCAGTCATCCTGGAAACTCTTTCACTGTAGGCGTGTAGCTTCCAAGAGCTTTTCTGCAGATAGTCTGAGAAGCAAATAATATGTAATTAAGGCTATTTCCCAAATAGCCTAGGAAAGCTGCCAAAGGCTTTCCCGGAATTCAGAGGCAAGCTGGTGAAAACTGTAAATACTGTAGCCTCTGGATGCAAGACAAAGCAACCACCAACCTTCACCACCCAAGTCAATGCTGCTCTAGAGAATAAGTTTCCCTCTGTCAGTTCACAGGGGTTGCTAGAGGGGTACAGAAAGTTTTACTAATCTTTTGATTCTTGAGAAATGGTACCTATGGCAGGCAAGTGTTAGGATTCACCCCCAACCCCAGCCTGTAACATAAAGCAAATAAAGCATCTAATATCTCTAACTAGGATCTTAAGGTTTCCCTAAACTGTTCTCTAGAAACACCATTTGCGCCTTCAGTCTGCCTTTTTAATGGGGACACAGAAAACAAAAACTGCTTGTTTGAAAATAAACATCTGAAAGACTATCATAACAGCTGATCTGGGCTGAGGCATCACAACAAAGTGACGATTGTGGAAGAAGACAATGCAAACAACTCTGGAGCAAGAAACTCCAGGGCAGAGAACTCGCAGTGATGTGTGTGCTGGGTGTTTCCACCAGCCTCAAGGCCCCATCTGGAACAAAGATAAACTAGGAGGGTCTCTATCTCTGGACAACTTATTACCTGGACAGAAAGAAGCCACTGCCGCCAACAGCACTGTGCAGCTTTATTAACCATTCAAGTACAGGAGCGTCTGTAAGATCGGGACAGAATCGGGATTTAAAAGTGAACAGATATTCAGCATCTAACAATTTGAAAGAAGCCACTACATACTCTTTTCACAGACATGTTTTCACGGAGCCAATACAGTACTAGCCATTAACCCAGCACACCAGGTGTACTGAGGTAGAAAAGATGCAACAAGAAAAATAGCTACATTAGAAAGACTTCAACACTTTAGAAAAAGAGTAAAACACTTTTCGTTTCTCCCCTTTAGCCCCTAGAACAACATCATACTGTCTGGATCTACCTATACAGTCCTACATCAGCTTCTAGAATGTTTGTCAGGAGGGCAAAAGTAAAAGGACACTGGCCAGTACAGTCTTTGGATATTTAGGAAGGGGACGGGGAGAAAGTCAGTTCTCAGGTCAGATTAGTCGGCTTCAGTCTCGTCAGCAGGGTCTTTGGATTCTTTGTTCTTCCGCACTTCTTCAATGTGCTTGTCCTGTAAAGAAACAGTACATACCACCAGTCAAGTACAAAAGTCTGCCAGGCCATGCCCCCAAGAGGCCCAAACCAGCATTAGTATGTACATTATATGACATGTATAATAATATACTATTATTATGTAAGTGTATACCATGGGAATCACATAATTAAGAGTTCTAAGTCATCATCTTCCAACTTCCTAGGTCACTCATTGAACCTAATGATTCAGCCTTCTACTGCTCTACCCAACAACATGCAATTGTGCTGCAAATTAGTGAATATTCCTTATTTTAAAATAAGACACCTCTGATTTAACTTGTTAACCGCAAAATGGATGACAAAGATACCAAGCATGCGTGATCAAGGCAAAGAGTTCAAGCCATTTCACTGGTGCATCAAACCTCAGGCTCGTAAGCCTCTCAAAGCCAGGAGGAGACACCAACCTTCTCTCGCAAACGCTCCAGTTTGGCAGCCATTTGTGCCTCCCGATTCTCTTTGTTGGCTTCCATCTTGTGGGTCAGCTTCTCTTCCGCCATTTTACTGAAGTTGTTGTTCTCCTCTATCGCTTTTTGAAGCACTTCTTTCTCGTGCTCCCGTTTCTCAGCAAGCTGCTTCAAGACCTCAGCTTCATGGGACTGGAAAAAAGTTTAACAGGCTAGGCTCTCTGAAATGTTATATAGCATTAGGTCAGATCACAGAAGAAAATTAATTGAATGGACTGAAGATAGAAAGTTAGATCCCTTTAAATCATACTGAAGTCAGGACCTGAATTATCTGTATCAGAATACCGTAAAAATGATATTCTTTTTCTAGTGTTTGTATTTACTTTGGAAAACTGCCCATATTTGTTCAGAGATTCTTGCCCAATTAGTCCTGAAGGAAATCTTTGTAAGATTTACTGCTTAATAGTATCAAGACGATTTGAGTGATATATACTTAGAAATGGCACTTTATTGTGAAGACTTTTGATTTTTTAACTTCAAAGGCTACCTAAAGAAAATGAGCTCATTGTAAAAAAACGTAACCATATTGATAAAAAGGAAATCCACAGAAATGTTAGAAATATTAAAACTAAGCCTCCAGATTACTATTTAAGCCAAAGATTCGTTTTAAGGAAAAGCTTATTAGCGTTTTCCTATGGACACGGCATTAACTGCAGACCAGTGGAGCTCTGTTACCATGGTGTGCCTCCTTCAACAGACTCAGAATAGCTATTCCCAGATTCCGATGTGTTTGGAAGCATCAACTTGCAGGAAAACTTCAGAGCATCTGCCATTGGTTCTGTTAATTCTCTTCTTCAAAATCCCAGTCATGATAAGAGTTCCACTATATTTAGCCAGTAACTATGTAAAGCTCTGGCTAACGACTACAGGGACAGCATTGATTCCTTAAAAAAAAAATTATCTGTCCTGCCTTCGGCTGCATCTCTTCCATGAACTCAAACTACATGAAATCCATCAACTTGGACTAAATAGAAGAGCAGGCAGGAGGTGAAACACCATTGCAAATATAGCCATTCTTCCTGAGGAGAGAATTCACTGTTGACAGTGGGTCAGCGCACATACAGCAAACACGTGGCACTGAAATGTGCAGAGCACATGCTAAGCAGCTTAAGAGGGCCCCAGAGTGTGTGTATGGGGTTAAAGGACCAGACTTCAAACGCCAAACTGTGTTGGCTGCAGGCAGGTTACTACTTCACCTTTTTGTGCCTTCATTTCTCTAATTTTAAAATTAAACCCATACATCCCAATCAAGAGTTGCTAGAAAAAGGAACTAAATGAGAATTTAGGTATAATTCTTAACGACTAGAAGGACAATGAAGAGAGAGATACACCAAAATGTTACCAATAGTGATTTCTGCGAAGCAGGATATGAATTTTCTTATTTATAAACGTCTGTGGTTCTCAGTTTTTCTATAACAAGCATATTAATATTTGCTGACTTTTCTGATTAGTTCTTTTTAAAGATACCTACTTTAAAATAGAAGTACTAGGTAAAAGCTACCATAATACCAGTATGACAGCTGAGCAACACAATCATGTCACTGGCAATTTAAAATGTTTTTATTGTACTGCTCTCAAAAAACAAAAACTAAAAAACCACAGACTTACACACAAACTTAAAAAACCAAACCCCAAAATCTTAAGAGACAAAAAAAATGAATCAACAACAATTTATTTTCCAAAGAGAAAGCATGAATTTTGGTTTCAGACAGAACTGGGCTTAAACTCTAGCCCCAGTACTCACTAACTGTATGATTCAGGAAAATGAGTCAACGTTCCTGAGAATATTTTCTAATCCAGTATCTCAGACAACACCTACTACCCTCTAGGGTCAAGGTAGAAAAGGAGAACTACGTAAGTGCAGGAGATGGTACACAATAGGAGCTCAATAAATGACGGCTGGTATTCTCTCCCCGCCACTGGCACTGTAATTTTCATAGTTATCACCATCTAGCTACAATTCTGTTTTCCTCCTCTTCTAAAACAGATTTGCCACGTTACATGAATAAATATCTGCTTCTCTGTTAAATTGGCGTTTACCTTGCGTCTTTCTTCTGCAGCCTCTAATTTCTTCTGAATTTCCTCCAGGGAAAGATCCTTCTTCTTAGGAGGGGAAAGGGGAAATTCTGGGACAGATTCTTTTGATCGAGGGCTGAGAATCAGCTCAAAAGCCTGGCCTGAGGCACGCTTCTCCAGTTCCTTCACCTGGATATCTGGATTTGATCATATTGATAATATATTCAGAAAAATGGAGTTTTTCCTATTCTAATGAACTGTTCTATCGTTTTCTAAAAACCAAATCAATTTAATGAATAGAATTAGGGCTGGTGAAGCAGCTGTGTTTACAGGCAAGAAATTATTATCTAAATACCATGTCCCAGAAAAGCAAAGCTCAACATTTTTGGATTGATAAATACCATTCTGAGACATCAGTATTTTGACAATCATTTCCCCGAACAGAACAAAAACATGCAAAACTCCACATTTTTTCCTTTAGACCAAACCAAATCGTCTAATAATGAAACAACTATGTACTCTCCGTACATTCAAGTGGTAATTTTTCTTCTTTAATTACTCTCCAATTTATAAAATGAGATTTTTTTTTCTTGGTAAGACCAAAACACATGTGTCAAATTAAGATGGCTTAAGACCTGAGCCATCTCCTATTCTAAAATTAGTAGCCCATCACAATCTCAGCTTTTCCAAATAGACTACCTACCAGAAGAAGCCATGGTGAAGAGAAGACAAGAGACTGGCAGTGTACTCTACACGATTCACTGGCAAGGAAAACCCTGAAAACGATTTTCAAAAGCATGCAATCAATTTCTTTGCATTTCCATGTCATTGATTCAAAGGGACCTCAAATCACATCCATATAAATCAATGTCAAAAAACCCCACTACTGTGGAATTAAATATGACATCATTAGTCAGAAAATTACTTAAAAATCTATAAAATACTCCAACACTGGGAAATCTGAATAGAATGTTGGTTGTACAAGATGAGGTTAACTGAACATACCCATTCAAAACATACTTTTTTAAAACGAGACAGTGATTTAAATCACGAGGTCCCCGCCCCTCAGTATATTCTCCCCACGGTGAGAAGATAGTGCAGATTCAACGCCTAGTGAGACCGGAGCCATCTTAACACTGCCTACCACTCATTGTGCAAACGAGAAATACCCACCCCTGCTTTGTCTGTGTCTGCCATGTGGAAAACAAAACGCCCAAACTAGTATTAACCAATAATGTCGCACTCCTATTGTTCCTGCGGTTTAAGGTCCTCATTCAACAGCGAGTTAACATCAATTATCAACAATTTTATGAAGCTTTAGGTCTTAGGTTACACCTATTTGCTGCCTTGTGCAGAATTTTACCACGAAGAAAAACCTCTACATCCCTTGATCTTTTCAAAGGTCATGATTCCTGCAGACCCAAGTCTAGTGCCAAACACGTAGGAATACAAGTTCTCAACAGCGGGAACTTAAAATCCGAGGCAGGGAAACCGTCTAAGCCCGTCGGACGAGCAAGAGACTCCCAGCACCAGACCGAGCATGGGCGTGGCCCTGGTCCAGGCGAGGAAGAGCGGCAAGCCTCCCCCCGGCCAATCAGAGTCCGCCCTGCACTCCGGCCCTGGGCCCCGCCCCTTCCTCCCCGCGCCTTTTCGAATCTCCCCGAACTCTCAACACCCCGGAGCCCGCGCGCGTGGGAAGGGGAGGGGTGGGCGGGGCTAACGGTCCCATCCGGGTAACTCCGCCCACCCCGGGCTCTCCCCAGGCGCACTAGCCCCCCATCAACTCCCGCCAAAAACACCTTGAGGCGGGCCCCCGCCCCCCGCCCCGCCGCAGCTGGCCGGGAGGTGCCAGTACTCGGGAGGAAACCATGGGGTACCCGCCATCGGCTCGCCACCTCTTTCCTTCGCTCCCAATCTTCCGCCACCCAAAGTCGTCCGCGCTCCCGGGCCGAACAGCTCTCGTGGAGGTATAAGCCTTCCGTGGGCAGCCTCACGAACCCTGGGCGGGGGCGCTGCCCTTTCCCGCCCAGCAGTCTGGCCCTCAGGTCGCTCCCTGGGGGCGCCGCCCCGCCCCTTCAAACAATGGGGACCCCAGCGGGGGCCGCGCCTGCAGAGGGGCGGGGGAGGGTGGGCCTACGCCCCCTATTGTCTTCTCGAAGGCATCTCGGGGCTACCTCGGCGGGTTCGCCCAGCTGGCCGCACCCCCTCCCCACTACAGCCGCGCCCCCAGGGAACCAGGGACAAAGCCGAGGCTCCGCCCGAGCCACACACAAAGCGGAGCGACCCCCACCCCGCCCTCCAGCCCTTCTCGGCTCGCGGCCCCGCCCGCCGGCCTCCAGCAGGGGGTCGCTGCCCCAGGGCCGGCCCCTCCCGCTGGCCGCGTCCCTCTCGCTGCCCCCGGCCGGCCGCCGCCGCCTCCTCCCGAGAGTCCCACACCCACCTGCTCAGTCCGAGCCGCCTGGCCACACTCTGAGCACCAACAGACCCGGGCGCGCACAAAAGCGCCAAACAGCGGCACGTGACCTCCCCGCCGGGCTCCGCATTGGCTGGGAGCGGCGGCACGTGCCGACCCCTCCCCACCCTCTCCACAGCCCAAGTGGACCCCGCCCCTGGGGACCCCGGAGCACCTCGGGAAGTGTAGTTCAGGCTGGTGGGACAGGCGGACAATGGCAGGGGTGAAGGCTGCTTTGGGGCGGGGATGTCTCCAGGTGTGAGCCGGGGGGGCCGGGACGGTCATCTGGCCGTGGAAGGGGGTGATGCAGTGAGCCCCCGCCTGGGTTTGAACCGGTTCTCCCCTTCTTGGAAAAAGGGCGGGGCAAGGTCCCTTTCCACGTCTCAAGACAGTGGCCCCCCCGGACTCCACCTCTGTGGCGCCCCTTGCCCCACATCACACCCAAAGCGCAGCCCTTCATTGGGACAGCGCATGGCCCTTCCGTGGCCCCCTCGGTGCAGTCACCTAAGACGACCAAGCCCTTGTGACGGGGCAGTGCCACTCGACGCCCCCACCTGTCACCTGTATTGTGACATCATCATAATCTAACCTACTCAGCCCCAACAGGGCACGGGCGTGGCCCTTAACTCACTGTGTGCGTTCTTGCTACCCTCTAAGGGTCCCCGAGCTGATGACCCTCTATAGAGACCTGTGGGGGAAAAGCAAAAGGCTCTGGAATTTGATCTCCTCTGGTCTAACAAAGTCACTCGGCTTAAATGCAGACTCCATCTGTTCTGCCAAGCCTTTTACCGGACGATGGGGAAAGAAGCTCAATTGCAGTTCTAGACTACACAGACTGCAGTTAAGTGTTGCTTTTGTTCTTGAAGCATGCTCCCGCATCGGTGCTGGGTCCTTACAAAGAATCAAAACAAAAGAAGCCACAAGGTCACGGTTCCCCCTGCCCTGGATAGATCAGATGCACAGCAGACACACAAAAGAAAATTGCTCTGACCCTGGCTATCTTAGAACGGCTGGCCTCATTCTTAAAACACAGAAAGGCCAGAGGAAAAATAAATCAAATGAACATGGTTCCCAAACCCCTTCTTCCATTCCCCCAACCAAGGCTCTGTCCTTGGGGGTGGTCATTACACCAAAGCAGCTGCCTTGAGATCCTGACAAGGCAGAAGGACATCGTCATTTTACTGCTCGATGGGCTCCACCTCCCCCAACCAAGAAACAAACATGACCTACTTTGATGGAGCAGGAGTCCTAATTTAAAGCTATTTACTATGGATATGCAAGAGTTAAATACAATTCATAGGTGCTTGAGACAAGGAAAACTGGATTCTACAGGCAGCAGACACTACACAAAGCAAACAATTAGCAATGCACTGTTGCCTGAAATATGCTTGTTGCAGCATTTTCTCCAACAATTGCCCTTGTGTGGGGTCGGCCTCTCCCCCGCCCCCAATCTAAGTGGTTTTCCCTTAGCATGTGAGCAGGACCAGCAATAATTCAGATTCCCAGAGCCCTGAGAACCTTCTCCTTCTCAGACCAAACTTAGCCACCACACAACCGGCTGTTTCCATCTGTCAATTTTCTGAGCAAAACCTCAGAAATCGTCAGAAGACTGGAGGGGAGTTGGGATACCGACCTCACTGAAAAGTGATAGATTAACAGGCAACACACAGGAGCAAGAAACCCAAGGCTGAGAAGTCTGTTATACCCTGAACCATGCTTTATCTAGAAGTCTTTGTACTTGATCTGGAGGTTTGCAGAGGAAGGTCCCACCCATATGATGCATTTTTTTTTTTAATATAAGAAATTGCCACAAAAATCTCACCTTTCTGACTATTAATGTTGTGACAGAAAAAAATAAGTCTTTCAAAACACTGATTATTTTAAAGCACTTATACCGCTACCCCCCCCCCCCCTTTTTTCTTTCTCCCTAGAGCAGATGTCTATTTCCATGGAAACCATGGCTATGAACTAAGATGTTAGAACTCATGTAGATTTTTCATCTTTTTTAACGATGCCACTTGGCTTCTGGGTTTGTTGTTAGATGCCTGGTCCTGACAGTCTCTGTGACGAGGATTTCCTGAGATCCCCACTGCTGCTTGAGGACTGAGGAGACTGGAGTCGGGTTTCCCCCAAGAATGATCCTATGAATAAAAAGGGGTTTGGTGGGGCTTTAGGGTGGGGCTGCCTTTCTGAGAGCTAGACCACAGCTACGTACTGTCAGTTCTTCTGAGTGTTCATGAATGAGCTTTGGAATCGGAAGGGCTTTCAACTGTGAGAAAGAAAACAGCTTTGCCATCTCACTTTGGAAAGGGGCAGAAGCTCCCTTCCTGGAAGATTCCAAGAACTAACTTCAAAACCCACTCCCTCCTGAAGTGACAGCAACGAGTTAACATTGCATCTTGGGATTATCTGTCTTTGCCGATGAGAATTATTTTTGCCTCTGCTCAGATGGTTTGGTCGAATTGCTGGGGAGCTGGCTGTGACTATGGATTAACACAAAGTGAAGTTGAGATATGGCAGCCATCCAGCTTATTTGATCTGTGTAGACAGCTAAAGGAGAGCCCTTCAGGCTTCAAAGTCCAAAAGGATGTCTACGCTGATCAAACAAGTCGGGCTGTTGTCAGATCTGCTCTGTTCTCACAGAGCACCGGCTGCCTTTGTTCATTGTTGGTTCTGAGGCTGCAGGGTTTTCTCCCACAGAGGCGCCACTGAGTTCCACCGCTGTTTATAGGGCCTGTCCTTGGCCGAAGGTGTCGTGGGAGAGGTTTTCTCCTTGTCCCCGGCCTCGCTGTTCCCTTTGTCCCCTAATCCTTAGGCATCATGCTCTGACACTCCCTTCCCTGTTCAAAACCTCTCTGTGAATCTGCTATTTTACTTGCTTGTCTCCCTCACTAGACAACTAAGCCTAAGGAGGCAGGAGTTGTGTCTCTGTTTCTGGTATCCATCGTGCCTGCCCAGAACAGGGCCTGGCCTGGAGGGTGGGGCCCGGATGGTTGCAGGTGACTTTAGGCAACAACCACCTCACTCATCCTCAGCTTCCACTTCTGTGATGCTCGACACCTGCACCAGCAGAGGTGGTGAGGATTGAGTGAGATAATGTATGTGGAAGTGCTTAGCACGATGCCTGGCCCCTCTCAGTGCTAAGACTTGTTAACCATTATTGCTAGAGAAGTTTCTTGATTGCTATAGGTTACTGAATAAATGAATTAATGATGACTAGTAGACTTTCTCCTTTGGGTGGAAATCATAGTCTCTGGGTTAACTCTCTCCCATGGAGTATTTTTAAAAATTCAATTAATTTAACATTTGGAATAAGTAAACACATTCACACAGTTGAGAAATAAAGTATGAAAATTCCTTCTCCTTCCCTCTCTCATCTATCCCCATCTGCCAAATCCTCTACCCACCCTTCCCCTACTTTAACCACTGTCACTAGTTTCTTGTGTGTCCTAGGGTTTTCTTCACGTAAGCAATTCTGCTTACATGTATGTTAGCAAATTTGTAGTCACGTAGTCTTAATCCCCCCTTCATAAGAAAATGGCAGTTTACTGTAACTGTTCTACACTTAGTGTTTTTTCACTTAAGAACACATATCAGGGATCTTTTCCATATTCATATATCAAGCATTTCCTGGATCTGGGATCCAATGTATGAATGCTCCATAATCTAGTTAACCAGTGTCCTGTCCATGGCCCTTAGATTAATAGCTGCTATTTCAAACAATGCTGTAATGAACAAGCTAATATAGATGGTATTTCCCATCTGGGTAAGTATATCTGAGGGGTAAGCATAGCTGAAACTCCAACACTTTGGCCACCTGATGCGAAGAACTGACTCATTGGAAAAGACCTTGATGCTGGGAAAGGTTGAAGGTGGGAGGAGAAGGGGACGACAGAGGATGAGATGGTTGGATGGCGTCACCAACTCGGTGGACATGAAATTGAGTAAGCTCCAGGAGTTGGTGATGGACAGGGAAGCCTAATGTGCCACAGTCCATGGGGTCGTAAAGAGTTGGACATGACTGAGCGACTGAATTGAAGTATATCTGAAATATATATTTCTAGAGTAGTATTGCTAGGTCAAAGGACAAACACATTTGTAATTTGGATAGTGCCAAATTGCCTTTCATAGAAGTTGTACCAGTTCAGCACCCACCATGTGGTATTTTAGTTCATTATCTCAATTCATTCAAAAATGATTTGAAAGGTTCTGTCCCCAGAAATTTCAGGCATTATGGAAAAGGAGGGGGAGGACTAGAAATTCCGAGAAAGACATACTGTCAGTTTTGTCTCTGTTAATAATGCCTATAAATACTTGACAAGCAGCAACTGATCTCAGGGCAGCTCTGGTACCTACACTGTATCAGTGTCTCAGTCTTGTGGTAGAAGTATCTGCAAGTGTCATCATGAGATTGGAAGCTTTTTGAAGGCAGGGTCTTTTTCATAGCTGAATCCCACTCCCCCCCTCCATGATGCCTGACACAGTGGCTGGCACGTATCTTATTTAATCAGTTCGAAGATGTATTTTGTCCCTGTATTTGTGTATCTTTAAAATCAGTGTGCTCATAGTCCATGAATACCATTTCATAATTGCTGACCACATATTTTCTCAGGGGCACATAAAATAACATCTTAAAAATAAATGGGATTTGTGACTCAGCAAAATATGGTAAAGTACACACATATTAAGTGTGTGAGTGGAGTGGAGCCAAGACGTCACTGCCCGTGCCATCTTCTCACTCTGTGTTCTAACCATTCCTCTTATCTAAGTCCATGCCTTCTTCTAATGATGCCTTTTATGGGGATGCCTTCTTGAGCTGCCATCTCTCCCCTGAACTCTAACAAACATTTCCAGCTACCTAAAGGACAAGGACCCCTCCTTATGGATGCTCCATAAAGCTCTCAAATTCAATATGACCCCACATTGAACTAACATCTTCCTATCAACCACATCTTGCTTCTCCATTCTGTAGAGGCTTTGCTAGACTCTCACCGTTCAGGCCTAAAACTTCAGTTAAATTCAACTCTTCTAGGACTTCCCTGATGAGCCAGTAGTTAAGAATTCGCCTCCCAGTGCAGGGGATGGAGGTTTGAACCCTGGTTAAGGAAGTAAGATCCCACATGCTGCAGAGCAACTAAGCCTGCACGCTGCAACTAGAGAGAGGCTCCCAGGTGCCACCACTAGAAAAAGCCCATGTACCACAAATAAAGACCCAGCACAACCAAAATTTTTTAAAAACACACACACAAATGGACTTCCCTGGTGGTCCAGTGGTTGGGAACCCACCTGCCTATGCAAGGGACATGGATTTGATCCCTGGTCCAGGAAGAGCCCACATGCCTTGGGGCAATAAAGCCTGGGCACCACAACTACTGAAGCCCATGCACATAGAACCCATGCTCTGCAACAAGAGAAGCCACCACAGTGAGACGCCCACACACTGTAACTAGAGAGTAGCCCCTGCTTTCCCCAACTCCAGAAAGTCTGTGCACAGCAACAAAACCTAGCCCCCTCAGAAAGACAGAGTCAACTCTTCCCTCTTTCTGTAAGCTTCCACTTATAGAAACAGCATTTTCTAATACAATGGAACATTTTAAATGATAGTAACTCAAAGAATGAAGCTGGAGGACTCACACTTCTTGATTTTGAAACTTGCAGCAAAGTTACAGGAATCAAAACAGTGTGGTACTGGCATAATAGTTGTGTCTGACTCTTTGTGACTCCATGGACCATGGAATTCTCCAGGCCAGAATACTGGAATGGGTAACCTTTCCCTTCTCCAGGGGATCTTCCCAACTCAGGGACTGAACCCAGGTCTCTTGCATTGCAGGCAGATTGTTTACCCAGTTGAGCCACAGGAGAAGCCCTTCTAATACAATGGAATGTTTAAAATGGTAGTAACTAAAAGAATGAAGCCGGAGATTCATAGCTCTTGATTTTGAAACTTGCAGCAAAGTTACAGAACTCAAAACAATGTGGTACTGGCATAAAGATAGACATATAGACCAATAGAACAGAGTATCGAGTCTAGAAATAAGCCCTTGCATATTTGGTCAAATAATTTTTGACAAGAGTGCTAAGATCCATTCAGTGGGGGAAAGGACAGTCTTTTCAACTAATAGTGCTGGAAAACTGGACCCCACATGCAAAGAAATGAAGTTGAACTTTTACTTCACATCATATATAAAAAAATTAACTCAAAATCAATCAAAGCTCTAAATATAAAACCTAAAACTATAAAACTCTTAGAAGAAAACATAGGAAAAAAGCTTCCTAACACTGGATTTAGCAATGATTTCTTAGATGTGACACCAGACAGCAAAAGAAAAACACAGACAAATTGAACTTTGGGAAAATTAAAAATTTTGTGTGTCAAAATACATTATCAACAGAGTAAAAAGGCAACCCACAGAATGTAAGAAAATATTTTCAAATTATTTATCCGATAAGGCATTAATATCACACTGAGGACATTATGCTAAGTGAAATAAGTCAGACAAAGAAAGTCAAATTCCCTACGATCTTACTTGTATGTGCAATCTAAAACAATTCCCCACCCCCTGAAAAGAAACAAGCTCATAGATACAGAAAAAGCTTGGTAGTTGCTAGAGTAGAGCGGGTGGGTGAGTGGGTGAAATAGGTGAAAGGGGTCAAAAGGTATAAACTTTCAGTTGTAAAATGAATAAGAGATGGAGATGTAAATAAATGTATGTAAATAAATAAATGGATATGTAAGGTACAGCATGGTGCCTATAGTTAATAATATTGCATTGCATACTTGAAAGTTACTGAGAAAGTAAATCTTAAAAAGTCCTCATCACAAGAAGACAAATTTTTGTAACATACAGTGACAGATATTAATTAGATGTTATTCTGGTAATGATTTTGCTACATACAAATATCCAGATCATGATGTTGTATACTTAAAACTAACATAATGTTAGTTGTCAGTTATACCCCAATGACTTTTTTATAAAAAAATAAGCAAAAAGAAAATGGGCAAAGTATTTGAATAGACATTCCTCCAAAAAAGATATACACAATGCAGATAAACAGTATCACTAGTCATTAGGTAAATGCAAATCAAAATTAGGATGACTACTATAAGAAATCCAGTAAATAGCAAGTGTTGGTGAGGGGGTAGAGAAATTGAAACCCTTGTGCACTGTTGGTGAGAATGTAAGATGGTACAGTTGCTGTGGAAAACAGTATGGAGGTTCACCCTAAAATTAAAAAGGGAACTATCATGGACTGGTGGTACAGTGGAGGAATCCTCCTGCCAGTGCAGAGGACACACGTCTGATCCCTGGTCCAGGAATTGCACGCGCCGCAGAGCAACGAAAGCCCATGCTCCACAACTACTCAGCCCACGTGCAGCGACTACTGAAGCCCGTGCTTTGGAGCCTGTGCCCCACAAGAGGAACCACCACAATGAGAAGCCTGTGCACTGCAATGAAGAATAACTCCTGCTCACAGCAACTAGAGAAAGCCCATGCTCAGCAACGAAGACCCAGCACAGCCCCACCTCCTCACAAAATACAAAAACAAAAGCAGACATATTCTATGTTCCAGCAAGTACAGTTCTGGGAATACCTCTGCCAGGAGCTGCTGGGGAAGAGCAAATGAGGGATACTGTTTAATGAGGATAGAATTTCAGTTTCATAAGATGGAAAGAGTTAAGGAGATGGATGGTGGTGATGGTTGCATAACATTATGAATGTATTTAATATCACTGAACTGTATACTTTTAAATGGTCATGATTTTTTACGGTACTTTTTATGTTATGTATGTTTTACTACAATAAAAAAAAATTTTGAAAAAAAATGTTAACAGCCTGAACATACTCATACACCACTTACCACATGGCAGGTACTGGTCTAAACACTCCATGTTTGTTAACTCATGCTAACCCCCACAACAATCTTATGAGATTTATTAACTTGAATTGTAAAGATGAGGAAGTGAGGGTGACCAGTTGTCCCAGTTTGCCTGGGACTAAGGGTTTTTCCTAGAATTCAGGACTTTTAGTGCTACAACCATGAAAGCTCTGGGAAAACTCTAGTGGTGGGTCCCTCTAAAAATAACTGAGGCCCAAAGAGACAGCATCTTCCTAGACATGTCAACAGGGTCCTTGTCCTAGGCTCTGCATGTCCAAGGGCTTCACTCTGACCTGCTTCCTGCTGTGCCCATTTTCATAGGCAAGGAGTCCCATGGGTCCAAGAAGCCATGCCCACCCTGAGCCTGGGCATTCTTCTAGACTACACTGTGAGAACCAGGACTCCAGAACTCACTGTCCAAATAGCCAGGGTCCACTTTCAGCAACTGTACCAACCCTTCCCTGGGTCTGTCCTCCCAAGGGCAAACTTCCGTGCCATTGAGTACACCCCATACCCAGGGCTGGCTACTCATAAGGGATGTGGATATACTCTGGCCATGTGGTCTGGGATGTGGAAGGTGCATACAGGAGCCATAAATAGGAAGAGAAGGGGTCTAGTTCAGCCACTTTCTGACCTGGAACTCCAAGGAACTCAAGAATTCTCAACTCAAAACCCGGTTTCTAGGTTACTTTGGAGGTATATTTGTCAAAGTATTGGGTTGACCAAAAAGTCTGGTTGGTTCTTTCCATACCACCTTATGGGAAAGCTCGAATGAAATTTTTTGCCAACTCAGTTCAGTTGAGTCATTCAGTCGTGTCCGCCTCTTTCCGATCCCATGGACTGCAGTATGCCAGGCCTCCCTGTCCATCACCATCTCCTGGAGTTTACTCAAACTCATGTCCATTGAGTTGGTGATGCCATCCAATCATCTCAACCTCTGTCGCCCCCTTCTCCTCCTGCCTTCACTCTTTCCCAGCATCAGGGTCTTTTCAAATGAGTCAGCTCTTTGCATCAGGTGGCCAAAGTACTGGAGTTTCAGCTTCAGCATCAGTCCTTCCAATGAATATTCAGAACTGATTTCCTTTAGGATGGACTGGTTGGATCTCCTTGCAGTCCAAGGGACTCTCAAGAGTCTTCTCCAACACCACAGTTCAAAAGCATCAATTATTGGGCACTCAGCTTCCTTTATAGTCCAACTCTCAGATCCACACATGACCACTGGAAAAACCATAACCTTGACTAGACGGACCTTTGTTGGCAAACTAATGTCTCTGTTTTTTAATATGCTGTTTAGGTTGGTCATAACTTCGTCCAAGGAGTAAGCGTCTTTTAATTTCATGGCTGCAGTCACCATCTGCAGTGATTTTGGAGCCCTGCAAAATAAAGTCTGCCACTGCTTCCACTGTTTCCCCATTTATTTGCCATGAAGTGATGGGACCAGATGCCATGATCTTAGTTTTCTCAATGTTGAGTTTTAAGCCAACTTTTTCACTCTCCTCTTCCACTTTCATCAAGAGGCTCTTTAGCTCTTCTTCGCTTTCTGCCATAAGGGTGGTGTCATCTGCATATCTGAGGTTATTGATATTTCTCCTGGCAATCTTCATCCAGCCCTGCATTTCTCATGATGTACTCTGCATATAAGTTAAATAAGCAGGGTGACAATATATAGCCTTGACCTACTCCTTTTCCTATTTGGAACTAGTCTGTTGTTCCGTGTCCAGTTCTAACTGTTGCTTCCTGACCTGCATACAGATTTCTCAAGATGCAGGTCAGGTCGTCTGGTATTTCCATCTCTTTAAGAATTTTACACAGTTTGTTGTGATTCACACAGTCAAAGGCTTTGGCATAGTCAATAAAGCAGAAATAGATGTTTTTCTGGAACTCTCTTGTTTTTCCAATGATCCAATGGATGTTGGCAACTTGATCTCTGGTTCCTCTCTTTTCTAAAACCAGCTTGAACATCTGGATGTTCATGGTTCACTTACTGTTGAAGCCTGGCTTGGAGAATTTTGAGCATTACTTTACTAACATGTGAGATGAGTACAACTGTGCGGTAGTTTGAGCATTCTTTGGCATTGCCTTTCTTTGGGATTGGAATGAAAACTAACCTTTTCCAATTCCGTGGCCACTGCTGAGTTTTCCAAATTTCCTGGCATATTGAGCACAGCACTTTCACAGCATCATCTTTTAGGATTTGAAACAGCTCAACTGGAATTCCATCACCTCCACTAGCTTTGTTCATAGTGATGCTTCCTAAGGCCCACTTGACTTCACATTCCAGGATGTTTGGCTCTAGGTGAGTGATCACACCATCATGATTATCTGGGTCATGAAGATCTTTTTTGTAGAGTTCTTCTGTGTGTTCTTGCCACCTCTTCTTTATATCTTCTGCTTCTGTTAGGTCCATACAATTTCTGTCCTTTATTGTGCCCATCTTTGCAGGAAATGTTCCCTTGGCATCTCTAATTTTCTTGAAGAGATTTCTAGTCTTTCCCATTCTATTGTTTTCCTCTATTTCTTTGCACTGATCACTGAGGAAGGCTTTTTATCTCCCCTTGCTATTCTTTGGAACTCTGCTTTCAGATGGGTATATCTTTCCTTTTTTCCTTTGCTTTTCACTTCTCTTCTTTTCACAGCTATTTGTAAAGCCTCCTCAGACAACCATTTTGCTTTTTTGCATTTCCTTCTCTTGGGGATGGTGTTGATCCCTGTCTCCTGCACAATGTTACAAACTTCCATCCATAGTTCATCAGGCACTCTATCAGATCTAGTCCCTTAAATCTATTTCTCACTTCCACTGTATAATTGTAAGAGATTTGATTGAGGTCATACCTGAATGGTCTAGTGTTTTTCCCTACTTTCTTCAATTTAAGCCTGAATTTGGCAATAAGGAGTTCATGATCTGAGCCACAGTCAGCTCCCAGTTTTGTTTTTGCTGACTGTATAGAGCTTCTCCACCTTTGGCTGCAAAGAATATAATCAGTCTGATTTCGGTGTTGACCATCTGGTGATGTCCATGTGCAGAGTCTTCCCTTGTGTTGTTGGAAGAGGGCGTTTGCTATGACCAGTGTGTTCTCTCGGCAAAGCTCTGTTAGCCTTTGCCCTGCTTCATTCTGTACTCCAAGGCCAAACTTGCCTGTTACACCAGGCAATTTTGCTATACCAAATTGTACTGGCCAACTCAGTACAAGGGTAAAACATATATTAAAAAAAAAAAACTGTTTGTTAGCTTGACTTATAACTCTTAAATGCTTCGACATAGATACGTGGGCTTCCCTTTCGTAATCCTGCCTTGGGTCTAGCAAACGCTAGCAGCAGGCCTGTAAAGAAACTTAAGTCACATGACTAACCATGCCCCAGGGGAGCACAGAAGTTTTGCAGTCTGGTTCCAAGTCTAGGCTTTTAGCTATCACTCTAAACTGTTTTATTAGCCTAACCCTATAATTTTACAATGGGGGAGAAAAGCCGTACAGAGAACTTTAGACATTTGTCCAAGGTCACACAACTAACTCAGGTCACAGCAGAAATTTGAAGCTGTGCTTTATTTTGTTTTAAATATTTATTTTTTGCTTCACCGGGTCTTTGTTACCGTGCACGGATTTTCTCTAGTTGCAGAGGGCGGGGGTTACCCCCTAGACGCGGTACACAGGCTTCTCGTTGCGGTCTCTCTTGTAGGGTTCCCCCGGTGGCTCAGACAGTAAAGAATCTGCCTGCAATGCAGGAGACCCAGATTCAATCCCTGGGTCGGGAAGATCCCCTGGAGAAGGGAATGGCAACCGACTCCAGTATTCTTGCTTGGAGAATCCCACGGACAGAGAAATCTGGCAGGTTACAGCCCACGGAGCCACTTCCTAAAAAGTCACATTCCTGTGTGTTTTGCTGACAGCAACTCTCAGCCTTGAGTCCTTGGCTTTTGTTTGTATTGAAATTCTCTGCACCTTCAAGGTCTTGATCAATCTTTCTGATCCCCATACACTCTCCTGTATTGTTGCTATCCATACCCACGTTTGTCTTCCTCAGTAGAGAGTAAGCTTCTTCAGGACAGGATTCTATATGGTTTTGTCTTTGTATCCCTACAGTGCCATGAATAGACACTCACCAAATGTTAACCAACTGGTTGATGTCTTTTTGGCCATTAAACCACACTTAGGGCTGAGGGTCAAACAGCATAAAACTAAGTATATATATATATATATATATATATATATATATATATATATATATATATATATAAAATCTGCACCAACTATCACAGAGACATTTAAAGATATTTATAAAATATATATATTTAACTTCTTTTTAAACTTTTAAATTTGAAATCATTTTAGATTTCCAGAGCGTTGTGAAGGTAGTACAGCTAGTTCCCATAGACCTTTCAGCCTGCTAGGTTAACATCTTACATAGTCATGGTACATTTATCCAAACCAAAAGATTAAATCTGGCACAATACTATTAACTAAATGACTGGCTTTACCTGGATTCCCCGGTTGCCTACTGGGGTTCTTTCTGTGTTCCGGATCCTATTCAGGATACCACCTTGCATGTAGCATCTTATTTCCTTAGCCGTTGACATTTCTTTTACTGGTGAGGCTGGAGGGGGGTTGGGGGGTTGGATTGCTTTCTATGTTTCTTGGAATCCTTTTCCAAATAATCAAAATGTGAGCAAGAAAGATGGCATGGGGATGGTGAGGTAGCAGCACTCGCCCTCTATTGGGCTGCCGGGGTTTCAAACAGGGAAATGGCTGGAAGGATGATTTTCATCTGAGACCTCGTCTTTTTCTTGAATGGACACACGTGAGCCTAAAAACAGTATTACTTTTAATTCATTAAATTTCTGGGTCATTCCATAGCCCATTTTCCCATGGACTGGCACAAAACATGTTCCCAGTTACTTATAAAAACTTCGAAGCAGTTGGCATTTATCAGCAATCTTAGCAATTCAGCGAGAACAGAGGTTACAGCTGTCACAGGAAGTTGAAACCAAGGCTGCTGAATCACACCCACCCGGGAGAAAGTGTTCACGGAGTAGTATTCAAGCCTGGAAGAGGGGGGTGTGGTTGGGGTGTCAGATGGAGGAGGGTGGGATGCTGTGTAAGAGAAAAGCGAAAGAAAAGCCCGTGTCTCTGGAATTCAGAGCTGATTTCCAGCCCTTCTGGGCTTATTGCTAAGCCCTTGCGTCAGTCAGTGAGCGCCAGCACGGTGGTGCACTCATGACTGCCCCCTTCCTGCCACTTGACTGGGTCACCACAGACCACCGCCGAGATGGGCTTCAGTCTGCCCCTGCCTCGAATCCGTTACCAACAAGGGCACTTAACAACTCAAACCACTGGAGGACGGGGTTCCCATCTAAGTGGGCAGAATGGCGTGTATTACTTTCATGGGGTTGCCTTAACAGGGTGCCACAAATTGGGTGGCCCAAACAACAGAAATATATTGCCTCTCATGGTTCCAGGGCCCGGAAATCCAAAATCTAGATGACAACAGGTTACTTCTGAAGGATGGGAGGGAGAATCCGCCACGCTCTCTTCTAGCTTCTGGCAGCCTCAGCTGTTGCTTGGCTTATAGATAGCAACCCCCTCCCCAAGCCCACATCCTCATATCATCTTCTTCTATGTGCATCTGTCTGTCCAAATTTCCCCTTTATATAAGGATACCAGTTGTACTGGATTAAGGCCTCCCCTGGGGACTTCCCTGGAGGTCTGGTGGTTAAGAATCTGCCTTCCAATGCAGTGGGTAGGGGTTCGATCCCTGGTCGGGGGACTAAGATACCACACGCTGCAGGGCAACTAAGGCCAGGTGCCACACGGCTGTAGCCTGAGCACTCTAGAGCTCTCGCTCTGCAACCAGAGATGCCCCGGGCAACGCAACTAGAGAAAGCCTGCCCTACGCAACAAAGAACCAGTGCAGCAAAAAAAAAAAGAGGGCCTACCCTGCTGACCTTATCTTCTCCTGGTCATCTGAACAGAGCCAATTTACAAATAACGTCATGTTCAAGGTTACAGGTAGGACTTCAACATTTTGATGGGAGGCAGGGATCCAATTCAATTCATAACAGGAAGCTTCCATAAGAGATAGCTTTGGCTGAAGTCTATCTTCGAACAATGTGTGGCTTAAGAAGCTGGAATTTAGGCTTTCTTGTGAAATCTCCTGATTTTTAAATGTCAGCACCTAATTAAATATAAGTAAACTGTTTCTAGGGGAAAGAACCCGCTTGCCAACACAGGAGAGGTAAGAGACACGAATTTGCTCCCTGGGTCAGGCAGATATCCTGGAGGAGGGCATGGGAACCCACTCCAGCCTTCTTGCCTGGAGAATCCCATGAACAGAGAAGCCTGGCAGACTACAGTCCATGGGGTTGCAGAGTCAGACATGACTAAAGCAATTTAGCATGCATACATGCACAAACTGTTTCTAGGGTTTCCCAGGTGGTGCTAGGGATAAAAAAACAAAAAACCAAAAAAACCATCTACCAATGCAGGAGATGTAAGAGATGCTGGTTGGATCCATGGGTCAAGGAAGATCCCCTGGAGGAGGGCATGGCAACCCACCCCAGTTATTCTTGCCTGGAGAATCCCATAGTCAGAGGAACCTGTAGGGCTACAGTCCATAGGGTCACAAAAAGTCGGACACCACTGAAGCGACTTAGCTCACACACAAACTATTTCTAAAACCATGACTTCCAAAAGCAAGTCAGCCTCTAGACCACTGTCTCCACAGGGTTCTCTCTAAAAGTCTGATCCCGTCCTTCCCCTTAACCCCGGGTGTATGGCCAAGTTCCCTAGCCTGGCACACGGGCTCTCCCCAGTCCACTCTTTCCCGTCTCTCCAGGATCTTTTCCTACCATTGTTCTTTGCTGTGCCCCCACCCACCGTACTGCCACATCAAAAGACCTGCCCTTTTCCAAACACGCTTGCTGTTCTACACCTCTGTGACTCTGTGTCCTCCCTCTGCGACTCTGTGTCCTCCCTCTGCTGATGCCTTCTCTCCTCCAGTCCACCGGAAAACTCCTGGCCGTCTTTCAAGTGCTCTGTCATTGCCACCCACCCCCACTTGCCCAGTAAAATCTTCCCTGTTCATCCCCAAGGAGTTAACCCCTTCCTTCTGTAAGCCTCCACTGCACCCTACATTTCTCTAGTACAGCACTTGACATTTGATTTGCTATTATTTGATTACCCGTTTGCCTCCTGTCTGGACCACGAACTCTTTGAGGGTAGGGACCGTTGATCTGGATCACCTTGCACAGATCCCAGCCCGAAGCAAGTACTCAGTAAGTAAGGAGTAAATGAATACTCTGCACAGCCAATCAGTATCATGGGGGACCCGAAGAAACATCATGTGGAGTCCCTGTCCTTAAGGATCTTACAGTCCAGCTGGGTTCATAAGATACACACCAAAGAAAAGGCAAACCATACTGGTGGTGTTGACAACTGGCAGAAGAGGCTACTGGGGCCTATTGTTATTGTTGTTGTTCAGTTGCTGAGTCATGTGACCCCATGGACGGCATCACGCCAGGCTTCCCTGTCCTTCATCATCTCCCAGAGCTTGCTTATACTCATGTCCATAGAGTTGGTGATGCCATCCAAACATCTCATCCTCTATCGTCTTCTCCTCCTGCCTTCAGTCTTTCCCAGCATCAGGATCTTTTTTAACGAGTTGGCTCTTCACATTAGGTGGCCAAAGTTTGGAGCTTCAGCTTCAGTGTCAGTCCTTCCAAAGAATATTCAGGGTTGATATCCTTAAGGTTGATTATGGTGGCTCATTACAAGAAGAGAGAGTGCGGTAAGGAGAAGAAAGTAGGAGAAAACCCAGGGAAACAAAGCTGCAGAAAGAGGAGGGGTAGAGGTACAAAAAAGAGGACCTGGGACCCACACTTGTGCCACATCCCTCTCCTGAATCAATTTTCCCTGCCTCAGTATGTTTCCAGGCTGCAGTTCATTCCACCTTAAACCCTCTGATGACTCCTTCCAGAATCCCCTATTTCTCTGCCCAGCCCACAACAATGCTCTCCAAAAAGGATGTCTTTGTTGCTGTCTCCTCTTAGCCTTTTCTCTTCAAACCCTCCTCATGCAAATTCATGTTCCACCTCTGTCTACAGACACTGTTCTTGCCAAGATCACCAATGACATCTATATTACCACACCCAATGGGCAACTCCACTTTCTCATCATCCTTGCCACAGTTGACCTTGGGGATTTAATGAGTCACACAGTCACTCTTGGGCTTCCCATGTGGCACTAGCGATAAAGAACCCATCTGCCAATGCAGGGAGACATAAGAGACATGGGTTCAATCCCTGGGTTGGGAAGATCCCCTGGAGGAGAGCATGGCAACCCATTTCAGTATTCTTGCCTGGAGAATCCCATGGACAGAGGAGCCTGGAGAGCTATAGTCCATAGCATAGCAAAGAGTGGGACACAACCAAAGCCACTTAGCATACACACACACACACACACACACACACACACACACACACACACAGAGTCACTCTTGAACCCCATCCCTGCTTTTTTTCCTCTTTTTTAGGTAGACAAGTCACCATTTATTTGTCTGAGATGATTTGCAAACACAATCTGTTCCAAAAACAAAGGACAGGTGTGCTACTATTAAAAACCAATCTGGGGATTTCCCTCTCGGTTAAGTGGTTAAGACTAGATCCCACACGCAGCAACTAAGACCCAGCACAACCAAAAAAAAAAAAACCAATCTGAATTTTGCAGGTAGATTTTAAAAGGTGATCATTTAGTATATATATTGCTTACCATACTCTTTTGAATCTAAGATGCATTTAAAAAATTACCATCTTTGGAATAGAATGTGTCAGTTGATAGCAGAGTTTAATTGGTACCAGTTTTTCTTTCTTGGTATTACATAAAATAATGGTGTATTCTGCAGTTGACATATTTGATGATGTATGGTACTAGATTGATGGAATGTCTAATAGCAGGATTTTGTTAAATAGAATTGTCTTCTACTGTATTTTTTTTACAATTTTTTATTCTGTTAAAATATACATGACATAAAATTTACCATCTTACCCATTTTAAGTGTACAGTTCAGTGTACTAAATGTATTTGGAATTCCCTGGCGGTCCAGTGTTTAGGACCAAGTGTTTAGAGCCACTGCCGTGGCTCTGGGTTCAATCCCTGGTCAGGGAACTAAGATCCTGCAAGCCTTGTGGCACAGCCAATAAATAAATTAATACACGTATATTGTTGTGCAAGCATCGGCCCTATTTGTTTCTGTTGTTTAGCTGCTAAGTCGTGTCCAACTCTTTTGTGGACTGCAGCCCACCAGGCTCCTCTGTCCATGGGATTTTCCAGGCAAGAACACTGGAGAGGGTTGCTGTTTCCTCCTGCAGGGGATCTTCTCCCCTCAGGGACCAAACCTGCATCTCCTGCATTGCAGGCAGATTTTTACCACGGAGCCACCTGGGAAGCCCTCATCAGCAGCATCCATGCATGCGCAAAACTCTTGTACATCTGAAACCCTACCCCTATTAAACAATAACTCTCTCCTCTCCCCCAGCCCCTGGCAACCATCATTCTATCCTCTGTTTCTGTGATTTTGACTACTTGGTACCTCACATGAGCAAAATCATACACTATTTGTCTTTTTGTGGCTGCATGATTTCACTGAGCATAATGTCCTCGAGGCTCATCCCTGTTGTAGCATATGTCAGCAATTACTTCCTTTTTAAGGCAGAGTTAAATATTCCATTGCAACATTTTGTTTATCCACTCATCCATTGATGGACATTTGGATTACTTCCACCTTTTGGCTATTGTGAATAATGGTGCTACGGACACTTGCGTACAAATATCCCTGCGTTAAAAAAATAAAAACTAAAGTAAACCCCCAAAAGCACAAAGAAGAAAATAACAGTTACTCAAATTTCCCATCACCTAGAATTAACCATCATTTACATTTTGACATTTGTTTCCAGTGTTTTATGACTGTGCAGTTTAAAATTTACGAGAAGAATTGACTCACTGGAGTTAATCACCTGATGCTGGGAGGGATTGGGGGCAGGAGGAAAAGGGGACGACAGAGGATGAGATGGCTGGATGGCATCACTGACATGAGTTTGAGTAAAGTCCAGGAGTTGGTGATGGACAGGGAGGCCTGGCGTGCTGTGATTCATGGGGTTCCTGTTCACCTCTACTCACTTTCCCAACTCCCTGCCCCTCTTCCCCAGAGAAAGCCATGCTTGAGCTACAGTGTATTCTGCAGTCCTTTCATTTAAAAAAAAAATTTTTTTTTACATATGTTTGAAGATAACATAGAAAGTCCACAGTTCTGATATGTTGCAAAAACTGCATTATGCACATCATTCTATAACCTTGTTTTTATTTAATAGATTTTGAGCTCTATCCATGTCTCTGCATGTATAGATCTAAGTTATTCCTTCTAACTGCAATATGGTTACTCATTATGAATATGGGTCCTATTTTATTTGTACTTTCCCTACTGATGGCCATTGAGCTGTTTCACTGGTTTCTTATTAGGTATGATCCTACAATGGACAGACTGCTTGAATACATGTGCAAGCATTTCTCTAGGGTACCAAGAAAGACAATTTTCAGGGCACAGGGCATGAATATTTTCAATTTTACTAGATAAGGACAAATCGAGAGAATGGATTTCCCCACAACCTCACCAGTCCTTGATATGGTCTGTTTTTATTCCTTCTCTGCATTTTTTTAAATGATAAGAATGAAATCTGGGGCTGTACTGCTTTCTCGAAATCACTGAGCAGGTTAAGGACAGGGCCAAGACGAGACCCCACTTCAACTGGCACCGGAGGCACACTTTTTGCACCATTTTGTATTGCCCCTTGTCAGCTCTCCATGGAAAATCCAGAAAAGACCCCAGTGTAAGGAGGGTGGGGAAGTCGGGGGGGGGGGGCAGGATGACTAAAATTCTCAGCATGGTGATTATACCGCGACTAGAAATGATTGCACATCCTCCCAGAAAATGGCTTCGCCCCGCAGATCCGCGCTCCCACCAGAAGCAGTTGCAACCTGCGGCTTTCAGAGCTGCACCAGGGTGGTGATTGGCTCTTATTCGGCCGACTAGGGTGGGACCAGAAATGGCGTCTCCAGCAGCTGATTTTTCAGGGCAGCGGCCCTGGTCTGGGAGGAGGGGGCGGCCGAGCCTCGCTGGGCGTGGGGGTGCCCCCGTGGCCGCCCTGCATCCGAGCCGGACCGCAGCATCCAACACCAGCCCTGGCGACACCTCCCAGCCCCTTGCAGCACCTCCAGCCGGCGCCCGGAGGGGCTGGAAGGGGGAGAGAGCGGCACGACGCAGATTTCCCGCGGACCTCCCAGCCGCGCCCACCCGGGCTGCTCCGAAAGGGTTCATCCCGGACACGGGCAGCCGCCGCCCGCCGTTAGCTTTGCGGGAGACGAGAAAGGCTGGACCGCCACTTCTCTCTTCCCAGTCTCCTCTGATCACGGTGTCAGCTCCGCAGCAGGGACCTCCAGGGAGGGCGACGACTAAACTCTGCCTGGGCCCCTCCGAGTGGAGTCCGGTGAAGCTGGCTGAGGTCCCAGACCCCAAGCCTTTCCTAAGGGCCAGTCCTGGCTTGGGGTTGTGTCTCCCCACGAGCTGGTGGCCTGGTTTCCTTTTTCCTCCCCAAGGCAGGAAAGAGCAGTGGGACAATTTGAGGAAAAGAACAAAGCTGGCACCGCCCAGGTCACTTCAAGAGCCTGGAAGGCTCCCTTCCTCTCCCAGTTGGGATTACTTGGAGGGCTGGCATTTTTTTTCCCCCCTTTAAAATTTTCTTCTTAGCTACCACCGTTTGAGACCTTGCTACGTGCCAAGCACTGTACTAAGTGTATTAGCTTATTTCCTCCCCATACCAACTCTTAGGACAGGATCAAAGGGGATGAGGAATTTCCCCAGGGTCACACCTATAGAGGGGCAACACTGGGATTAGAAATTTCCTCCAGATCCTGTGTTTTTATTTATTTTTATTTAAAAAAGTAATTATTTGCTCACTTTTGATGATCTTACACAGATCCTTTTGGGAAAAAAAATGAGAACACTGCAAACATCACCATACTCTTTACTGAGTGGGAGGAATGAACAGGGCACTCTATTGCTGGCGAGAGTAGGAACAGGTAACACTTTTCGGGAAAGCAGTTTGGCCATTTGAATCGAGTGCTTTAAAAAACTGTCCACACCCTTTAGTGAAGAAATGGTCACCCTCTATAGATAGCCATAGCTATCAAGATATAAAATACATATTCCCTGGGACCCAGCAATTCCACCCAAAGGACTCTATTCTACAGATGGATGCAGTAACACATGGACAAAATGGCATATATGTGAGGACATCATTACTGCACTGCTCGAATAGCAACAGATGGGAGACATCTAAAAATGTACCAATAGAATTGATTCGTTTAACCATGTCACACCCATTTAAGGCAATTCTATGCACCATTTCTAGAAAATAAGGCAGTTTTCTATTTTACATGTGGAACAATCATCAAGAAATTTTAAGTGAAAAGAGAAAAAAGTATATGATGTGCTACTGTTTTTATATGAAAAAAGAATATATATACATACATGTACATATATATGTTTTTTTTTTCCCCTAAGAAAGATACACAAAAGACAGGTGATATTCTTGCTTGTAAGAAGGAAACCCACAACTGAGGGACACATTTTTTTTCCATTGTGTAATCTTTAGTACTTTTGGAATTTTGTATCATGTGCACATATTAGCAATTCAAAATTCAACTTAAAAAAAAAAAAACAGTTTCAGCAAAATTCCTATCTCTAGACCCAGTAATTCTCCTTTTGAGAATCTTGCTTAAGGAAATTATCAGATTTCAGACAAAGAATAATGCAAAAAGATATTCACTGAGGTGTTATCATAGTGAAAAAATGTAGGCAACTTAGAAGTCCAACAATGGAGAAAAGAAAATTATGGTGTGTACATATAATATTATCATGTAATCATAAAAAGGATGTCTACAAAAATATCTTAGTGACATACGAAGATGCTTATACTGCTAAGCTTTTTTTAAAAAAGCCAGGTAGAAAATTATCTATGCAATATGCTCTGATAGCTGTAACAATAGCAGGCATAGAAAATAATTGCCAAAAAGTGAACAGTCAGGACTGCTGTGTGGAGGGACTGTAAGTGATTTTGTTTCCCCCAGATAGCTTTTTATACCTTTCCACTTTTTTGTAGAGGGCATCTATGCCTTGAGTGGTCTTTAAAAAACAAAAACTTAAGAATAAAACCTTATAGTATTTAGAAAAATTAAAGACATATTCAGTAACCCACAAATACTACTTCTAGAAATAAACCCTGCATAAATATATGAACAAGTTTGCAAAGTGTTATTATTAACCACAAAAGATGGTAAACAACTCAAGTGTCTATGGAAGGAGATGACTTCAACAAGTACAGAACATCCATCCTGCAGAATATTAAGTAGCAATTATGGAGAATGGGGTCGGTAAACCAACATGCAGCAGGGAAAGCAACTTGCAGAACAACATGGATGCAATGACTGCATTTAAGCTCAAGAAAGAAAAGCTGAAGCTCTGTGTGTTTGGACATTAATGTATGAAGGACATTAAATTGTTAACAATAGCTCTCTCTGGCAAAGGGAACACACTAAAAGAATATCTTTACATTTGACTCGACGTATGTCTGTGGTATTTGTATCTTTTATAAATGTGTTCTCATATCATTTGTGTGATTATAAAACAGCAATAACATAGGAGGAAAAGTATAAGCGTAGAGAAAGATCTGAAAAGATATACAACAAAATGATCAGTAGTTTCCAGCAGGGATGAGGGACTGGGATTTAAGGTGATGGGTCATTTTCTCAATTTACTCTATATACAGTGAGTTTTTTCCTGTAATTACGCCCACATGTCAACTACCTTCATAATTATAGCAGCAACATCAAAAGCCTGCCTGTTCGTCAGTAGCCTCTGCATTTTCCCAGCTCTGTTCTTCCTCCACGCTAAGGCTCTGTTTTCAGATGACCACCTTGCTGACACGCAACGCCCAGGAGCCCAAAGCCCGGGATGACACCAGGACCTCAGCCTCGTTTCTCCTCTTACCAGAGAGGAGGAACCTGAGATGTTGAACCACAGCCTTCTGGCAGCTCAGCTGGGAAAGGGGACTCGGGCAACCTGGATCCCAGGCCCCTTCTCTCCCACCTTCAGTTTCCAGAGATAACCCACAGGAGCCAGGCGAGGGAGGACAGGGCTTGAAGCCACAAATTAATGATATCAGTGTAGCATCAAATGCGGGAACAATAAACCCCATCATTTACCGAGTTGTCTCTGGGCTCAGCTTCAAGCTCCCTTCCCAGACAATGGCTGGTCAGAGCCCCTGCCAGGTTTTCCGGAGAGACCGCGACAGAGCACGGGGCCAAATTGGCCTCCGGTGGCCAGCACTCTGGGATTCACCTCCAGTGACTTATCACCTCCAAGGCGGGAGCTGGGGAACCCTCCCGGGGCCCAGGAGCTCAGCGCCGGAAGATCTGTTTGCTCCAAAAGCTGAGCAGGGCAGCGGGAGGGCGCTGGCCTGGAAGCAGAAAATCGAGGCTTGAGGCGCCAGCACTGCCGCGTCTCCCTTTGTGACCCTGGCAACTCACCAGATCCTGGGAGTCTCGGACGTTGGGGGGCAGACAGGAGCCTCTGTATCTGGGGGAGAATGGGCGGTGCCGAACCCCTCCCCCACCAGGGCTGTCTCAGTCCTGGATGTCGGCGAAGCTGCTGTTCCCGCTTCCCGCGCAGCTGCTGCCTGTCTGTCTCCATGGCAACCAGGCCAAAAGACTGATTTGCCAGTGTCCAGGCTCTAGAGCTTACCTCGAGGCTGGGTTTTCGTGTGTCTTTCTGGAAGCCGGTCCATTGCCACTCCCAGGAGCCTCCAACAGCATCCTCTAGCCATTGTGTGGGAGGCACCCTGGGCCAACTAGAAAGAGCGCACCACTTATCCTTTATAAACCTCATCCCCTTGGAGAGAGGAAACGCAGCCTTAGGCCTAATGGCCTTGTAATCGCTGGTGATTTGTCTTTCAAAGGCCCCGTCCCTCTCCCTAGTTGCCCTGGGCTGCTAGTAGGGATTCGCAACAACAGATGGCCTAGGGGGCCAGGACACTTGCACCGAGGTACCCCCATCTTCAGTTCAGTTCAGTTGCTCAGTTCAGTCCGACTCTTTGCGACCCCCTGGACTGCAGCACGCCAGGCCTCCCTGTCCATCACCAACTCCCGGAGTTTACTCAAACTCATGTCCATTGAGTCGGTGATGCCATCCAGCCATCTTATCCTCTGTCATCCCCTTCTCCTCCTGCCTTCAATCTTTCCCAGTATCAGGGTCTTTTCAAATAAGTCAGTTCTTCGCATCAGGTGGCCAAAATATTGCAGCTTCAACTTCAGCATCAGTCCTTCCAATGAATATTCAGGACTGATTTCCTTTAGGATGGACTGGTTGGATCTCCTTGAAGCCCAAGAGACTCTCAAGAGTCTTTTCTAACACCACAGTTTAAAAGCATCAATTCTTCTGTGCTCAGCTTTCTGTATAGTCCAACTCTCACATCCATACAAGACTACTGGAAAAACCATAGCTTTGACTAGATGGACCTTTGTTGGCAAAGTAACATCTCTGCTTTTTAATATGCTGTTTAGGATGGTCATAACTTTTCTTCCAAGGAGCAAGCGTCTTTTAATTTCATGACTGCAGTCACCATGTGCAGTGATTTTGGAGCCCAAGGAAATAAAGTCTGTCACTGTTTCCGTTGTTTCCCCATCTATTTGCCACGGAGTGATGGGAAAGACTAGAGATCTCTTCAAGAAAATTAGAGATACCAAGGGAACATTGCATGCAAAGATGGGCTCAGTGAAGGACAGAAATGGTATAGACTTAACAGAAGCAGAAGATATTAAGAAGATGTGGCAAGAATACACAGAAGAACTGTACAAAAAAGATCTTCATGGCCCAGATAATCACAATGGTGTGATCATTCACCTAGAGCCAGACATCCTGGAATGAGAAGTCAAGTGGGCCTTAGAAAGCATCACTACGAAGAAAGCTAGTGGATGTGATGGAATTCCAGTTGAGCTATTTCAAATCCTGAAAGATAATGCTGTGAAAGTGCTGCACTCAATATGCCAGCAAATTTGGAAAACTCAACAGTGACCACGGAACTGGAAAAAGTCCGTTTTCATTCTAATCTGTAAGAGAGGAAATCCCAAAGAATGCTCAAACTACTGCACAATTGCACTCATCTACACACTAGTAAAATAATGCTCAAAATTCTCTAAGCCAGGCTTCAGCAATACGTGAACCAAGGACTTCCAGATGTTCAAGCTGGTTTTAGAAAAGGCAGAGGAACCAGAGATCAAATTGCCAGTATTCGCTAGATCATCAAAAAAGCAAGAGAGTTCCAGAAAAACATCTGCTTTATTGACTATGCCAAAACCTTCGACTGTGTGGATCACAGTAAACTGTGGAAAATTCTGAAGGAGATGGGAATACCAGACCACCCGACCTGCCTCTTGAGAAACCTGTATGCAGGTCAGGAAGCAACAGTTAGAATTGGACATGGAACAACAGACTGGTTCCAAATAGGAAAAGGAGTAGGTCAAGGTTGTATACTGTCACCCTGCTTATTTAACTTATATGCAGAGTACATCATGAGAAACACTGGGCTGGAAGATGCACAAGCTGGAATTAAGATTGCTGGGAGAAATATCAATAACCTCAGATATGCAGATGACACCACCCTTATGGCAGAAAGTGAAGAGGAACTAAAAAGCCTCTTGATGAAAGTGAAAGAGGAGAGTGAAAAAGTTGGCTTAAAGCTCACATTCAGAAAACTAAGATCATGGCATCTGGTTCCATCACCTCAAGGGAAATAGATGGGGAGACAGTGGAAACAGTGTCAGACTTTATTTTGGGGGGCTCCAAAATCACTGCAGATGGTGACTGCAGCCATGAAATTAAAAGACGCTTACTCCTTGGAAGGAAAGTTATGACCAATCTAGATAGCATATTAAAAAGCAGAGACATTACTTTGCCAACAAAGGTCCGTCTAGTCAAGGCTATGGTTTTTCCAGTGGTCATGTATGGATGTGAGAGTTGGAAGCTGAGCACCGAAAAATTGATGCTTTTGAACTGTGGTGTTGGAGAAGACTCTTGAGAGTCTCTTGGACAGCAAGGAGATCCAACAAGTCCATCCTGAAGGAGATAAGTCCTGGGTGTTCATTGGAAGGACTGATGCTGAAGCTGAAACTCCAATACTTTGGCCACCTCATGTGAAGAGTTGACTCATTCGAAAAGACCCTGATGCTGGGAGGGATTGCGGGCAGGAGGAGAAGGGGACGACAGAGGATGAGATGGCTGGATGGCATCACCGACTCAATGGGCATGAGTTTGAGTAAACCCTGGGAGTTGGTGATGGACAGGGAGGCCTGGCATGCTGCGATTCATGGGGTCGCAAAGAGTCAGACACGACTGATCGACTGAACTGACTAGACTGAACTGAACTGATGGGGCCAGATGCCATAATTTTAGTTTTCTGAATGTTGAGTTTTAAGCCAAATTTTTCACTCTCCTCTTTCACTTTCATCAAGAGGCTTTTTTGTTGTTCTTCGCTTTCCCCCTTAAGAGTGGTGTCATCTGCATATCTGAGGTTATTGATATTTCTCCTGGCAATCTTGATTCCAGCTTGTGCTTTATCAGTCCAGTGTTTCTCATGATGTACTCTGCATAACAGTTAAATAAGCAGGGTGACAATATATAGCCTTGATGTACTCCTTTCCTGATTTGGAACCAGTCTGCTGTTCCATGTCCAATTCTAACTGCTGCTTCCTGACCTAAATAAAGATTTCTCAGGAAGCAGGTCAGGTGGTCGGGTATTCCCATCTCTTTCAGAATTTTCCAGACTTTGTGATGGTCCACACACTCAAAGGCTTTGGCATAGTCAATAAAGCAGAAGTAGATGGTTTTCTGGAACTCTCTTGCTTTTTTGATGATCCAGCGGATACTGGCAATTTGATCTCTGGTTCCTCTGCCTTTTCTAAAACCAGCTTGAACATCTGGAAGTTCACAGTTCACATACTGTTGAAGCCTGGCTTAGAGAATTTTGAGCATTACTCTACTAGAGTGTGAGATGATACAATTGTGCAGTGGTTTCAGCATTCTTTGGCATTGCCTTTCTTAGGGATTGGAATGAAAACTGACCTTTTCCAGTCCTGTGGTCACTGCTGAGTTTTCCAAATTTGCTGGCATATTGAGTGCAGCACTTTCACAGCATCATCTTTCAGGATTTGAAACAACTCAGCTGGAATTCCATCACATCCACTAGCTTTCTTCGTAGTGATGCTTTCTAAGGCCCACTTGACTTCACATTCCAGGATGTCTGGCTCTAGGTGAGTGATCACACCATTGTGATTATCTGGGTCATGAAGATCTTTTTTGTACAGTTCTTCTGTGTATTCTTGCCACCTCTTCTTAATATCTTCTGCTTCTGTTAGGTCCATACCATTTCTGTCCTTTATTGTGCTCATCTTTGCATGCAATGTTCCCTTGGTATCTCTAATTTTCTTGAAGATATCTCTAGACTTTCTCATTCTATTGTTTTTCCCCATCCTACCCCTTTCCATTCCCTCAGGCTCCTCACTGCTCTTTGTTGACCTGTGGCTGGGTCCAGGAGTCCTACTGTGGCCTTTTCCGCTCTAACAATACTGAAATATAAAATATCTTGATGATAACCTTTCTCAGAAGGTCACAGAGAGTCAGGCAACTATTCAGAGCTTTATAGACCTCTCCCTTTGACACTGATCTGCTGGAGAAGGGAGAGGTTATCCATTCCAGTATTCTTGGACTTCCCTCATGTCTCAGCTGGTAAAGAATCTGCCTACAATGCAGGAGACCTGGGTTTTATCCCTGGGTTGGGAAGATCCCCTGGAGAAGGGAAAGGCTACCCACTCCAGTATTCTGGCCTGGAGAATTCCCTGGACTCTATCGTCCATGGTGTCACAAACAGTCGGACACAACTGAGCGACTTTCACTTTGACATAGCAGTATTTGCCTAACTTTCTAATTTGCCTGGCTTCTCCCAAGGCCATGTTTAATTAGACGGATATCTTTTCCTATCTGTGCTCTGATACCCTGGCTATAAGCTTCCTAGAGGACAGGAATCTGCCTGCCAATGCAGGAGACTCCAGAGATGCAGGTTCGATCCCTGGGTCTAGAAGATCCCCTGGAGTAGGAAATGCTAAACTATTCACAGACTCCCCCATGCCTTGTACATCTGGTTTCCCCTGCACATACCCCACCCCCAACCCCAGTACCCTCCTTTTCATCTTCCCATTGGGGGACCTTCTCTGGCTCTAAGTGTTGCTCATGGTACCCCTCTCTAAACTTCATAGCACTTCTGGACCACTGAGTAAATGGTCTCCCCAGTTGCGGTCATCTCTTTAAAAGCCCTCACATCTATATGCTAATTATTTTTTTAGATCTGTCTTTCCTCCCTTCGAATTCCTCAAAGCCTGGGGTTTTCCTTGGGTCCCCGTACTCACCACAGTATCTGGCACAAAGAAAGTATTCAACAGAGACTTTTCCATCACTGACTGAACGAATGAAATAAACAGTCTGAAGGCCACCAGTCCTCACTTTTGTATGAAGATGTTTAGAATCATATTTTGAATTTGTTAGCATGTTTTTAATGACCTCAAAGCATTTCTGACATCACTCATTACTTTGATTCTCATCATACCCAAGAGGTAGGCAGGGAGAGGAATAGAACTCCCTTTGGCAGACAAGGACCCCAGGATGCTGAGAGATACAGTAATTTGCTCAAGGTCATGGAAGAGGTAGCCTAGAGTCATAGGAGAGTTCCAACCTTCTGACTCTGGAGCTGGGGCTCATTCCACCACCACCACTGGCTTCCTCATGTTCCTGTGACCTCCCACATGAAAAGGACATCAGGAAAAGAAAGAGCACTTGAGGCCAAGGATCTTTTGGTCTTTTGAGGGCAGCGTTCCTTCTTAGCCAGAGCCCAAATCCACAGCCCAAGGAAACAGGCATCTGAAACTATGGAAGCGCTGGGCTCAGAGCCAGCAGAGCTAGGTCCAGTCTTGGGGTTTCCACTTACTAGCTATTTGATCTTGGATATGTCATTTACTTTCTCTGAGCCCCAGTTTCCTAAGAAGTGGCATGTGTCTGCTTCACAGGGCGATTATAGGAAAAGTCAAACTAACTTCTTCAGTTACTCAACTGTTTAAGGCCTTGCTGAGGATAAAATGGAATATCTGGCCACTGTGACATTTTATACCCTCTCCCTGGAAATGGCCAGTTGCTATCTGCTATTATATGCTCAGCCGCTTCAGTTGTGTCCTACTCTTTATGACCCTGTGGACTGTATCCTGCCAGGCCCCTCTGTCCATGGGACAGAGACAAGAATACTAGAGTGGGTTGCCATCTCCTTTTCCAGGGAATTTTCCTAACCTGGGGATTGAACCCACATCTCCTGCATTGCAGGCAGATTCTTGACCCATTGAGCCACCTGGGAAGCCCATCTGCTATTATTGTTATTAATATTTATGTTCCTATTATTAAGGTCATGAGTTCAGTCTCTGTTCTCATATAATCAACTTCACCTAGAGACAAGGAGGTTTATCCCAAAGCTATGGACACTGACATTCCTTTGCACTGTTTGGTAAATATTCACTTGCCTGTTCTACCCACAAAATAAACTCCTCAGAGGTGAAGAATCTGCTTTTCTCAACTATTTCCAGGAACTGGTACAGTGCCTAGCACACTGTAAGCAGTTAATAATCATAGCTATTGTTTACTGTACACTGTGCTAGTCACTTTCTTATGTATCAGCTCATGTAATCCTTACAACTCTACAAGGTAAAAATATCATCATTCCCATTTTACAGATGTAGAAACTGAGGCTCAGAGAGCAAAATAACTTGTCCAGGGTAACAAGGCTAGGAAATATCAGAATTAGGATTGGATAGAGGCTGACTAGCTTCAGAGTCTGTCTTCTTGCCATTCTTGTAGTTGACTCACTGCCATCCACCTCCACCACTGGAAACCCCTTCCTTCATAGAGCCATTTCTCTAGCTGAGAAGCAGAAGCTGGCTCTGATTCTCTTTTCTGTACTATCTGGGGATCTTACTCCTGGTTTTCCCAATAGCAGGATGAGCCACTTTTCCTTTTCCTTTCCTTATACCTGATATCTGCAATGGTGGGGGCAAGAATTTCTTATCACAAGTACATGGAGGCTGATGGAAAAGAAAAGTTTCATCGTGATTAAAATGATGAGGAAGTCAAGGGACACTTCAAGCTCCTGTCTGTCCTCAGGGAGGCCTTGCATCCTAATTTGGACCAAGTCACTGACTCTCTCCCCAGGGGGACTGCTGTGATTGTCTGTAAAATGATGACAATCCCATTGACCCTTCTGGGAAGGAGGAGAGGAGGTAGGTGGGAGGAATTAAAGCTTGGACGTGAGGAGGTTAGAGATGAAAAAGCAAGAGTTTCAGGCTGAATTTAGAGCATGATATCATTCTTTTTAGAAATCAAGAGTCTCTTTTAACTCATGTTTATAAAACTGCTTTTTGGAGTTTCTTGAATTTCTCATTTTGTTGACTTTCTAGCTCTTATAACAAGAGTCAAAAGGGGGGAGACTTAAGTCCAGAGGGTACTTATGATGTAAGTCTTCGCAGGAGAAACAAGAGACTCAAAAGGCTACAAAGCCCTCCTAACTGCCACCAAGGAGTGAAAGATGGTGACCACAGAAGGAGGAAGTGGTGACAGCTTGGAAGGTGGCTTTGGCTAGCTGCAGGTATAGGAGAATTTTCAGTGGGAGACAAACAGGTCTTGGGGGAGGGGGAGAGCTCACTCTGAGCTAGGGAGGGGTCCTTCTACACCCCTGTGTTCCCACAGGCCCACGCGTGGACCGCTAAAGCGGACACTCGTCTGAGGGCCTGTGGGTTCAGCAAAGATAAAAATGAGACTTAACAGAAGAGAGAAAAATGCATTGAACACTCAACCCAGTTATGATTTAGGCGCAGCCGTGGGCAGAATAGCAATGAGCTCCTTATTTTAAGCAAGTGATAGAGAGATGAAAATAGATCAAGTGCGTTGAATCAACCCAGGTTTTTGCAATCAGTGAACTGGCTCGACCACACCCTTCTCAGAGAGAGAAGAGAGAAATATGAGGGGTCTTTCTTGAAAAAGAAGAGCCTCTCTTTTCAGAGTGGAGTGTTCCAATTGCTGCCAAGTGACTTTCACCTAAATAATCACTGGAGAAGGTGTAGACCCCATCCTGGTGCTGAACTCAGAAAGGGAAGGAGATTCTAGTCCCTCCCCTTGGGCCTCTGGATCCAAGTAACACAGTCCAAACACAAGAGAATCCTGAGCTGAGTGGACCTCCAGGTCATGTAGCAAAAGCTATGACAGCGTTTCCCATGTATGGTTTTGGTGCCAGATACTTTATATATATTATCACATTCCAACATCCTCATAAAGTAGGTATTTTACTTGCATTGCCGTAAATGGAGAGACTAAAGCTCAGGGTAAGGGTCTAGCCCAAGGTCACACAATTAAAAGTACAGAGCCAAGATCTGAACTTAGGCCTGTCTGACCCCCAAACTCTTGTTTTCTCTACTGCACCACAGAGATCTCTATTCAACTGCCACTTCTCAGTGAGACCTTCCCTGACTCCTGAAGTAAACATACACTGCCTTCTCCCTGGCGCTCTCTATGCCCCGCCCCTATTTTATTTCTCATCTCAGCACTTAAAAGCATCTGGATTGTGTTAGTCATTCAGTCGTGTCCAACTCTTTGCGACCCCATGAACTGTAGCCTGCCAGGAGCCTGTGTCCATGGGATTCTCCAGGCAAGAAAACTGGAGTGGGTTGCCTTTTCCTTCTCTAGGGAATCTTCCCAAACCAGGGATGGAACCCAGGTCTTCTGCATTGCAGGCGGATTCTTTACCATCTGAGCCATCGGCACGTAAAAGCATCTGGCTTAGTATAACTTTGCTTATTTATTCGTTTATTGTCTGTGTTCTTCCCCTTACAGCCTAGGCTCTGTGAAGGCAGAGACTTTTATCCATAGTCCCAGTGTGTCAAGGAACCGTGTCTGGAAAAATGAATGAATTATTCAGTGAATAAGTGAATGTGGAATAACCTCTTGCCTGACTCTCTGCTGGAATGCTGGCACCAATGCCCTCCACTTTTGATAAAAAGCAACCCAATGGTCCTTTAGAAAACCTGAAGGTTCTAGATTCTGACAGACTAAAAGGGAGAATAAACAGACAGCAGGCCTGCATTTTAAAAGAAAGGGCATTTATATGAGGAGCTGACATCCAAGCTGTCAAAGTGGGTGAGATGCAGATACGAGGTGCTAGTTCACAAGTTAATTTGAGTGCACAAGGGATCTGTGTATGAGAAAATAAAACAGGTAATTAGAGATGCTGGGCAGACAACGGAGCTCAGTCTCCAGGAAGAATTAACAAAGCCATTCCACAGCTTTATTTGGCATGGATCATGTGTATGCTCATTCGTTGCCAATAACTTTCTTCTTCATTTAGGGGAAGATTAAATGGGGTGGGGGGTGCATATAAGACTTCCCTGCAGTACAGACATTGATTGTACCAGAGAAGAGATTTACAAAGTCACTTTTTTTTCTGCCATGCCACATGACCTGCAGGATCTTAGCTCCCCAGCCAGGAATCCAAGCCAGGCCGCAGCAGTGAAAACTCTGAGTCCTAACTACTGGACCACCAGGCAATTCAGTGAAGTCACTTTAAAGCAGTAGTTCTTTAACTTGCCAAAACTGATAACTTGTGGAAAAGTTTCTTAACCTCAAGGGGGATTATATGAAATAATGTATGTAAAACCCTCAGTACAAAGCCTGGACCCTGGGGGCCACCTGATATTTACTATTAAATTAATATCATTTCTTGATAACCCAATAAACAAGCAAACTCTCCCTCCAGAAAAATGTACATTTGACCATACACTCAAAACTTTGCATATACTTTCAGAGGGGATGGGCACCTTCCAGAGGACCACTGAATCAGGAGTTAAGGACAAGTGCCTTAAAGAAACAGATGGACGCCCAGGCCAGCAACATTTGGCTGTAACTTGTTAGAATATATTCACACACATAAAGAGACAATGTAGTATATAGAACAGGGTTAGTAAATCTCAGGAGCACAGAAATGGAGAGTTACAGAGGCAAATACAGGCTGGTCCCATTCAAGCCCTACTAAGTGAAGGATACCCTGGTCCAAAAATCCATTTGTGGGACTTCCCTGGTGGTCCAGGGGTTAAGAATCTGTTTCCACTGTAGGGGGCATGGGTTCAATCCCTAATTGGGAAACTAAGATCCTGCCTGTCACATGGTGCAGCAAAAAAAACCAAAAAAACAAAAAAACAAAAAACCCATTTGTCTGTCCCTGGTGGCAAAGGTTTAGCCCTTACTGTGGAGATGTGTGTGGCAGTCCTTATGCCTGATATCTTTAACATTTGCATCATGACACCTGATTCCCCTTGCTCTAACTGCATCCAATCATCAATCAATCTTCTGACTAGAACATGGCTTTACCTCTGGAGGGCCTACAGGGAGAGAGAGAAAGGGCCTGGTCCCCTCCACTCACATTTCTCACTGTAAATTAGTGAACAGGCATTCAGGATTTGTAAAACAGTCTATGAGTATGGCTAACCCACTCCTCCTCTGCTAACATAAAGATCAATTTTCTATGCCCACAAGGTTTCTTGGGTGATAGCCAATAAACCCCAGGGTGCTGTGATTGAGAGCTCTGAATTTTCTTAAGAGTAATTTCTCTCTTAGAAATCTACCCTAAGGAAATAACTAGGAGTTGTGATGTATACATGTACATACAAAAGAGGTCCACCATAGTGGATTTACAGAAACTTTTTATTTCAAGTTAATTTTTTAAATTGACATGCAGTTTTAAGAAATAACATTAAGAGATTCCATATACCCCTATGTGTAACTGTGTCAGTCTGTTTGGGCTGCTAGAACAAAAATACCATAGACTTGGGTGGTTTAAAAAACAAACACTTGGGACTTCCCTGGTGGTCCAGTGGCTAAGATGCTGAACCGTACACATGGGCATCACCAAGTGACCAATACCAAAATCAAATTGATTACATTCTTTGTAGCTGAAGATGGAGAGACTGTGGTGGTAGTTTAGTCGCTCAGTCATGTCCAACTCTTGCGACCCCATGGACTGTAGCCCGCCAGGCTCCTTTGTCCATGGGATTTTCCAGGCCAGAATACTGGAGTGGATTGCCATTTCCTTCTCCAGGGGATCTTCCTGATCCAGGGATCGAAGCTGGGTCTCCTGCATTGCAGACAGATTCTTTACTGACTGAGCTACGAGGGAAGCCTGAGGAGAAGCTGTATACAGTCAGCAAAAACAAGACCTGGAGCTGACTGTGGTTCAGATCATCAGCTTCACTAGCAAAATTCAGGCTTAAATTAAAGAAAGAGGAGAAAACCACTAGGCCAGTCTGGTATGGCTTAAACCAAATCCTCTATGAATATGCAACAGAGGTAGCAAATAGATTCAAGGAATTAGATCTGGTAGACAGAGTACCTGAAGAACTATGGACGGAGGTCTGTAATATTGTACAGGAGGCCACGAACAAAACCATCCTAAAGAAAAAGAAAAGCAAGAAGGCAAAGTGGTTATCTGAGGAGGTCTTACAAATAGCTAAAGAAAGAAGAGAAATGAAAAGCAAGGGAGAAAGGAAAGGTATATCCAACCAAATGCAGGTTTCCAGAGAACAGCACGGAGAGACAAGAAGGCCTTCTTCAATGAACAGTGTGTAAAACTAGAAGGAATCCACAGAAGGGGAAAGACTAGAAATCTCTTCAGGAAAATTGGAGCTATCAAGGGAATATATTGCCCAAAGATGGGTACAATAAAGGACATAAATTGTAGAAACCTAGTAGACGCTGAAAAGATCAAGAAGAGATGGAAAGAATACACAAAAGAACTGTACAAAAAAGATCTAAATAAGCCAGATTGCTATGATGGTGTGGTCAGTCATCCAGAGTCAGACATTCTAGAGAGCAGAGTCAAGTGGGCCTTAGGAAGCACTGCTGTTAATAAAGCTAGTGGATGCAATGGAATTCCAGTAGAACTATTCAAAATCCTAAAGGATGATGCCATCAAGGTGTTATATCCAATATGTCAGCACATCTGGAAGACCCAGCCATGGCCACAGGACTGGAAAAGGTCAATCCTCATCCCAATTCCCAAGAAGGGTAGTACTAAAGAATGTGCTAGCCATCAGACAATCACACTCCTCTCCCATGCTAGTAAGGTCATGCTTAAAATCTCACATGCTAGGCTTCAGCATTATGCAAACCAAGAACTTCCAGATGTCAAAGCTGGGTTTAGAAAAGGAAGAGAAACCAGAGGTCAAATTGCCAACATTTGCTGGATCATAGATGAAGCTAGGGAATTCCAGAAAAACACCTGCCTCGTTTCACTGACTACACTAAATCCTTTGACTGTGTGGATCATGACAAACTGTGGGAAGGCTGTTAGAGTGATGGGAATGCCAGATCATTTTACCTGTCTCCTGAGAAACCACCTGTCTCCTGAGAAACCTGATTGGTTCAAGATTGAGCAAGGAGTATGATTGGGCTGTCTGCTGTCACCCTATTTGTTTTTGTATACCCTAGTGAATTTGTATCTATACACTGAGCACATCATGAGAAATGCTGGGCTAGATGAGCTACAAGCTGGAATCAAGATAGGCAGGAGAAACATCAACAACCTCAGATACGTGAATGAATAGCATTCTAATGGCAGAAAGTGAAGAACTAAAGAGTCTCTTGATGAGGGTGAAGGAGGACAGTAAAAGAGCCGGCTTAAAACTAAATATTAAAAAAATTAAGATCATGGCATCCAGCCCCTTTATTGCATGGCAAATAGAAGGGGGAAAGGTGGAAGTAGTGACAGATTTCCTCTCCTTGGGCTCTAAAATCATTGCAGAAGGTGACTGCTGCCGTGAAATCAGAAGACATTTGCTTCTTGGCAGGAAAGCTATGATAAACCTAGACAGCGTGTTGAAAAACAGAGACATTACTCTGCCAACAAAGGTCTGTATAGTCGAGGCTATGGTCTTTCCAGTGGTCATATATGGTTGTGAGAGCTGAACATGAAGATGGAGAGCCAAAGAATTGATGCCTTCAAACTGGGGTGTTGGAGAAGACTCCTGAGAGTCCCTTGGATAGCAAGGAGATCAAATCAGTCAATCTTCAAGGAAATCAACCATGAATACTCATTGGAAGGACTATGCTGAAGCTGAACTCCAGTAATTTGGTCATCTGATGCAAACAGGTGACTCATTGGAAAAGTCCCTGATGCTGGGAAAGATTGAGAGCAGAAGGAGAAGAGGGTGTCAGAGGATGAGATGTCTGGATGGCATCACCGATGCAATCGACATGAACTTCAGCAAACTTCAGGAGGTGGTGAGGGACAGGGAGGCCTGGCGTGCTGCAGTCCATGGGGTCAAAAAGAGTTGGACACGACTGGGTGACTGAACAACAACAACAGTGTCAGTCTGTTTGGGCTGCTAGAACAAAAATATCATAGACTTGGGTCGTTTAAAAAACAAACACTTGGGACTTCCCTTGTGGTCCAGTGGCTAAGACACTGCACTCCCAACGCAGGGGACCAGAGTTCGATCCCTGTTCAGCGAACTAGATCCCACATGCTGCAACTAAAGAAACTGCATGTCACAGTGAAGATCAAAAGATCCTGCATGCTGCAACTAAGACCTAGTGTAGCGAAATTAAATGTTTTTAAATACCACATTTCTCAGAGTTCTGGAGACTGGGAAGTCCAAGATCAAGGCCATTTTTCGATTCATAGACAGCTGTTTTCTCACTTGCTCTCACACAATGGCAGAGGGGGGGGAACTCTCCAGTATCCTTTTTATAAGGGCACTAATCCCCATCATGAGGGCACCACCCTCTTGAATATCCTCTTAATCATCCCCCCAAAGCCCCACCTCCGAACACCATCATATTGGGGATTAGATTCAATATATGAATTTTGAGGAGACACAAACATCCAGTCTATGGCAATAATATCTTGTGTAACCACAATCAAGGAATCATTCAAACAATCCACACACTTTGTTCGGATTTCACTATTTTATGTGTACTCATTTGTGTTTATGGAAGTTTATCACATATAGATCTGTGGGATCGCCACCATAGTCAAGACATAGAATAGTTCCATCATAAGAAATTACACTAATTTTTACAGTAAAAAAGTAAAATCAACTTCAGCATCCAGCATCAGGAGATAGCTTACACAAATTGTGGTACAGTTATAGAGTAAACTATTATTCAGTCATTTAAGATGGTCAGTACGTAAATATTATAAAATGTTTGCAAAGATTATTTAGTATGGGAAAATGCTTATAGGGCTTCCCAGGTGGTGCTAGTGGTAAATAACCCACCTGCCAATGCAGGAGACTTAAGCGAGGTGGGTTTGATTCCTGGGTCAGGGAAGATCCCCTGGAGAGGGAAATGGTAACCACTCCAGTCTTCTTGCCTGGAGAAACCCACGGACAGAAGAGCCTGGTGGGCTACAGTCCACAGTGTCGCAAAGAGTTGGACATGACTGAAGTGACTTAGCACTTAGCAGAAAGTTATAACACAAAGTTTTATGTATGATATATATGTATATTTTAAAGTAAATGTTGAGGAATACTTGATGGAAATATACTGTAAGTTTCTAACACTATTTACCTTTTGATGGTAGGTTATGCTTTTCCTGTTTTATTTTTGTTTGTTTTTCAAATATTTCTATAATAAGCACCTATTGTGGCTTGAATGTGTTGTTCAGTTGTTAAGTCATGACTGACTCTTTGTAACCCCACGGTCTGCAGCACACCAGGCTCCTCTGTCCTTCACTGTTTCCCAGAGTTTGCTCAAATTCATGTCCATTGAATGGGGTGGGATGTGGGAAAACACATGGGGGGAAAAAACAAAGGAAAATCAAAGCAAAAGAAATAACCTGATAAAAATACCGACTCAAGGTTGAGACTCAATCACGAAGAGGGACTGCTCCCAGGGGAGGCAATTGCTCTGTTTACACCAGGGGTCTGGGAATGCAGGGGCTGTGGCCTCTTTTCCCAGCATCCAGCGCAGTTTGGAGGAAGTCTTACAGGCTCTGCAGCTCCCAAGCCTACACTGGGTCCAGCAGGAAAAGGAGAAAGTGAGGGCATCCTTTGGGTCTCAGCCTTGTTTATCAAAGACAAAAGAGCCAACAGACTGAGTGGCAGGCTCAGAGACGTGGGGCTGGGGGGGAAGCAGCCAGCTGGTTTACCCTTGCCCAGTCCACACTCACCTTCCAGATCTGCAGCCCTGGAGGGAGAGGAAGGGAGTGTGGAAAGTGAGCCAAAGGATGGGTGGAGCCTCTGCTCTGGCCAACTGCTCAGGCAGTGGCCTGTGGGAGACAAATGAGGGCAGAACCTGGAATCTGTCCGGCCCTGGCCCACACCCAGTTGGCCAGGCCACCGTGCCCTATCTGATAAGAGTACTGGCCTGGGAGTCAGCCATCTGAGTCTCAGGCCAACTGTGCTTCAAAGCAGGGCAGTTTGGCAAAGCCAACTTGATAATGGGAGATATTCTGATAGAACTGAGTCAAAATACAAAATTACCATTTAGAAAGTTATCGAGTAGCCTATAAAAGACAAACCCAATCCTTCCTTTCTCTCTGATGCTCACCCTACCCCTGACTTTCATTCCTTCATTAACCTTGACTCCATTCCTAATTCCTACCATGTCACTGAGCCCCTTCCCATCCTGGATTTCCAGAGGCGAAAGCTGGCACTGGGTGGGGCTCAGAGTGGAATTGAGGATGTCTGCTTAGCACGTACCACTTGAAAGCAAAATATACATATAAATTTAGTGGTTTAATTTTAGGGTAAATTTCCTCATATGAATATAGGGCTGCATCAAAGCATCCACAGTTGAATGGCTGCTGGAAAATCTGCCAAAGGGATTGGAAGTATTTTCTAAATAAAGTGAGAGATCTTAGGGAGGATTTCCAGGTGAAAAAGCCAGAGGTCCCAGAAGAGAGAGAAAGAGATGATGCCATCTGAGAATTAAATACCCTGGAATTCTTATGAGGATATGGGTGGTCTGCCTACCTGGAACTTCGCCCTTAGAGGGTTCTGGCCCTTCTGCCATCCCACATGGTTCTGTAAACAGTCAGTCACAGTGCCACGCCTGCCCCGGGCATCAGAGGGGGCCATGGCTCAGGCCTAGCCAATTTCAGTGCCTAACTCCTGTCCACAGTGGCTGGTCCAAGAAGGGGGTACAGAATCGAAACAGAGGCAGCCTCCTTCCACGGGGTCCAGCAATAAGGTCCCCGGCGAGAACATCTCCAGGGTCTCCCTCTGGGGTCATGAGGGAGGATGAGGAGATTCGGGGCTGCTGGCAGCCATCTTGCCACCATGCAGTCAGTCAGCAACCCCACTTCAAACTTCCTAAGTCGAAAAATTCTTTTTGCTTAAACTGGATCAAGTCTGTTTTCTGTCGGTGGCAACAAACAGACCCCTAACACATTCCACTCTTTATTTTGGCACTTAGGGAGACCCCAAGGCAGCTAAAGGGAAGCCTGCTTAATAAGCCCAGGCCACTTATTAGAGCCCACAATCAGACCTCCCACTCAGGAAAGAGATCCTCTGTGAAAGGAACACTTAGATGCCTCAGAAGAAACCTAAACCAAGGTTTAGGTTTGATTAGGGTTGATTATCAATCAACCGAGTCCTTCATTCATAAATGTCTTTCAAACAAAAAGAGATGCATAACTAGATATGTATTAGTGAAGTGTCTGATCTTGGAGGATAAAGGTCAGCCTCCAAAGGTTTTAGAAGTTAAGGATCAAGATGTAGATTGACATCCGATCTCTTACTCACAAGGCTAAATGCTGGAAGACAAAAGAGTGAGGTCTTCAAAGTTCTGAGGGGAAAAATGAATTTGAACCTAGAATTCAAGTTCATTTAGCATACATAAGGTTGAGGTCCTAGAAGTTTCCCTCTCATGCTTCATTTCAAAAAAGTACTCATACTCTAGCAAAATGAAAAAGGAATCCCCAAACAAAATGAACCTGAGTGGGAGACAGGGGAAATAACCTTAGAGACCTATGAAGGTGGCATTTCATAAACTGCAAGAAGAGCCTCCAAATTATTAAACCCAGGTGGTGAGTTTGCAGGTGTTACTTGTATTATTATTTTAACTTTTCTCTCCATTTTAATTTTTTCATAATTTAAAAGGTGGAAAAAATAAAAAAGTTCAGAAAGAAAAAAATGATACATATCTATTATGTCAACATGAAAAAAGAGGCAGTTAAATGCTAAGATGAATTGAAATATTAGTTACTTAATGTTTCCTAACTTACAAGTTTCTGCCATCTAGATATTTAAGCATATGCTCATTAAAAAAACATGTGATTTTAGGTTTGTACAACAACCTGAAAGTACTTAATAGCATAGAACTATACACATAAAAATGGTTAAAATGGTAAATTTTATGTTACATATATTTTACCATACCACAAGAAAAAATTTCACGAAGTGTGACTTTAAACCATTCAATATTTTAATTATTCTTAAAAACTCTAGCTGGAACTTTCCGGGAAACAATAGCTTTAGCTGTGAGGAAATATTTATACACTGCAGAACCATTTTTGTGTGTGTTTCCTTGCACATGTGTGTGTGTGAGCACATGCATGTTTCTTTAGGCATACACCTAGGGGTACACTTGTTGGCTGGAGGATATGACCATTTGGAGCTCTGTATTCCAACTCACCAACACCCACAGCAGGGTGTGAGTGGTCCAGTGCTCCGGCATTCATGTTTTCAGACTTGTACATTTTGGGTGTGAAATCTGAGTCTCATTTTTTAAAATCTCTCATTTATTTATTTACTTATGGCTGTGCTGGGCCTTCCTTGCAGCACAAGGGCTTTCTCTAGTTGCAGCGAGCAGGGGCTACTCTCTAGTTGCGGTACATGGGCTTCTCATTGAGGTGGCGTCTCTTGTTGCGAAGCACAGGCTCTAGGGCGTGTGGGCTTCAGCAGTTGTGATGCATGAGATTAGATGTCCCACAGAAAGGGATCTTAGTTCCCAGACCAGGGATTGAACTCAAGTCCCCGGCACTGGCAGGTGGATTCCTAACCACTGGGTCACCAGGGAAGTCCCCTGAGCCTCATTTTTATGGAGTAGGAGTAAGTGGTGTGTGATTGGTCAGCCTGGCTTAAAGGGTCAGGATAGCACCCAGCACCTGGTCCAGGAGGGACACAAGCAGGTATGATGTTGGTTGAATTGCATTTGTCAGGGATACTTGTCCCTTGGGAAGCGCTTTGTGTTAAGGGGGAACCAGAGTGCACCCCCAAGCTCCTGGATCGGAGAGGCACACCAAGGAAAGTAAAACTAACAAATGGAGATACACACCAAGAAAAGTAAAACTAACAAACCAGAGGGAAGGTGCTGGGCTAGCTGATGTGAGGTTTGCAGGGTAGGATTCTTGGAGGAGGAGAGCCAGAAGCAACGCTAGGAAGAGAGGAGGAACAGAACGCAGTGAAGAGCAGGGGAAAGGGGGTATTTCAGAGATTAAAGCCTGGTACAAAGCTCAAAAGCAGGAGAAAATTCTTAGGCACTGAGGGAGAGAAGTGGGGTGTGTTTGGCAGAAAAGAATTCAAACTAGAGAATAATCAGAAAATAAATTGATTCATGCCTCAGTATCTTCATTCATAAAATCTGGATGTTGATGTTACCTATCTCAAAAAATTGTTGGGAAGGTTACATGAAATAATATATCTAAGGCATTTGGAATATTGCTTGGAACAAGAAAATTCAGTAAGTACTAGCTCTTGTTAATTAAGATCTTGTTAGGACTTCCCCAGTGGTCCAGTGGTTAAGAATTCATCTCTCAGTGCAGGGGACATGGGTTCAATCCCTGGTCTGGGAAGATCCACAACAGGAGAAGCCACCGCAATGAGAAGTCAACACACTACAAAACAGAGTCGCCTCCGCTTGCGGCGACTAGAGAAAGCTTTCTCACAGCAACAAAGACCAAACAGCCAAAAGAATATTAATCAAAAAAAGATCTCATTAAACCAAGTCATCCAAGATCACATAGCTGATAAGTGTGTGTCTAGGATGTGAATCAGTTCAGTTCAGTTCAGTCACTGAGTCGTGTCCTGGACCCCATGGACTGCAGCACACTGGGCTTCCCTGTCCATCACCTAGATTCTTTGATTCCAAAGCCCAAACTCTAAACCACTGGGCTATACCTAATAACTTCCATTTACTGAGCACAGTGCTCTATACTCTGTATTTCTTATCTCATTTAAACTTCATAACATCCCCAAGCTGGGTGTGGCTATTTTACAGAAAAGGAAATTGAGGATCATTTAACTCATTTGTCCAAGCTCACACAGTTGGGACTCACACCCAGGCCTGCCCAACACCACACTGGGAGTTAGGAGGCTCGGGTTCCAGCCCTAGATCTGCCACTGATCAACCTGGTATCACTGAGCCTGTTTCCTCTTTTTTTTTTTTTTAATAACAGAAGCTAGGTTAGAGAACGGTCCCTCTGGTCCCTTTAAGCTCTACTGTTCTGGGAAGGTGGATTTAATGAAGTCACAGAGCGGTCCAGGAAGGAGGGAGGGGTGTGTCTGAGCCAGACAGGATCCCCATCCCCAGCTGACGGCACAACATCCACCAACAGAGATCCAGAGGCGCCAAGGGACAGGCCCAGGTCTCCAAAGCATTAGTCATCGTCTGCTCCCACTTCCCAGGGGACCAGTTGGGAGGCTGCTCCAATTATACTGGGATGATGAGGGATCTCCAGGATGATGAAAGTGTAGGAGAGGAGATGTCAAAATACACGGTGGGAGATCTGACTTATTCAGCCTGGAGAAGGGAAGCCAAGAAGGGCCCGTTTTCAAGTCTCCAGTGAGTATGGGGCTGGGTGGAAAGGTTAAGACTTGGGGTGTCTGAGACCTGGGCCCTAGTCCTGTCTCAGCCACCAACAAGCAGTATGACTTCTGTTTGGCAAGTTACTTCACCACCCAATCTTCAATTTCCATATTAATAAGTTAGAGAAATAACTTTAAAACACACTCCACCAATTTATACCAAAAAAAAAAAAAGTATAATATTACAGCCAAAAACAAATAGAAATGCTCAAATACCCTGGCAACAGAGAATACTTGTTAAGCAGGCCTGGGGGTGGGAGAGGTGTTGATGCAACAGAATGTTAAAATGCCATTTGAGACACTGAATAATAACAAACATTGATTGAACGCTATTTGCTAGGTGCTAGGCAAAGGCCCTGCCACACATGACCTCATCGAACTAACATCCTCAAGCACTTTTCTGAGGGAGGTGTTACCACCATCTTTCAGATGAGTTAGCTGAAGCCCCGAGAGGTTAAGTCACCCAACAAGTTAATAAATGAGGTCCGCAGGACTTCAGTCCAGAGGTCCCTCTGATTCAGAGAGCCGTGCCCCTAACCTTTACACTCACTGCCTCAGACTTGGGTATGAGGACCATGCAGAAATAGAGAAATGTATATATAAGGGTTAAGCAAAGGGGAAAAAATCCTCCAGACTGATTATGTTAATACAAGAATGTTGTCATCAATGTTAGGTTTGGAAGTTTATAAAAATGGGCAATTTAGAATGCCGAGAACTTACTTAGGACTGCTCAAGTTTAGCTATTTCTGCTTGATTTTTGGTCATAGAGACGATAAAACATATAATACCTGAACGAGGAGGTGAGCACTGATGATAGGGTCTTTCTAGTTTTAATATTTCATTTCCGAGGTGATCAGAGGAGGAAAGTACGGCTACATTTCCTCATCACTGAGAAGATACTGGAAATCTGAGGACATGACTCTCCGTAACAAGCTTCTCTGTTACTTCACATTGCCTACTGCACTGCTTCTCGGCCTTGACTGCGTATTGGAATCACATGAAAAATTTTAGGACCTGCTGGTGTCCAGGCCCACTCCCAGAGATTCTCACTGAATTGATATGGGTACAGCTTGGGCATCGGAAGTTTTAAAATTTCCTCACAATATTCCTTAATGCAGAAACATGTGAAAACCCCTGACCCACCTAATAAAGGCCTAACTCCTTCACTTGGCAGAGAAGGCCTTCTCTGATTTCTTCAGTAAACTTCCCTATATTCCTACTTTTCACCCATTTTCTCCAACCCAATTAGAATGTCCTGAACATGCTCTGTTCTACTATTTATATTTCTGTGCCTTTACCTGTTACTTCCTCTGACCGAAATAATTTCCTCTGTTTCTTCTCCCTTGTCTATCTGGAAAAATCCATTCATCTTCAATAGCAGGGCAGTCAGCCTCCAAGATGGCCCCCAATTATCCGCACTTTGTATTCCTGCCTTTCTGTGGTTCCCCTCCCACGCTGTAGTCCTGACCTGTGTGATAATGATATTGTGGATAATGATGGAGCATGACTTCCAAGGGTGGGTCATCCGAGACATCACAACCACAACCCTAACTCTCTCTTGGATCACTTGCTCTCACAGAAGCCAACTACCATGTCTTCAGCAGCCCTCTGGAGAGCTCCACGTGGTAAGGAACAGCGGCCTCCCGCCACCAGCCATGTGAGTGAGCCAGCTTGGACCCTTCGATCCCAGTCAAGCCTTCAGAGGACGGATATCCCAGCTGACGTCTTGACTACAACCTCATGAAAGATCTTAAGCCGGAATCACCCAGCTAAGCCATTCTGGAATCCCTGAGTCCTAAACTGTGAGATAATGTTTGTTGTTCTAAGCTGCTAAATTTGGGGATAATTTATTATACAGCAGTAGATAACTTATACAAATACCAAGCTCAGGTGTATGACTGACTCTGTGAAGCCCTTTTAGCTTCTCCTCTGTTGAAGTTGAATTGAACCCCGTGTGCCGCTGAGTCTGACACCCTCTCCCTCCCCAGCCCCATCACAGCATCAGCACACAGGGCCTACCTGTGACTTGCCTTTTTTGCCCACTGCATTCTGTTCCAGGAGGAAAGGGGCAGCCACAGTGCAGGCTTCAGTGAGCACGTATGGAATGAATGAACACACATGAGAACGGCTACCCGAGTTTAGCCCAGGCTTCTTCCCTACAGAAACTCCAAGGTACGCTGATCGGAAATTATGGATGTCATGGTGGATGGGTCCTGACGATTTTCTTAAAAATTTGACAAAACTCTGGCACCCATGGGTATATCTAAAGCACTGGAGTGGAAGTCAGAAAATCTGTATTTTAATTCTAGTCTGTCAACTACCTGCTGAACTTCTCTGAGCGTTGGTTTCATCCCCTCAAATCCTGAGGTGGGCAAGGCAGACACAAGTGACCCCATTTTACAGAAAAAGGAAAAAAGGCTCTGAAGGGTTCCCTGGCTCTAGATCATATGGCAAAAAAACGTGTCAGTGTCTGAATTCAGACTTGGGTGTGATTCCATGAAAATGAATAATTATATATGCACACTTGGCAGGCTGAGCATCTAGGGACCATCTGGCTTAGCAGGCTGAGGAGGACTGTATTTCTGAGCAGCTTCTTTTTTTAGATGAAAGCAAGATGGAAAAATTAGCTGTCAAACTACTTTCCCTCATTTTCCACATTGGTGAGATGTGCGCTCAGTTTTGCTATCTTTTTTAACTCTCAAATGCTATATGTCCGTGTATCTCAGTTCACTCCACCTGTCTTTGGCTACTCTGCCCTGGGCCCCACAGCTGGGATCTGGGAAACCCCTCTCCCCCCCAAAAAAGGAAGCAGGGGCAGCTGGAGACATCTGAGGGTGGGCGCACACCAGCTGTTCCCAAGTCTGGATGGGGAACAAGAAGCCTGCAGATGGGGGGATTCAGAGGAGGGACAGTGATCCCTGCTCCCCGTGTCAGTCAACAGGCAGATGCTTTTCCATCCAACAGATGGGTCCCGCTCCGGGAATAATATAGTAAAGTGTAATACTAACTATGACCCAGAATCTGTGTCTTCTGGGGAGCAGGAGGCCAAGAGATCAGATGTTAGCCGAATCTAATCAAGAAGGCTCTCGCAGGCAAAGTGGAACTCGAAATGAGCCTAAAGGAAGAGCAGGTGTTTGGATATACAGATGGGAGATTGGGAAGGCCCTGAAAGCAAGAAAACATTGTGAGAAAGGGCACACATGTTTTTTGGGGGGATGGGTAGGCATATTAAGGGAACTGAGGAAAAAGAAGGCACAGCAAGAAGCAGAGAACCGAAGAGGTGGGGCAAGAATAGCGAGGGGAGGAGATGCAATTCTACAGAGAAAAAGGAGTCCTAAAGATTCTTGACAACTCAAGTGATGGAGACTCGACCACCAGCCCATATTCCCACTGACAGGGAAATTGAAGTCATGAAAGGAAAGCATGCACACAGGTCACAGAGTGAGGGAGAGGGGGACAAGAACCTGGGGTTCTGGGCAATCAGCTTGGTCATCTTCCCGTGAGACCACCCTTACAGGCTGGTGGTGTTACACAAGCCGTGTTTCAGGCAGATCTGGCAGCAGAATGCAAAGGAAGAAAGAGGTTTGAGTCCAGGAGACTGTAAAAATTATTCCAGGGTGAGTTGATGGAGGGACTAGACTCAAGTGAAGTGGGGAAGATGTGCTGGGTGTGAGGATCATGGCAAAGGGAGAAACAAGAGGACCTGGCAGGAATCAGACCTGGCAGTAAGGCTGAGAGCTGTGGACAGGTCATTCGCAGGACATCCTCAGGCCTGGGAGTTTCTCCTGAGGAGGTCACAGGACATTTTAACTCCCTGACCTCAGACTCAAAGGCAGCAGACAAAAATTTACCAAATAGCCTCTACAATCAACTCCCTATCCCCAGGTCCTTTTCCCTTTCCCACCCTTTACAAGATCTTTCTGAGTCTTCCACTCCAGATTTCCAGACCTTCGGTTTACATCTGCTGCTTAGGTGTCTGTGTTTGGATGATCAGGTATGAAACTAAAACTCAAATCAGAACCTAAGAGTGTAGACTCTCCCTAGTGGTGAAGGAAACTGCAAAACTAGAACTGTGGTGTGAATTTTTATTTTTGAGGTGAGGAGCAGGGAGATCAGAGCAGAGAGAATGGGAAAACTCTCTTCTTCTAGCTCCACCGTCCCATGACAGTGGGGCAGTTAGCAGGGAGATCACTGAAACTGGAGAAGCTGGAATGAGAATGAGACCAAGACCATCTTGGGCCGTTCAGCACAAGGACAGATTATCCCTAAACTTACAGGTATGTAAGAAGGGCCAAATAAAATAGTTATGATCGCTAATTCTTAAAAAATTATTTATTTGGCTGTGCAGGGTCTTAGTTGTGCCATGCACTCTAAGTCGTGGTATGTGGGATCTAGTTCCCTGACCAGGGATTGAACCTGGGACCCCTGCATTGGGAGCGTGGAGTCTTAGCCACTGGACCATCAGGGAGGTCCTCATGGCTAATGTTATTAAGCCCTTAAAATAGACACTGTGCTAAGCACTTAACATACATTATTTCATTTAACTATTACAACAACCCTAAGTTATACTATTGGAATTCCCGTTTTACAAATGAGGAAGTTAAAGCTTGTAAAAGTTAACAAGTTAGCATAAAGTCACAGGACTAATAGTGTTGGTGCTGTCTGATTTCAAATCATGTTCTTCGACCCTGAACTGCTTTCCTCATCTGTCAAATCAACAGAGCACCTGGCCCACAGTTCTCGGCAAAGCTCCGTTCTCTCCCAGATCTGCTTCTCAGGATGTCATTAAATCTCAATGCAAGTCACATAGAAATTGCTGGGGAGTTTAACCTTCTTGATTCAATCTCATTAAATTACATTCCTTATAACCTGAGAGTTTAAGGAGAAGGTGTGTATGTGTATGCTTAGCTATGTCTGACTCTATGCGACCCCAAGGACTGTAGCCTGCCAAGCTCCTCTGTCCATGGAATTTTCCAGGCATGAATATTGGATTGGATCACCATTTCCTACTCCAAAAGATCTTTCTGACCCAGGGAATCAAACCTGTGTCTCCTGCATCTCCTGCATTGGCAGGCAGATTCTTTACCACTGCCCTACCTGGGAAGTCCTTTTAAAGAGAAGGGTTATCTATGAGGCAAAACCAAGGTTATCTATTAGGCCATGGGGCCTGGTGATTAAGAGTTTGGATTTTGATGCCTGAATTCCAGTTTTGTCAAATTCTTTCTGTGAGAGCTGGATCAAGTAATTTCTCTACGACCCTGTTTCCTCACACATAAAATGAGGCTAATACCATCTGACCTCATGGGCTTACCGTGAACAGCAAATGAGATGATGCATGTAAAGCCCTGGTCACAGTCTGGGACACACAGTAAGGGCCCAGTAAGTGTTGGCTATCATGATGATGATGATCATCATCAGTGTCATCAGTTTCCATGCAGCTATGGCCAGGGACACTTGGCTTTTGCATCCACTTTGATGGGACAGAAAGTGAGCTTCCTACTGAGGCTAGGTCCCAAGTACAGAGTAAGGCCTCTCCTGTCCCTCTGTCACTTTGCAGGCCCAGGGGTAAGTGGTGACCCAGAAGGCAAAGGGGACAGACAAAGGTTCCCACAAGGCCAAGACACAGAGTTGGAGTCCATCAATTGACATTATAAGAGCCCAGTGGTCTTCTTGAAGAAGGGCAAGCAGGACACATACTGGAAAAGGATTTGGGAACCACTGAGAGCGTAACAAGAACCCGGTCAATCTTAGTCTGACATGTCCAGGACCTGGGAGGGATGGGGACACTCATTCCATCCCGCATTTACTTACTGTCCTTCCTCATGCACCACCCTGCATGCAGCAATGTCACAATATACCTTACCACTAGGATGCCTCCGCAGGTATGGTCCAACAATGGGATGGGAAACAAGAATATGCAAAAGAAACCCAGGACATCTTTGCTTTTGGAAAGGATTCACTAGAATGCAATTTATGAGCACATACCAGTTACTTTGCAGGATTACTTTACCTATCTAAAAGGCCATTTAACTGGGGCCCTTCAGTTTGCTGGAAGCTAACAAAAAACTAGGACAAAAGACCAAAGACCTGCGGTACCCACTCTGAGCAGTGAACGAATGATCACAAAGTCTAAGCACTAAAGGCTGTGCATTCTAGTTGCAGGAGTGTCCCTAAAGTCCTCTCTCAGTAAACTGAGCCCTCTTAGTTTTACTTTGTTGTTATTGCTGTCCACTCGCTAAGTCATGTCCGACTCTTTGAGACCCCAGGGACCGCAGCACACCAGGCTCCTCTGTCCTCCACTCTCTCAGGGAGTTTGCTCAAACTCATGTCTATTGAATCAGTGATGCCACCCAACCACCTCATCCTCTGCCACCCCCTTCTCCTCCTGTCTTCAATCTTTCCCAGCATCAGGATCTTTTCCAAAGAGTTGGCTCTTCACATCAGGTGGCCAAAGTATTGGCGCTTCAGCAACAGTCGTTCCAATGAATATTCAGGATTGATTTCCTTGGACTGACTGGTTTGATCTTACTGCAGTCCAAGGGACTCTCAAGAGTCTTCCTCAGCACCACAGTTCAAAAGCATCAATTCTTCAGCACTCAGCCTTCTTTATGCACCGACTCTCACATTTACTTTAGATGGTTGAAAAGCAATGAAAAGAATTAAGAGGCTAGCAGCTGGGAGCCTGGAGCAAAGGTGCAAACAGCTCTCCACATCTTCACAGACCAGAGGGCGCCATTGCACTGATAATAGATCTGGACACAGGTGGTTTTGTTCTCTGGGGACTGAATGGAATGTTAGCTACAGCCAGATGACTAGCTTTGACCAATGAACTGTAAATGGAAATGATGATGGTTACCTCTGGGTAGGAAACTTAGCAGTGCTTCTCCACTCTCTCTTCCTGCTCCACCACAGCCAATGGGAACACCTCCAGAGAGTGGCAGCTCTGCTGGCCTGGGTCTCCAGGTAAGGATAAAAATGACACCGAGGAGAGCCTTGAGCCAACACACAGAGGATAAGTAGCGAGGGCAAGAAGTAAACGTTTATCCCTTTGGGGTCTGTTTGTTCCCACAATACCATCTGGTCTATCCCAATGGAAACATCCTAAGAAGAGGTCAGATCACAGTAAGAAGTATGTGTGTTATCTTTTTGGCAAATTACTGTTCAAAATAGTCAATACGACATTTTGTGACTTAAAGGATCATTTTCAGTGGGGAAGATTCCTCTACTCCAGTGACACTGGATCAATGAGTCATTGCCAGAACATGAACTGAATGGAGGAGATGGGTCCAATTTCTAAACAACTTCCTTCTTTAGGAAGTTTCAGGTCTTCACAAGATATACCCATTATTGTTATGGGTCTAAGGTAGACGCTGGGTCTCAGGTGCTCACGCTGTTAGCACTGACTTTTCAGCATCTGCACAACCATCCCCAGGCACAAGGGATGGCTTCTGCTGGTTCTGTGAGCGCTGATGGGCTCTGGTCCCTGTCTGGGGCTTGGAAGGCACTTGTACGCGCTCTCACAGAAGGAAATCCATCATGTGTGCTTGAGTAAAACACCAAGCCAAAAAACCTCAGAATGTACGGTGTTGCTAAGCAGACATGGAACATTTACAAAATTGACCTCACACTGGGTCAACAAGCAAGTCTCAGGACAAAAAAACCATGTGGGTCATTTTCTCTGACCAAAAGCAGTTAAGGTAGAAAACAGCTATAGGGTCTGACAAAAATCTCCCAAGTTTGGAAAGCAGGAAACATACTTTAAATAACACATGGGTTATACATCCTTTCACTTAATCCTAAGTGCGCATAATGCAGATCCTCATTTTAGAAATGCAGGAACTGAGGCACTGTAATTTGCTCAAATGTATGCAGTGAGTAGTGATGGAGCCTGGCTATAGGAAACCAGGTTATAGAACTCTAGAGGCTGGGGCTTTCATGACATCCTCCTCACGCTACGTCTCACTGGAATACACAGATGCTTCCCAGGTAGGTCCACAGCCTCACTGGATGTGGTGCTTCACCTCTGAGAAAGAACAGCTGTTGACAGATGGGAGACACAGTCCCAGCTTGCCCTGGTGACACCGACCTTGGACCTGTCATATAGAGTCACATTTCCTTCTTTCTCTTGCCTCCTCTGGGGTCTCCCACTTGGACTGAAGTGAGAGGTCTATAGTAGTGGAGAGGGGTGTCTGAGGTTGATATTCCCAGACAGCTTTGAACTAGATCCCAAGGAAGACTTCCTTTCCTTTTAAAGATCGTTTTCCACACTGGCACCCGCGGTAAGCAATCAAAGAAAGACAGAAGGAAAAGTTACTTCCAGATGGCTCCCCATCTTGCTGTAATGAAGATTAAATATAGAAAATACTCCAACATATCATTAGGCAAACATGAGTATTAATATCATTCACATTACAAATGGGACAAAACGGAAATTCAGTCTATAGCTTGACTTAACTCTGAGACTAGGACCTCAGAGCCAGAAGACAGACAACTAGAGCACCCAGATTCTGAGCAAGTTGGAGGCTCACAATACCTAAGGTAAGAAGCGAAACTGAAGTGTTTCGAGGCTTCTCTCTAGAGATCGCTTCCTGCATTCGAACTGACCAAACTCTCTCCCTTTTGCGGTGAGGGCCTGTTCAAATGGCTACTTACCACTGTTACTCTACTTTCTCCATCAACCTATTTGTGTTGTTTCCTGTCAAGCGAGATTTTCAGCAAAACTCTAAGACATCCAGAGCTTATGGGGTACCTCTTGTCCCTCAGCTTCTCTCCCTGTGCTATCATGACAAGGCTATCTGCCGCTTCTACAGGCTAACAAGTATATCTTCTCCTGACTAAATGCCCAGGACTATGCTTCATGTGATGAGAAGGTTTGAAAATAAACAGAAAAATCTGATGGTGGTCCAGATCCTAGAAAGCTACCTAAAGTGCTCAGAACTCACCGAGCAGCCCTGGGGAGGAGGGAAAGGCAGAGAAGGAGGAAGAGATGGTGCCAAGTTGGGCTAGAGGTCCGGAAGGTGGGAATTTTCCCTCCGTTCTTTGGCTTCGTTTCTTCCACTGCAGAAGTCACACTGGTCCAAGGTGAGGGCGTTGGCTGGCTGGGTTAATAGGGCTCATAGTGCTCAGCTTAGGGCTTAGGTCTTCCCCAGCCCCATCCCACTGCTTGTTCCCCACACCATCAAGTCTCAGTCCTCAGAATGTCCATTTGCCCATCAGTAAGTGACCCAAGTCCCAGCAGGAGTTTAAGATCAACAAGTCTGAGATTCAAGTACCCCGTTACCAATCAGCAGTGTGATTATATCCTCTCAATCAACACAGAAGGGTCATGGCAACCACTTCCTGACAGGAGGCCAAGGGTGTCCCTGGCCAGGCCCCACGCGGAAACTCAGCTCAGTGACCTTCCACAATGACCAGCTGAGCCTACAGGCTGGACAAGTGGTGCGGGGCCCCTGGGGTTAGTGATGGTCCAATGCCTTCAATGAGGTTGTTCCACTGGTCATAGTCCTCTTTCAGGTCTGAACGGGGGGAAAAAAAACAGAACAGTTAGGTAAACTTGTAAAGGAAGATCAGAGAGTGGCTTCCATGGATTTAGTGGGTCATCCCAGAGACAGGAGCACCTGGGATACTACAAGGACTGGTTATGGTGGTTGCGACTGGTAGGAGCAATAATGATAACTACTGTTCTTTCAGTGCTTTTATGCATGTGCTTCTTAAACAACTTCCTTAACCCATAACAACTCAGTAATGACAATAATAACAGAAGGGAGCATTGATTGAAGGGCAATTCATTCCAGGAACCTTGCTAAACATGTATTGTTTAATTTAATTTTCATAATATCGCTATGTGTCAAGTACTGCATGCATGCTAAGTTGCTTCAGTTGCGTCCAACTCTTTGTGACCCCATGGACTGTAGCCCACCAGGCTCCTCTGTCCATGGGATTCTCCAGGCAAGAATACTGGAATGGGTGGCCATGCACTTCTCCAGGGGATCTTCCCAACCCAGGGATGGAACTTGTGTCTCTTAAGTCTCCTGCATTGCAGGCAGGTCCTTTACCACCAGCGCCACCTGGGAGCCCTGTGTCTTGGCCCAATTTTACAGCTGAGGAAACAGGCTCAGCGAAGATACCAGATGCATCCTATGTCAATACAACTGGTTAAGTGGCAGAGACAGAATTCAAACCCCGGTGAGAAAGGGTGAGAAAGTGGAAACGCCACTTCCAAGTTCATGGATGTTGCTGAGCAAGAAGAGATCCTCCATAAGCCAGCCAAGAATATGAATCCATGGCTGCCTCCGCGAAGGCCAGAAAGAAGAGGACAGTAACATCATGAAGCAGCATAAACTAGGTATGATTCCAAAGAAGGCCCTGGGACCACAGGCAGATGGAGCTAATGACATGGTAAGAACAGTCAGGAAGGGCCCAAGGCCGCAGGCTGAGACAGCAGGACACAGCTGAGCAGGCAAGTGGTGTTTATGTTCAAAACAGACAAAAACCTGGGACATGGGCAGCAACCACTCTCCTTCATCTTTAGACCCCCAAGGCCCTGCCAAGGACCTGGCAGGGAATAGGTCCTCGACAAACAGTGCGCCATATTCATCACTTAAAAAAATACAGAGCACGCTGCTGTGTGCCACAGTTTGTTCCTGATGCCAGAAACACAGCCACAGACAAATAGAAACCCTCATCCTCATAGAGTTCACAATCTAGGAGGCAGAGATAACAATAAACAAAACAACCTACATAGGATATGAAAAGGTGAGCAGCGCTGTGGCAAAAAAGCAAGCCAGACAGAGGCAGTGCTGGTGGCCGGGGCCAGGGGTGAGGGGAGGAAGGGATGGTACAATGTTTTTAAAGAGGGTTGTCAATGTAACCCTCCCTGGGAAGGTGAGATGTGAGTGAAAAAGTGAAGGAGGTGAGAGGGAGACACGAGATTACACAGGAAGACGTTCGGGGCAGCAGGAACAGCGGGGCAAAGGCCTGAAGCAGGACTGTGCCTGGGACGTGGAGGCCTGTGCAGCGAGAGGGAAGCAGGCCCGGGGAAGAGCCACAGGAGGGACGCCGGGCGTTGACTTTGCCTCTCAGAGAAATAGGCGCCACTGTAGGACCCTAAGCAGTGGAGTGACAAGACACGGCTTTCTTTCTAAAAGGGGGCTTCCCCGGCGGCTCAGCTGGTAAAGAATCCACCCGCAATGCGGGAGACCTGGATTCGAGCCCTGAGTGGGGAAGATTCCCTGGAGAAGAAAATGGCTACCCATTCCAGTGTTCCGGCCTGGAGAATTTCATGGACTGTATAGTCCATGGGATCACAAAGCGTCGGACATGACCGAGCGACTTTCACTTTCTTTCTAAAAGGATCACTTTGAAGGCTTGATAAAGAAAGGAGTGTGGGGACTTCCCTGGTGGTCTAGTGGTTAAGAATCTTCCTTCCAGGCTTCCTTGGTGGCTCAGCGGTAAAGAATCCGCCTGCCAAGGTAGGAGACAAGCGTTTGATCCCTGATCTAGGAAAATCCCACATGCCGTGGAGCAACCAAGCCTGTGCACCACAACTACCGACCCTGTGCTCTAAGAGCCCACGTAAGACAACTACCGAAGGCTGAGAGCCCCAGAGTCCATGCTCTGCAACAGGAGACACCATCACAATGAGAAGCCCACGCGCTGCAACTAGAGAGTAGCCTGCATGGCCAAGAAGACCCAGCAGAGTCAAAAAGAAATTTTAAACATTTTATTCAATGTGCAGGACTTCCCTGGTGGTACAGTGAAGAGTCCACCTGGCAATGCAGGGGCATGGGTTCGATCCCTGGTCCAGGAAGATTCTACACGTCTCAGGACCACTAAGCCCGTGTACCACAACTACTGAGTCTGTGCTCTAGAGCCTGCAGCTCTAGAAGGGTCATGGCAACCACTTCCTGACAGGAGGCCAAGGGTGTCCCTGGCCAGGCCCCATGCGGAAACTCAGCTCAGTGACCTTCCACAATGACCAGTTGAGCCTACAGGCTGGACAAGTGGTGTGGGGCCCCTGTGTGCATGCCACAACTCCCGAAGCCCATGCACCTAGAGTCCGTGCTCTGCAACAAGAGCAGCTACCACCATGAGAAGGCTGAGTACTACAACCAGAATAGCCCCTGCTCACTGAAACTAGAGAAAGCCTGCACGCAGCAATGAAGATCAAGGGCAGCCCAGAATAAAATAAATAATTTTTTTAAGGTGCAAAATCTCAAAGCACAAAATACAAAGTATTATTAGGAAAGAGAAAAAAAAAAAAAGAACCCACATTCCAATGCAGAGGACATGGGTTCGATTCCTGGTTAGGAACTAGGATCCCACATACCATGGAGCAACTAAGCCAGAGCACCACAGCTAGGAAGCCCATGCATTGCAGTGAAGACCCCACATGCCACAAGTAAAACCTGATGCAGCCAAATAAATACATAAAATAGTTTAAAAAAGAAAGAAAGGACTGTGTGGGGATGTAGGGGTGGCAACAGGGAGTGGGTTGCCTATCCCTTCTCCAGTGGATCTTCCTGACCAAGGAATCAAACTGGGGTCTCTTGCATTGCAGGCGGATTCTTTACCAGCTGAGCTAACAGGGGAGACCTTAAAAAAGAAAGGACTGTGTGGGGAGGCAGGGGTGGCAATAGGGGGACCAGTTAGGAAACTCTTAAGTGAGAGATGAGTTGGACAGGATGGTAGCTGTGGGGGTGGTGACAAATGATGACTTTCTATTTGTATTCTGAAGGTAGGGCCAATAGGATTTTCTGAGGGACTAGATGGGAGGTGTAAGAGAAGAGACAAGAATGGGATTTTGGCTTGAGTAACTTGAAGGATGGAGTTACTATTAACTGAGAAAGGAAAGACTTGCAGTTGAAAGCTGTTTTTGTGTGTGATTCCCCTTAGAAGGCCAAGTAGAGATGTTGAGTTAATAAATCTGATGCTCATGGGCAAGCTCGAACTGGAGATAAACTGTAGAGTTTTCAGCATTGAGATGGCATTTAAAGCCAGAAGACCAGAGGGCATCGGGGGATACAGGGAGAGAAGAGGTCCAAGCCCTGAGCCCTGGAAGCAGCAAGGCAGACAGAGGAGGAACGGACACTGAGAGGGGAGAAAATCTGCAGTGAGGAGTCCTGGAAGCAAAGACGGGGCTTCACGGAGGAGGGCCTCACCAGCTCTCCCAGCAGCTGCTGGGAGTTCCAGTGACATGAGGCATGAGAGGTGACCACTGGATTTAGTACTGCGAAGGTTTCATGGAGGAGTGGGCTGCAAAAGCCTGACAGGTGTAAGTTCAAGAGAGAATGGGAAGAGAGGGATCAGAGAAAGTGAAGACACTTGTGTGAGGAGTTCTGCTATCATGAGGGACAGAGAAACAGGGTGGTAACTGGGGGCCAAAGTGTGGGTCAAGACAGATTTTTTAAAAGAGAAATTTCAGCATGAGATGAGCCCGCAGAGAGGGAAAAATTGATGATCTAATGTAAAGAGAAAGAAAATTGTTGACACAGTCCTCTTGAGCAGACCAGAGGGTGAAATCCAGTGCACAAGTGGAAGGGTTGGCCCAGTAAGACAACTGACTAGGAACCTCTAGGAACCAGATGGAAGGCTGAGTCTCTGCAAGAAGATAGGGAGATGCGGTGTTGGGATTCGAAGACGTACTGATGGCTTCCATTTTCTGAGTGAAGTGGAAGACAGAATTAATCAGCTGAGAGGCCGGATAGGGGAAGAAGGTAATAGGGGTTTCAAGAGAAAGAAGGTGTGAAATTGTCTTCCAGGAGCAAGGGAGGGAGGATAAGCAGGTGGAAACAGGAGAAGCATGCAGTTAATATGAAAGACGCACCAAATCTTCTTAACAGAAGGTAACACAACCCCTGTGTCAGCAGAACGCTGCTCTCAGAGGTAATTTTTAGGATCAAAGGTAATTTTTTTTTAAGTTTTCTATTTTATTTTTTTAATTTTAAGCATAATTGCTTCACAATTTTGTGTTGGTTTCTGCTGTCCAACAACGTGAATCGGCTATAAGTATACTTATGCTTCCTCCCTCTTGAGACTCCCTCTCACCCACCCACCCCTCTGGTTTATCACAGAGCAATGAACTGAGCTCCTAGGATCAGAGAGATCTTTTAGGAATGGTGAGAGGTTCAGCTGAGCCACTTACAACCTATTTTAATTTCCCACATGACACATACTGTATGGTCACCAAAAGGCTTTTCTCTCTTTGCAAAACTAATTACCCCAAGCTGAGAGTCTTTGCCTTTTTTTCACCATCTTATCTCTTTCTCTCTCTCTTTTTTTTTTTTTAGTTCTACCACTTTATTGCTACCAACCCATCTCCCTCCACCCTTGTGCACACATGCTCAGTCTTGTAACCCCATGGACTGCAGCCTGCCAGGCTCCTCTGTCCATGGACTTTTCCAGGCAAGAATACTGGAGTGGGTTGCCATTTCCTTCTCCACATCTTATCTCTTATCAAGTGGATACTGCAAGAGCCTCCTACCTGGGCTCTTTCCCTCTCAACCCACCCCATCTTGCCCATCCTCCATGACACAGTCAGACTATAAACACAAGTCTAATGATGACAATCCCCTGCTTATCCACGAAGGGCACTCACAGCCCATGGAATAAAATTCAAACATATTTCAGGCATACATGGGCTTCTAGATCTGGCTTCTGCCCACTTCTCTACCTTTATTTTCCAACAATTCCACTATCCTGAATGCCAGATACACTAAACACAGCTTCGCAAAACTGACCAGGGCCACACCAGCCTTTGTGCCTTCTGTCTAGAAGACTCTTGCCTGCTGAGCCTTACTCATCTCTGACATTGAAGTCAAGTATCATTTTGTCCAGAGAGGCTCCTCTCCTGGCTGTGCTTTCCCTCCCGTCAGGGTTAGGATCTGTCTTCTGGGTCTCCTGAAGACTGAGAGTACCCCTGGGAGCCACTGGCAAAACAGGACAGCCATGAAGCACCTGGGCTTTCCAATCAGAGAGCCTAGCAGGCGAATGCCTGCTTTGTTGTTGTTTAATCACTAAGTCATGTCCGACTCTTTTGAGACCCCATGGCCCAGCCTCCTCTGTCCATGGGATTTTCCAGGCAAGAATATTGGAGTGGGTTGCCATTTCCTTCTCCAGGGGAATCTTCCTGGCCCAGGGATCAAACCCACACCCCCTGAATAGGTAAGCAGGTTCTTAACCACTGAACCACCTGGAAAGTCCCAATTCTTGCTTTGCTACTTACTAACCAGATAACCTTGACAAATTACTTAAATTCTCTAAGCTTTAGTATCCTCATCTGTAAAACAGATTAATAATACAAGTACTCACTGGAAAGGATTATACTCATCTTCAGGATTATACATGCTGAAGTAACTAAAGTAGTTTAGCAGAAGGACTAGCATCAAGCCTGTCCTCAACAATCTTCCTCAGTCTAAGACTCTCCTAATCATCTGCTGGTCTCCAATAATGAGTATCTTAGTTCAGAAGACATGGCTACTCAACGGAATTCAATCATGCCATGGAGAGGGCCCCTGTCATCTTTAATTTTTTAAAAAAATTTTTATTGGTCTCATCATGAGTCATGTGGGATCTTAGTTTCCAGACCAGAGATTGAATGCATGCTCCCTGCACTGGAAGCACAGCGTCTTAAGTTCTGGACCACCAGGGAAATCCCTCCCCTGTCATCTTTAGCTCTTTCCTAATGATACGGTTTTCAGTCCGTCTGCCTTCTGATGGAGAAGGATCATTTCCAGTAGTCATGTATGGATGTGAGAGTTGGACTGTAAAGAAATCTGAGCGCCAAAGTACTGATGCTTTTGAACTGTGGTGTTGGAGAAGACTCTTGAGAGTCCCTTGGACAGCAAGGAGATCCAACCAGTCCATCCTAAAGGAAATCAGTCCTGGGTATTCATTGGAAGGACTGATGCTGAAGCTGAAACTCCAATACTTTGGCCATCTGATGAAAAGAACTGACTCATTTGAAAAGACCCTGATGCTGGGGAAAATTGAAGGCAGGAGAAGAAGGGGACGACAGAGGAAGAGATGGTTGGATGGAATCACTGACTCAATGGGTATGAGTTTGAGTAAACTCTGGGAGTTGGTGATGGACAGGGAGGCCTGGCGTGCTGCAGTTCATGGGGTTGCAAAGAGTCGGACATGACTGAGCGACTGAACTGAACTGAACTGAATGATACAGTGCCTAAGAGGAAACAGGGAAAGTGAGTAGCAGACCATCTAGTCAGGGCCCATTAAAGTTTTGAGACAGATCCATTCTTCTCTTACCAGGGGATAAGAATGATGCTCTAAGGTTTCTACTAACCCTAAAGGCTCTAAACTCATCCTAGTATAATGGCTCACGATGAGCAAGATGAAACAAACAGCCATAAATACTGAAATGCAAATGTAGATTTAAAAAGTCCACACATTCAAAACAGGACAGATTCAGAGACTTCCCTGGTGGCCCAGTGACTCAGACCCCACACTGCCAATGCAGGGGGCCTGGGTTCGATCCTTGGTCAGGAAACTAGATACCACATGCCCCAACTAAGAGTTCGCGTGCCGCAGCTAAGGTTCAACGCAGCCAAATAAAGAAATAACAAAATAAGATAGATGCATTTTTAAAGGAAACTCAATCCAAATTAAATTTTTTCAACATTTAGTGGAAAGGTTAATACACTCAGGCCATCCAGCTGGAAGTCTAGTGTCTAGAACACAGAGGCCAACAGTCCCACTGAACTAGGCACTGGCCAGACCATATCTGGCATGTTGTATTCAAGTCAGGGCAGCACACATTCAAAGGCACACCAATGAGCAGCCCATTCAAAGGGGGAAATTGCAGAGGGAACAGGTGGAGGTACCAGGAACGTTTAGCTTAATGAACAGAAAACTCAGAGGGACACCAGAGGTGACTTCAAATATCTAAAAAGCTGCTATGTGGAGTGGTCTGAGGCTTCTCGGGGTGGTTCTTGAGGGGATACCCAGGGCAAGTGGGGCGGATTTACAAAGAGTCAGGTCTTGGTCGTAGGTAAAGTTAGGTCAAGCCTTAGAATCCCAGGCCAGCGTGGCTCCCTTCTGAAGGATGCTGCCCTCTGCACAGCACGTGCTGAGGGGTCAGCTTGGCACAGTAGAGTAGCCTCCTCCATTCTGACTGAATCAAAAAGAGACATCTGATCGAGAGAGCTCCGGGCCCAGGCTGAGCAGTGGCCCACAATATGTTTTGGCAGGTAAAGATGGGCTGATACCACCAAGCTCTCTCTCTTGGGAATCTAGTCTAAGAAATTCCCAAAAATGCAGTGGTAACCAGTAGGAGCTGAAGATGAAAGAATGCAACGAGGGAGGGAACAAGATGCAAGTGGTTCAAGTAGACCAAACTGATGATGAAGTAGAAGCTACAAATAAGCAGATGTTCTCAGCAAGAGAAAAGGCACAGCAGAGAAAGTACAGAGGAAACTGGAGCAAAGAGAAACCGAAATATCATGAGAGGAAGAGACAGACAGACTGAGCCCAAGAGAGAGACAGAGAGAGAAGTCAGTCCTACAAACTTCTTCCGTTCCTGTAAATTTTCCCTTCTCACCTGGCCAGGTGTACTCTCAGAAACAAACTCCCCTTTTTCCTTGAGGTACATTAGTGAATCTCTAGTCCTTTTAACCAAAAAGCACCTAACTAGAATATCAATTCTTCAAACTATTAAAAGTTTCCAGGGATGGAGTGGGCTGACCCTTGAAGCAGTGTACTCCCCACGCTGCATGACCACATGGCAGAGAAGATCCGAGAGGACGTGTCCCTTGGGTGGGAGGCTGGACCAAAGACCCTACAGGCCAGGCTATTTGCTAGCCTATGATTTATGACATTAGTCATCATCCTAACCCACAAATGTAGCCCATCTATCATCATAACCTCCTCCACAACACAAATAAGGTGAGTGATAATGAGTTAGAACAGAGAGGGTAGAGTACAGCGAGGTGAATGTTCCATTGACAATGAGGAAACCAAGGCTCAGAGAAGTTAAATGACCAGGCTAAGGTTACTCAGGTGGTAAGAGACACAATCAGGATTTCCAAAATTTCAGCTAAGTTTTCTTTCTAGAATCCTATGCCATTCCTTCACTCAGGGTTTGCCATAAATCTCCCTGATCCAAGACATGTCAGAATAGATCACCGTGCAGGGAAATCTAAGAGACCCCTCCCTGCCAGCTGCCCCATAAGCTCCAGTTCTCTGCTTACCAAGATGCTTCTGCAGGAAGGCCAACATGGCCCGCACCACGGTCTCCTGACCTTCATAGGGGTCCAAGCTTCCACGGGTCTGACTGGAGAAGAATTTACTAATCCAGTTACCAGCCACAAAAACAAAGTCGGTTAGACTCCGATGAACAGAACCACTAGAGGAAAAGAAAAACAAGTATCTGGTAGGGGTCTAGAAGCCAAGGCACACAAATATTTAAGCACCCACGATGTGCAAGGTGCTTTACATGCATTATCTCACTTAATTTTCACAACAATCTAGTAAGGGAAGTATTTTCCTCTTTGAAAGAACCAAAGGAGAAAAACGATCTACCCAAGTTCACACAGTAAGAGACAGAGCTGAGGTTTGAAAGCAGGTGAGCCTGGCTTCAAAGCTGCCTCAACTCTGAGACCACAAGGCCTGACCGTGCAGGGAAAAGGCAGAGTCAGCTGGAGAGGGGTCAGGGCAAGGAGGTAAGGTCTGGAGCCCTTGCCACTCCCATGTTATTATGAACTATCACCCCATGGCTTTTACCCCATGACTTCTGAACATTCACAAAGCATATCAGCTCCTTCTTTAGCTCAGAACTGCACCACAAAGTAAACCAGAAAAAAAAAAAAAAAAAACTTGCCTTTAAATAATCAGGAAAGTTAGGGCAAGTGCTTATAAAAGAGGGTTTCTGGATTACAATTTGTCATTTGACATCAAATGCACTTAATTTGAAGGTGAAATTCTCACTAGGTTCATGTTGAGCTAAATTACTCAGATCTAATTTACTAGTCAATTCAGTGAGGGAAGGAAGATCTACATGCCAAACTCTGTTTGATATGGTGAAGAAAAGCTGACTTTAAAATGTATTATTTAAGGCACACAGGAAAGTATAAAGAAAAATATAATAGATACTTTGAGTATCCAGCATGCAGTTTAAGAAATAATACGTTGTCAAGAGTTAAATCCACAGTCCCTGCATACATTTTTTCAACTGCTCTCACCCGCCCTTCCCTCTAGAGGTCACAATTATCCTGAATCTCAATGACTTGGGGAAACTCCAGCAGTTCTCTGCTGCCATGAAATCAAAATGAAAGGGGAGAGGCTGGCCCCACGGAAGACAGCGCGGGCCAACGTGGGCAAGGGAAGAAGCCGGGGCCTACTGAGCAGCCCCTAGCAGTCTGGCTCTTGGATCTGGCATTTCAAATGCCTGAATGAGTCCAGAGGTCCATGACACGCAGTTACTTGTTGTTTTGCTGATTTGGGCTCCTTGAAGCACGTGTGTTATTTGGCTCAAGTACAGGGCAGATCAAGTCGGAGACTTATCAGTGAGACTTTAGCCCTTCAACTGTAGCTGTAAGCCACCTCCTAGGTAAAGTTCATTTCTTAAAGTCACTCAAAATCTTCTCTCTGTGAAAAATGGCTCCTAAAATCAAACCATCTGACAGTGCTAATGATGGACATGAAGAGAATCTGGCTTTTCTAAGGCAGAAAATAGATGGTTTATGGAAGATACCTGAATTTAGGTATTCATGAAGGTCTCTAAAAATCTGTCTTGTGAATGTCATAGGTCTGCTATCTCCACACTCTCCAAAAGACTCAATAAAATTCCCAAAGGAGATTAGAGATTCCTGGAGTCCACCCAGACCCACACCTCTTCCTCTGCAACGCACAATCGCACAATATCCTTTTCCAGAAAGCAAAAGGTAAATCCTGCCATAAAGTCATGCCAACTAGAGCTAAGTGGAGAAGGACAGATATGAAATTTGTAAGGCATTAAGATTTTGAGATACAGGAGGTATTTGGACATTCTATCCATGGGTAGAACTTCCAGATAATTTAGAGGGAGCTACACAGCTGAGTAGAAAATGGAGCAGACCCTGGAGATTAGGCATGACTTTGGGGCTTACTCACAGGAGAGTTATGATCCTGGATTGGTCGTGCTGGTCACAAATCTTTTTCATCAAGTTGACAGTTTCCGCTGTTTGGAACTTCTCAGCATTGATGAAGAAGATAGGGCCTCGGGCTGTGGGGTAAAAGTCACGTTCCAGAGGAAACATCCAAGCATCCAAAGCCACAGCACACCTGGAACAAGACCAAACATGTGGGATGGCCATGGGAGAAACCCATGGGAGAAAAATCTTGGGAGAAACCCAAGCAAGAACAGCTAAGGTAGTGAGGGGAGAGTGGAGTTCTCTCTTTAGTGAGGCAAAGGCTTAGAAAGCCAGGAAGGGGAACCAGGGTCCACATCCTTTGGTTAGGATCTTTTTTAGAGATAACTTTTCAGTTAAGTTCAGTTCAGTTGCTCAGTCGTGTCTGACTTTTTGCAACCCCATGGACTGCAGCACGCCAGGCTTCCCTGTCCATCACCAACTCCCGGAGCTTATTCAAACTCATGTCCATTGAGCTGGTGATGCCATCCAACCATCTCATCCTCTGTCGTCCCCTTTTCCTCCCACCTTCAATCTTTCCCAGCATCAGGGTCTTTGCCAATGAGTCAGTTCTTCGCATCAGGTGACCAAAGTATTGGAGTCCTTCAGCATCAGTCCTTCCAATGAATATTCAGGACTGATTTCCTTTAGGATGGATTGGTTGGATCTCCTTGCTGTCCAAGGGACTCTCAAGAATCTTCTCCAACACCACAGCTCAAAAGCATCAACTCTTCGGTGCTCAGCTTTCTTTATAGGCCACCAAAAATTCTTCTAGGTTTTTAAACTCTCTGAAAGCATGGATCTGATCTCCTCCTTCTCTTGGCTCTACTCTCAGGCAGCAGATTTGAGTCACACAGAATGACACTTCATTCATTACTCATTCATTCCACTCATCCGGTACCTACTCGGTGCTTAAGCCTTGTGTTATGGATCCAGAGATAAATGACACAGTTCTGGGAGCTCCGGGAGCAGTGGAGACAGAACACACAAGGCAGCAGAATGTAGCTCAGTGCTCTGATCATACAAGCTGCTAAGTCAGCCCAGAGCATACACGGCAGGTGGTCAGGGAAAGCCTCCCTGGGGCCACAACTCCAAGTCATGGCCACTTTGTCAAGCAGCAATCTCTGTTACCAAGGTCAAAACTAAGGTCTTAAGATTAGCATCCTACCCCCCCAGTGTTCCCCCCAGCTCAATAAAGGATGATTATCTTCCCCTCAAATGATGGGCGCACAAATGGAAAACCTCGATTCCTCTTTCCTTCTTCTCATACATCACTAAGTCTGGAAAATTCTAAAACCGATCCTGACTCCATCACCTCTCTCCATCCCCCCTCCTCCATCCTAACGCAAATCCCTCATCTCTCACCGTGACTCTGAAATCACCTCCCTCTAACCAGACTCCTTGTTTCCAGTCTTGTCCTACAGCCCGCTCTTCACATGTATGCATGCGTGCTAAGTTGCTTCGGTTGTGTCAGACTCTTTGGGACCCCAAGGACTGTAGCCTGCCAGGCTGCTCTGTCCAGGCAAGAATACTGGAGTGGGTTGCCATGCCCTCCTCATGGGATCTTCCCAACCCAGGACTCGAACCTGCATCTCCTGCAACTCCTGCATAACAGGCTCTTTCTTTACTGCTGAACTACCGGAGAAGCCCTCATTCTTCACAGAGTGGTTTTTAAATGTAAATAAGATTTTTCTATACTTAAAATTTTTCAGTAGTTTCCCATCACACTTAGAATAAAGTCTAACTTCCTTATCTGGCCAAAAGGCCCTGTGATCTGGCCGGTTTATCTTCCTAATCACATAGTTCCCCATCCTGCCCTGCTCCCCCATACCCCCCCACCCCTGCCCCCTCTATGCTCCTCCCACACTAACACAGCAAGCTTCTTTCTACCTCAGGGCCTTTAGCTGTTCCCTGTGCCTAGACTGATCTTCTAGATGGTTATGTAGGTTGACTTCTTTTCTTAGTCTCAGCTTTTGTCACTTTCTCAAGGAAGCCTCCAGAAGCCTGTTTCCTTCTCTTCCTTGCACTTGCCTGCAGGGGATCTGATTACTTGTTACTCTGTTTACCTTGCTTTCTTCTTCACCACTGAATCCCCACCTCCCAAAACAGTGCTGGGTACATAATACTTGCATGCATGGCATGTGGAGCTAACTGCAGCATCACTGGGAAACTCACCTAAATTGCGTCTCCTTGGCCAAGGCCAGAATAGCTGTGGCCCCTCCAAACGAATGTCCCATTACAGCCACGCGGCTCACGTCAATGCTGCCCTGAAGGAAGCCAAGTCAGAAAGGTAGGGGTGCTTTTTCAGGGACTCTTCAGGGCAAGAGGAAGAAACAGGGAGACGATGACACAGAAGCACAATACAGAGCCCTCCAAAACCACGTCATTAAGCACCTCTTGCCCACTGGAGAGTAGCCACTCAGGCCATCCCTGGACCGAACAGCCTTCTCTAGGCAGGAATCCTGAAGACCACGTCTTTCACCTTTATTTTTATAATCTTACCATCTGTAATAGCTGGACCAGGTAGAAACTTGAATATCTATAAATAAATGAATAAACTGAAATTATGTGACCAATCAGTGGAAGAGCACATTAAGGATGAGAACTCTCAGGAATTCCCTGACAGTCCAGTGCTCAGGACTTTCACTGCAGGGGCCTGGGTTCAACCCCAGGTCAGGGAACTAAGATCTTGGAAGCCACACAGCGCAGCCAAGAAAAAAAGAATAAGAATTCTCTTCATCTAGATCCTTGCCTTACAACAGGAGGGATGATACATGCACCAAATCAAGGGCAGAATGGGGGCGCTCCTGCTGCCCCTCCACTTTGCTCTGAAGCAAGGACTGCTTGTACTGAAACCACCTCAGGTTCTACTTCCTCTGATATATGTCCTGACTTTTATCCAGCAGTGAGTCTGCTCACTCTAACAAGCTCTGCACGCATCTATTTCTGGTTGTCCCCAGAAGCCTTCAGGACACGGTTATATAAACACCCACTGCAGCTGCCTGCTAAAGGGCTCAGGAAATCTCCTGGATTCACTGTCCAGCCTCTGCCCTGAACCTGTGCCCTCCCCTTTGCTCTCTGCAAAATCTAGCCCACGATTTTCTATCTAAATTCTCCCCTTCATGGGACTTCCTTGGTGATCCAGTGGTTAAGACTTTGCCTTCCAGTGGTTAAGACTTTGCCTTTCAATGCCAGGGGTGCAGAATCCTGGTGGGGAAGCTAAGATTCCTACATCAGTTCAGTTCAGTCGCTCAGTTGTCCTACATGCTTTCAGGTCAAAAAACCAAAACATAAAACAGAAACAACGTTGTAACAAATTCAACAGAGACTTTGAAAGTGGTCCGCATTAAAAAAAAAAATTTTCTCCCCACTTTGCTAAGTTCCTTCAGATGGGTCCAGGCCTCTTCAGCTTTTTTAATGGTAATATATTCACATAACTCTAAAATCAGGAGCATACAGAAGCCTTCCCTCTCCACACAGTTGCCCACTCCCTACCCAGACAGGTGAGTTTCTTGTGTCTTTGCAGAGCTTACTTATCCTATACAGGTACACATGAATATATACTTTCTTGCTTTTACATAAGTGATACTGTACCTTACTTTTTAATATAAGAATATGAGTATATCAAGAGCTTCCTTATCCTTTTTTACAGCCACATTTGATTTCACCATGCTACAGACCACTAGTGATCACCAAAACTGTTCTTCTTCCTGGACACATAGCTAGACTCTATTTCCCAGCAGTTAGATGAGGCCTTGTGATCGGATGTGGCAGTGGTTTTGTGATAGAATGTGAAAGTGATTATCTCCATTTCCCGGCCTGGTTATAAACACTCTTCTGTACCAGCCTCTACACCCTTTCCCATTCCTGGCTTAAAGCACATGGTAAAGGTGGGTTTCACAAGTGGAAAAGAGTAGAGCAATTAGAGGAAGGTAGCCGGTTCCCTGAGTCAGTCCTTGTACAGAAGCACCCATTTTGGACTTCATGTGGGCGAGAAATAAATCTCTTCTTGTGTAAGCCACTGATATTTGGGGCTTACATGTTATAGCAATTGCTTCCAAGTGGCTCAGTGGTAAAGAACCCGCCTGCCAATGCAGGAGCCGTAGGAAACTCGGGTTTGATCTCTGGGACAGGAATATCCCCTGGAGGTGGAAATGTCAACCCACTCCAGTATTCTTGCCTGAAAAAAATCTCATGGACAGAGGAGCCTGGCAGGATACAGTCCATGGGGTCGCAAAGACTTGGACACAACCGAGCGACTGGGCATGGATGTTACAGCAATTAGTATTATCCAAAATAATACAACCATTGTTCCATAATCTATTAGACCAGTTGTGCTCACTTATGGGTGAACATTTATGATACTATCAATCTTCTGTTACAACACACAACACTGGGATGAATAACCTTGTACATACATCATGTCGCAAGTGTGCAAGGATATGTAAAATAAATTCCCAGCATTGGAAATGGCTGGGTCCAACACAATGTGCATCTGTGCTGTTGACAGCTATTGCCAAACTGCCCTGCAAGGGATAAACTTCACTCACACCAGTTACAGAGCAGCGCCTACTTCCCCACAGCTTTGCCAACAGGGTGAGTAATCAATTTTTGGATCTTGCCCAATCTGACAGATGAAAATTTACTTAGCTTTTTTTTTTTTTTTTAAATATTTATTTTATTTACTTGGCTGCACCGGGTCTTAGTTGCAACATGCAAGACGTTCTAGTTGAGGCATGTGACTCTCAGTTGCGACACATGGGATCTAATTTCTGGACCAGGGATCGAACCTGGGCCCCTTGCATTGGGAGCACGGAGTCCCAGCCACTGAATATTAGGGAATCCCTTTCTTACCGTTTTTTTTTTTTTTTTAATTCTCTATTTCTCCAAAAGGCTGCCTCTGGAACTAATCCAGCTACATGTAGCCTGCCATTCCGCAATGCCTGTTTCAGGCCCACAGGCCTGAACTGCAGTGCCTGGGGCCTGCTTCTCCCGTGGGAACTGACAACACACGCTGGTAAAGTTCTCTGGATTTCAGGTTCTGCCTTATTTATTGGCTATCCAGGCTGATGCTTCTTCCTGGAAGATTTTACCAGAGCCTTTAAAAGATGTTGTCTAAAGAGACTCTGGGACACAGATTTTGGAGTCAAAAAGCCCCAGTGTAAAGTTTGACTCTACCACTCACTTAGCTATGTAACCTTGGGCAGATACTTGGCCTTTTGGACCCTTGGTTTCTTTCTATGTAAAGAGGTAACAATGTGTGTTTGTGAAAAGAGCTCTTATCATAGAAAGTATTCATAAAGGACTCACTGTTATTATATATATATATACATATACATACAAACCATTTTATAAATTTACGATTCTCATTCATACAATGGAATGTTACACGGCTATTAAAAAATCACACGACAGGAAAATATTAACTGGCATAAGAAGACATTCATACTGTTTTGCTAAATGAAAAAAAAGGCCACAAACTAGCTTATATTAAATAATAACATTATTGTTTTTTTAAAAGCATTTTTAAAAGACCTAGAAGGACCAACATCAAAAAACTCTGTTTCATTTTCTTTCATGCTTATGTGTGCTTTCTTGGCTCTCTAGAAAGGCTGAGCTACTTTTCAGATTATGGGGAAAAGGATAGGATGCGGGAGGAAAATATACTTTTATAGGCACCAAATTTCATAGCAGGGATAGCTTCTCTCCTCCCAGGGGTTCTTAGGAGTCTCTTAAAAGAAGGAACAAGACTGCAGTAGACAGCACAGAGTGTCTCCAGCTCCACAGGCCTTCCTGTGTGAATGAACCAGCTCTCTCTCATCCGCGTGGCCCCAGCAGACTGTCAGCCCTGGTGCTCAGGTTCCCCTAATGCAGAACTGGGTGTATAACCTAGGCAGGCCAACCAGAATACCCTATCCCTCTGACATAGTGACTGGCTCAGAATGGGCATATAACCCAAGCAGAGCCATGGCCTTTCCAGATCACTGGAAACTAAAAAGTCTCTTTTCCTTTTAAATCTACAGCTCAGTTGAAATGCAGGCTTGGAATGCCAGCAACCACCTTTCTTGCCTGACGGAGAGAGTCTGGTGAGAATGAAGCCCATGTACACAGAATGGAGCTGAGCCAGGAGAAGGGAGACAGTGCCAAGAGCTCTGATGACAATGCTTGAGACCCTGGATCTAGCTACAATGGCCTATAGCCAATCTGCCTTTGGTCTTCCTACTTATTTGAGCCAATAAATTATCTTTTGGTTGAAGCTAGTGAGTTATGTTTCTGTTATTTGTAACCAAGAAAGTCTTGATGAATATGTTCCCAGTCATACCAAATCCTGCCATACCTTCAAGGTCATCAGATCCAACCCGCCAGGCAAGATGTTGAGAACGGTCTGCCCAGCAGTGACCTCTTGTAGGATCTTCAACACCCTCACACACTCGCTTACCCTCTGATGCACCTGCAACAGAGACAGTCCTGGTGGGAGTGGAATGCCACACAACCATCCAGTGGGAATCTCAGTTCCCCGCAGAGCCAAGGAAGAACGCAGGGATGGTGTGCCCAGCCACATCTCAGCAGGCACTGCGGGCCCCACATCCTGAGAAAGCCTCAGCTGCCTCACAGCCACTCACGTCAGCCCCACCTATCAGCACAATGGAGTCAACCCCGCTGTTCAGACTCTACCTACCTACCCATGGCAAACAGAGGTATAACGTGGGTATACTGTGTGGCATATGAAAGCATCTCAAAAACAAAAGGACATAAAAGGGTTCCTATTTTCAACCCTGTACTGGATTCTGCTTGTCCGTTTATAGCATATGTCTATGGCTTTTGTTTGCTAGTACTCATCCACCCTTACTTCCATTAACCTTGACTTCTGAGGATTGCCCCTCACCAAAAATCTAGCAATGCATTTCTGATGGGAACTTCATATTTTGGTACTTCTCCCCAGTCTATGAGTCTCTATCCAGGATCTTTTATATTATATCTTGGGGAAGAAATTGGGGACAACCCCCAAACAACCCTATTCTCTTAGATGGTGAGGGCAGACATGCAACCTCATAAGGTAAGCCGGTTAGTAGATGAGACCAACCAGCAAGGGGACAGAAATGACAGTGGTTCCAGTGGCCCTGTCCTTCCTATAGTCTGCTATGTAAACCAACCAATTCTCCTTTTGTGGAACAAGCTTGAGTTGGGTTTCTGTCACTTGCAATTGTTAAGAGTTTTGATTAAGACCTCATTTCTCAGCTGTGACGAGCTCAGGACCACTCTGAGTGAGATTTCAAAAGAAGTGAGTTCAAAGTCTTCTTAGTGAGTGTCTTATATAGAAGACAGGCTTAGTAAACTCTCCCTCCATATTGGCATAAGCCTACCTGGTAGTTCCGAACATAGAATTCCTTCTCCCCTTCCTCAATTTGACGGTGGGGGATCCATTCCTCCTCCAGGGCCTCATCATCAGGCTGGTTCTTCTCTGGGGTTTGCTTGCAGAAACAGGTGGCCGCAGCTGACCCATCCCTGCAACACATGTGCCCCCAAGGACTTATCTCTCCCCTTTACCAAATCCTCCTTTTCAGCCAAGCCAGTCTAGCTTATCCTCTAGCTAAATGCGAAAAAGATAGGGGGCATACATAGGAGAGTAGAAAAACATGGGGATTTGGGGGACTGACCTGGGTTTGAACCCCAATTCAGCTATGTCACTTTCAGCAATGTTAGTCAATATCTTTGAACCCTGGTGTCCTCATGTTTTAAAACGGATATAATCCCTACCTTGCCTAACACTAGGACTGGAAATAATATATCCATAGGAAACTAGCCTATACCCAACCCCAGGACGGCAGGCTCCTGACCCATGATGGTTCATTGTGACTGTCATCCTCACCTGTGCTCTGGTACAGCAACCACAAAGCCACGAGAAGCCAGCTCCATGCAGAAGGCTGAATACAGTGTCCTAGAGATCCAGGAAGGAACCGAGAGAAGTGATCAGAGAATGGCCTGCCCTTAGCCTCCCATCCAAACATGCTCTGCTAGTAGCCATCACAAAAGATGGAATGGAGGAAGCTTCATCTGCAGCAGCCCTTCTTCAGGAGATTTCCCCAGACAACATACCCCACTCTCACCAAAGCTCCAAGTGTCCTTCTCCAGGGAGCATGTGCAGATTGATCCACCATGTTTTGCAACCCCATACACGGATTCATCTCCCTCATCCCAACCCCAATACAGTTTGGCTACTTCAAACAATTGCTTTTTCATTGTCTACATATTGTGCATGCTGCATACCAAGTCGCTTCAGTTGCATCTGACTCTTTGCAACTCTATGGACCACACCCTGCCAGGCTCCTCTGTCCACAGGGTTCTCCAGGCAAGAATACAGGAGTGCGTTTCCATGCCCTCTGTATATTGTACATGTCCCAAATTAGTTGGTAACCTTCTTGAGGACAGGGACTCTGGCTACTTTTTAACATGCAAATATGCATCTGTGATTTAGCGTGTGGGTTCTTTTGGTCTGTCCTCCAACATTCAAAAAAAAAAATATGGCAGACCCTGCTAATTGCCTACTCCAAACACCTATTTTCCCCTTCCTCCTTAATAACAGAATCTAATTTTCAGCTTTTGAACTGTGGTGTTGGAGAAGACTCTTGAGAGTCCCTTGGACTGCAAGCAGATCCAAATAGTCCATCCTGAAGATCAGTCCTGGGTGTTCACTGGAAAGACTGACGCTGAAGCTGCAACTCCAATACTTTGGCCACCTGATGCGAAGAGCTGACTCATTGGAAAAGACCATGATGCTACGAGGGATTGGGGGCAGGAGGAGAAGGGAACGACAGAGGATGAGATGGCTGGATGGCATCACCGACTTGATGGGCATGAGTTTGAGAAAACTCCGGGAGTTGGTGATGGACAGGGAGGCCTGGCGTGCTGTGATTCATGGGGTCACAAACAGTTGGACACGACTGAGCGACTGAACCAAACTGAACTGAAGTTTCAGCTGAAGACACTCTCATGGATCAAAATGACATTTCCCAGCCTCTCTGTAGCCAGGTTTGTCTACGTGACTAAGTTCTAGTACAGCAACAGGAATATAAAGCTACTCTAAGTGATTTAAAATTTTCTAGTAGATATATTTTTAAATAGTGAAAAGAAACAGAATTTTTTGGATATTTTGATGTTTGTCCTTCCAGTTTTTTTAAAAATGCATTTAAAAAACAATAATGTTATTATGTAATGTAAACTATTTTGTGGCCTTTTTTTCATTTAGCAAAACAGTATGGATGTCTTCTTATGCCAGTTAATATTTTCCTGTCGTGTGATTTTTTAATAGCCATGTAACATTCCATTGTATGAATGAGAATCGTAAATTTATAAAATGGTTTGTATGTATATGTATATATATATATATATATATAATAACAGTGAGTCCTTTATGAATACTTTCTATGATAAGAGCTCTTTTCACAAACACACATTGTTTTCTCTTTACATAGAAAGAAACCAAGGGTCCAATAGGCCAAGTATCTGCCCAAGGTTACATAGCTAAGCGAGTGGTAGAGTCAGACTTTACACTGGGGCTTTTTGACTCCAAAACCTGTGTCCCAGAGTTTCTTTAGACAACATCTTTTAAAGGCTCTGGTAAAATCTTCCAGGAAGAAGCATCAGCCTGGATGGTTAATAACCCAATATAGCTAAAACATTATCACTTCAACATATAATCAAGATTTTTAAATTAACAAAGTATTTTATTGCACTATCTTTTTTTTTTCATATGAAGTCTTTGAAATCCAGTGTGTTCTTTATGCTTACAGCATATCTCACTTTGGACCAGTCATACTTCAAATATTCAAGACACATGTGGCTAGAAGTTACCATAACAGACAGGGCAGCTCTAGTCAATGGTATGTAAGCAGTTGTGTTATATATGGAACTTTCAGGAGAGTTCTCCCTTCCTATAGCATGGACTGTGGATGTAATGGCTAGAGCTAAGCAACCTCTCTAGGTCACGATATATTCTTAGAAGCAGAAGCCACACACAGAGAGTAAAATTATAAAAGAAGTCTGCTTTTTTACTTTATAGAACTACCATATTAGCTCTGTCTAGTTTTACTCTATCTGAGAAAAAAAATAAACTTTATATTATTTAGGTCACTATTGTTCGGAGTTTTTCTATTAAATACAACTTGCCTATACCCTAACTGATTCAGGAAGGCCAGTTATTTAAATTTCTTTTCACCTTCTTTCACTTCTCCTGGGGAGGCAATGAACAGGATTTAAGAGCTAGAGATTTCTGATCCCTCCCCAGTTCAGACTATAGCCTTGAGCAAGTCCACCTTTCAGAGTTGGTTTGCTCATCTGTAAAATATTCTTCCACCCACCTACCTCACAAGACTATGTGGGAACCAAAGAAGACAGAGGCACATTACAAATGGTTAGGTAATATTTAAAAATACACACACCTCCCTGGGATGGAAAGTCACAAGTCTGTGACCCATGAGAAGGATTTCAGATCCTGAATTAACCATAGATACAATGAGAGGAAACCATGACCCTTTACCTCCCTGCCTTTTTTTCCTTGGAATTTCACTACAGTTAATGAAGAGTATTTATAATTGATTCACCCAAGTCTATATAGATGTGAAATCTCAAGACAAAGTCTTAGTTTAGACCAAAAAGACTAAAGTCATGCACTCACCTGTTCTCTCGAGAAAATACCTGTGAGCTTAGGAAAGAGTATTTCTTAGCTTCTTTTCTCCACTAGACTACAATCTGAAGGCAGGGGCTCTGTCTTATTCACTACTGAACACCCAGACACAGCATAGGCCCTCACACACTGCAGGTACTAAATTTATTGAATAAGAAAGCAACTTTGAAAACCATCTTGTTGTCCTTCTAGCCTCATCTCTACATCTGCTCTCCACTTCCTGCCATAGACTATAATTATGTGCATCTAGATGCAGTCTCCTGTGGATTAAATTTCTTGATTTGTTTTATTTCTATATGTCCCACCTTTTTTTCATGCCAAGAAACTGGCACAGAGCAGATGCTCAACAGAAATCTGCTGAATGTATGGAACCTAGCAAAACAAATATTTATTGGGAAAATACTGTTTTCCAGGTACTGCCCTAGACATCAGGAAAGAGAGAAGACAGACATGGTCTCTGCCTTCATGGAGCTTACAATCTAGTAAAAAAGACATATTTTAAAGAATAATCACATAAACAATTAATTCATTACAATTATGTTAAGTACTGAGAAGTACAGATGGTCTTATGAAAGCATGTCAGGATGGGTGTCCCTAAGAAGGTGACACCCAAACTAAGAACCTGAAGGTAATTTGGAATTAGCCAGGCAAAAGACTAAAGGTGGGGAGAAGAAGAGAGGAACAGAACAGGAAATATTCCAAGCAAAGGGAACAGCCACAGAGCACAGCACAGATGACAACCCTAAGGCAGACATTTGCAGCATCATGGATGGACTGAGTGAAGTAGTGAAAGGTTGTTGATGAGCCATGAAAGATGCCGGGATTCTTGGCTTCTGGAGGAGAAGAATTCAATCCAGGACCAGTGATGAGGCTTGATCACTCAAAGTTTTTGTGTAGTAAAGGTTTATTAAAGTAGAAAAGAGACAGAGAAAGCTTCTGATGTAGACCTCAGAAGGGGGCAGAAAGAGTCTTTAGCCTGCTAGTCTTTAGCCAAATGTTATACAGTTACTAGCAGTCTGCTAATTAGAGAAAGAAAATGTCTCAAAACTCAGAGAATTAATTGTTTATGTGGTTATTCTTTAAAATATGTCTTTTTTTACTAGATTGTAAGCTCCATGAAGGCATTCACCTACAACATGCATTTTGAGATAACATATAGGCACAAGGTGAGTTGTTGGGGCCTAAAATGATTGACAGGAATCTTGAAGAAAGGCAGGTTTCCAAGCAATACAGCCTCATTAACATAGCTTAAGAGAACATTTGCATGAGTAAAATAAACCGGTTCTGAGTTTAGGCGGCACCAACTAGAAGACAGAGTCTAGAGTAAATACATGGTTCATTAACATAAGACAAACATTTCCATAAGAAAAAAGCACTGGTTAGTTCAAGGTTTGAGAAAAGATAAGTTCTGTGAGAGCTGGACTATAAAGAAAGCTGAGCGCTGAAGAACTGATGCTTTTGAACTGCGGTGTTGGAGAAGACTCTTGAGAGTCCCTTGGACTGCAAGGACATCCAACCAGTCCATCCTAAAGGAGATGAGTCCTGAATATTCACTGGAAGGACTGATGCTGAAGCTGAAACTCCAATACTTTGGTCACCTGATGCGAAGAACTGACTCATTTGGAAAGACCCTGATGCTGGGAAAGATTGAGGGCAGGAGGAGAAGGGGACGACAGAGGAGGAGATGGTTGGATGGCATCACTGACTCAGTGAACATGAGTTTGAGTAAGCTCCAAGAGTTGGCGATGGACAGGGAGGCCTGGCGTGCTGCAGTCCATGGGGTCAGAGGGAATTGGACGCGACTGAGCGACTGAACTGAACTGAAGTTCTGGTGGAACCAGGTGCCCTCATGACAACACAGAAATTTAAAAGATACCGCTTTTTAAACTTGTATAGAGAAGGGGAAGAAGTCTAACACTTGTAGTTTGCTTCCTCCTGCCGCTTAAGAGAGAGATAAAAAATGTCTGACACTTGCCACCTATTTCCTCCATTTGGAGATCCCCTGGCCTTCCTGCCTGTTACCCTCTCAGTACGACAAAGAAATACTGTTAATTATATGTGGAATCTTAAAACAAAAAAAAGATACAAATGAACTTATTTACAAAACAGACTCACAGATTTAAAAAACAAAGTTTTGGTTACCAGGGGGAAAGGGATAGTTAGGGAGTTTGGGATTGACATGTACACACTGCTATATCTAAAATGGGTAAGCAACAAGAGCCTACTGTATAGCACAGGGAAATCTGCTCAATGTTATATAACAACCTAAGAAAAGAAATTTGAAAAAGAATAGATACATGTATATGTATAACTGAATTGCTTTGCTGTACACCTCAAACTAATGCTATACTGTTCATCAACTGTACTCTAATCTAAAAAATAGAATTTTTATAATTAATTAAAAATTTATAATTTATTTTATTTTATAGTATTTATTTTATTAAATATTTTATAATATTTATTTTATTAAATAAAATTTTATAATCTAATTTAAAAATTAGAGCATGTCTCAAAGACAAAAAAATAAAATAAAAATTCCAGTATCTTCAAACAAAGAAAAAAACTCAAAAACTCTGAGGCAGAAACTAACATAGTACCTTTAGGGCTGTTTGTCTGGAAAGTTGGAGGTGGGCAAGTTGTAAGGAATGAGGCCAGAAACTTCGCCCTGTACCTGCCTTCAGATAAGATCATGACAAGAGCTGAATTAAGTTCAAAGGGCTACTAAATATAAAAAGGAATGCATCTGAGTTGGTTCTAATGAGGTGGACGAATCTAGAGCCTATTATACAAAGTGAAGTAAGTCAGAAAGAGAAAGACAAATATCGTATACTAACATATATATATATATGGAATACACCTAGGTGCAGAAATAAGAATTCATGGAGAGAATTCTGAATGGATACTGACTTGGAAGGGTGGTACTGATGAACCTATCAACAGGGCAGCGATGGAGATGCAGACACAGAGAACAGAATTTTGGACACAGTTGGGGAGGGAGGTGGGATGATTTGAGAAAGTAGCACTGAAACATATACATGACCATAAGCAAAATAGATAGCCATTGGGAATTTGCTGAATGACACAGGAACCCAAAGCTCATGCTCTGCGACAACCTAGAGGGGTGGGATAGGGAGGGAGGTGGGAGGCAGGCTTAAGAGGGAGGGGACATTTGTATACCTATGGTTGATTCACGTTGATGTATGGCAAAAGCCAACAAAATACTGTAAAGCAACTATCCTCCAATTAAAAATAAATAACTTTTTAAATAAATAAAAAGAACTTACTGATGTTCCTCAGAACAGGAATAAGCCAAAGCAAAAAATAATAATAATAAAATAAAATAGAGTGCTCGCTTTGGCAGCACATATACTAAAAATTGGAACAATACAGAGATTAGCATGGCCCCTGCGCAAGGATGACACGCAAATTCGTGAAGCGTTCCATATTTTTTAAGAGCACCATGGGCAAGACCCAGCATCTGTACTAAGGCACAGCTTAATAAACCATACTAAACCATCAAAAAATAAATTAATTAATTAAATTAAATAGAGCTCCCTGGCTACAGTGTAGACAATCGTTCCAGTGGAGGTGGGCTGTGTTAAGGCAAAAATAGATGACGTTGTGTAACACTCTTGGACATAAACTAGACTTAATATGTTGATGAATGAACATACAGTGAGAATATTCACAACCTTAAACAAGAACCACATGCACAGTAGTTAATACATAACTACATAGCACACCAAGGGGCAGAAACAAGAATTCATGGGGAGAATTCTGAATGGATACTGACTTGTAAGGGCTTCCTGTTATCTCAGTTGGTAAAGAATCCGCCTGCAATGCAGGAGACCCTGGTTCAATTCCCGAGTCAGAAAGGAGACCCTGGTTCAATTCCCGAGTCAGAAAGATCCGCTGGAGAAGGGATAGGCTACCTACACCAGTATTCTTGGGCTTCCCTTATAGCTCAGCTGGTAAAGAATTTGCCCAAAATGCGAGAGACCTGGGTTCGTGCAGGGAGCCGGCCTGAACGTACAGGCCCCTTACGGCCCTAAGAGAGAACAAAGGGTCTCTCTTTGTCCTGCCACCCCTTCTTGTTAAAGTATAGACTGGCATTTATCTCCTTCAGGGAAAAAACACCCCGGTGACCTTTTGCCTGTTTTTCTGGTGCTGATAAACTCATCATGCCTGAACCTGTTTTCCATCTAGATGATGTTCTATTGATGAAGCCTGTTTTCTATCTAATGTTCTATTGATCTTAATCATGTTGGGCGCTAGGGTAATTAATGCTTTACTGATCTTGAGTATGGGAATTTAAAACATCTGTAGCTCTGTACGTATGCAAACCCTCGATCTATTCTTAGTAACTCCTGTTAGCGTATATATAGGCGTGGTTTTCTTCAATAAAGTCGGCGGAGTCAGACGCAAGTGGACTCTGTCCCTCTCAACCCCATCTTTCTCTTTCTGAGTCTTATTTTTCCTAGGTACTCTGGTAATTGCGTTCTCGACCAGTTCGTTTGCTGGCAGGCTCCGGAAGGAGCCTGGGTTGGGAAGATCCCCTGGAGAAGGGAAAGGCTATCCACTCCAGTATTCTGGCCTGGAGAATTCCACAGACTGTATAGTCCATAGGGTCGCAAAAAGTTGGGACACGACTGAGTGACTTTCACTTTCACGGTTTCACTGTCTTGTAAACTTAGGCCAGCGTTCCCTGAAGTATGATGAAGGGGATCTTACAGTTCATCACCCCACAATCCTCCATGCAGAGAGATGGAGAGGAGTACGGCATAAGGGTGCACCTACTCGGTGCCGGTCCGGGTCCTCACTTGGTGCCTCCTCTGAGTCTGTTTGACAGATGAGTTAGTCTAGGCTCAGAGACTCCTGCCATGGCCCTGAGATCACACAGCACAGTGGTATGGCTGAGATCAACAGCTGAGGCTGCAAGCTCCACGGGAGCAGGGAGCGAGTCTGTCTTCATCACTGCTGTCCCCGATGCATGTTGAATAACTGACTCTCTGAACATAAAGCTCAAGCTCCTTTAAGCACTTCTGGGCTGTTATAGGAGAAGAAGGCTAAAACAAGTATTTATATAAATGCTAAAACAAGAGAAGGGAAAGATATGAAGGTTGCTGAAAGTCTCCACCAGGTAAAAGGGACTTGGGGAAGACCTTCTAAAAAAGGTGGACCCAGTGCTTTGGGATGAAGCAGATGATAGATAAGACAGCTGACAGATGGAAATATGGGTATCTCTGCCTTTTGAGAACATGCTGACAGTCAGAAGCTGCAACCAGGCGAGGAATGTGACAAGGTCTGGGGGAGAGCAACTCTTACCTGAAGGCTCCCATGCCATGAGAGAAGATGATCAAGGGATATCCAGAGTCCTTTGTCTTAAAGGGGCCATTCCAGCTAACAGGCAGGCGACAAGATCCTAATAGAGACATGGGATATAGAATCTCTGGCTGCCACCAAACTGTAATCCCAAGGGCAGCCTGGGCAGAAGCATGGTGGGGACCCAATGGCCCTCCTCTCAAGAGACCCAGCTTTCACCCGAGCAGCCCAGGACAATCAGTTATTTATTCTTTTCCTTTTTCTCTCCTCGGGAGCATGAACACAACAGAAAATGGGAAAAGAAATCCAAGTGGGAAGTACTGAACAACTTACGGGGTAAATCCCTGAGATGCTAAGGCAGTGGGCAAAGTTCCTAATGGAGAGGTCTTTGGGGGAAGTAGATGACTCAGTGTGATCTCACCCCGAAGAGGGAGGAGCTAGAGGGCTAACTGCAGGAGACGGTATGCTCCTTGGTGGTCAAGAGTGTTTCTTTAATCTACATTATAGCTGACACAGAGGGAAATAATGCATTCTGGATAAATGAGTAATAGCTGCCACCTATGGAACACATTCTACATCCCAAGCACAGCACGAGAGTGCATCTTTCATATACGTCCGACATTACACTCCTGCAAAGGTAGATATTCAGACACATTAAGTAACTGGCCCAAGCCCCACGCTAGTAAAGGATAAGGACTGGATTAGAATCCAGGGCAGTCTAACCCTATAACTAAGGCTCTTATGTTTGTAATTTTCTCCACTCTCCATACCACACTGACTAACGGATGCCCCACTACAAAAGGGCTGGACAACACAAACTATAAGGTACTGTGTCTGCCTGGGGATCTCCAAGGGACATAATCAAGCAGCTGGGAGAGCACCCAGGGGTGAGGCCAGCTCTTACCCACAGCCAGGTTGAACAGCAACCCCCCCCAGCGCTTATTAAATTTCAGGTATTCGGCCAGGCCAGCGCAGTACTCATAGCGGGGAATCCACAGGGGCTGCTCCGAGGTCTTCTCTGCCTCTTGGCAGGGGTAGAACAGTCGAAAGAAGCTGCCCTGTAAGAAAAATAAAGACAGCAGCTGCTCAGAGCAAGAAGCCAAAGCATGGTTACGTTTCCCAACGGACCTGATCAGCAATTGTTTGGGGGTACCAGTCAAGTACTAAAATAGGGAAACTAAATAAAAAATTAAAAAAAAAAAAAAAAAAACTGGGAAACTTTACCTTCAATTCACATATCTGAATTTTGCACTCAGAAAATCCAGAAAGAAGCAATTTTATGTTCAGCATTCATGTAAGGCTTATGTTATTTCAAATAGCCAACTGTATTTTGAATTACATCGGAGGGGTACTAAAATATTTCCAGTGCTTGGGCTATCAAAAGATTTCAATTTGGCCAGAAGCCCAGGCCTGGAGGAGCCCCAGAAGTGAAGGAGTAGCTCTTGTGTTGAATGGGGTGACATTGGCGGCACCCAGGGCAACCCTGGAGCCTGGCCCCTGGGAAGCAGCAGCAGCACATTCATTCTACATGGGAGTAAATGCCTCTCACAAGGGAGAGGGAGAGTTCAAGGGCCAGCCGAGAATGACCTAGGAACTGAAGGAGGGAAAGTCCCAGACTAAAGTAAGAGGGGGGAACAGATGAGAGCAGAAGAGAAGAAAAAGGAGACTGTCTTCCTATGTGGGGCCAGGGAGTCAAAGGTCAATGGGTACACAGCCCACTGCTCCTCCTCTCATACACTCAGATTAGGGCGAGATCCAAAACCTTTCTAGGATCAGGCACCTGCTCTCATGACATTAGAGAGCTACGTTTGAAGTTAGAGGCCCCAGTTCCTCCAAGTTGGGAAAAAGAACCCATCATCTCTTGTCTATGGAGATGTTTTTAATTGAAAAGAGGATAAAAGTTCAGGGGAAAGAGACCTGGGCACTCGATGATCAAATCCAGACCAGCTCTAACTCAGGTTTCCCCTAGCTGGAATTACATCATCAGACTTGCTTGCAGACGCAGCGTGGACGTGCTGGAGACACTTACCTGGAGGCTCTGACCCTCCATCACATCCCCACAGCCTACGAGGTGGGGTCCCGTGACAGGTGGAAAGCTCACGGACTGGTTGACCCCCATCTCATCACCAGTTGAACGGAACAATGACTTGGGCAGTGGCTGAACTTGATGGCTGGAGGGTGGAACACAGAACAGCCTCTTGCTGGTTTCCTCAGCTTCCTGTTGCTTATTCATGTCATCAGCCACCCCTCTCTACCCCTCCTATCACTCCTCCTCCCTGCCAGTGACTCAGCCGATCTTTCACATCATCCACCTTGCTACACTGCCTTCACTAAGGTTTGCTGTGCTATGCTTAGTCACTCAGTCGTGTCTGACCCTTTGCAACCCCATGGACTGTAGCTAGGCTCCTCTGTCCATGGGGATTCTCCAGGCAAGAATACTGGAGTGGGATCTTCCTGGGGATCTTCCCAACCCAGGGATCAAACCCAAGTCTAGGGGGCTGCTTTTTCTGTTGCTATTGGTGGAGAGTTGAGAAGATCATGGAAAGGAAGCCTCCATACCCCTCAAAACCCACTAACAGGTGTTCATTTAGCACTATGTGCCCAGCACAGCAGCAACTGCGGCAGAAAACATAACAAGAGCTTGTCCTCAGGAGGCTAAGAATAACAAAAACAACCACTAACATCTATTATTTACTATGTGTCAGCACTGACCTAAGATTTTTACATACTCTGTGTCATTTCATCCTCTCAACAACCATCTGAGGAAGGTACTATTTAGACCCTATTTTACAACCAAGAAAACTAGGGCATGAAGAGGTTGAATAACTTTCCCAAGTCACACTGCTTCTAGGTGGCAAACTCAGGTCTGTCCAATCTAGACCTGAGCTCTTAACCCACACTGATCCTGCTAGTGGGGAGACTCAGTGACATACGTACAAAATCACTGAGCTAAACTATAAACTATAAGAGGCACTTATCTGGGTCTTAAATATGAGGAAGATTTTAGAGGCAGGGGAGAGGGAAGCATTTTTATAAAGGACATAATGTAAGAGCAGAAAGGGCCAGAAATAGGTTAGAGTACAATGTGGGCAGGAGATCAAACAGGAGCCTTCCACATGGCAGGCGTGCATGCTCTGACTAGAAAGCATTCCTATAACTTGGTTGCTTCTTGTTTTTTTTAAAACAAGGATGTCTTTTTATTTTTTTCGACCATGCCGGGTCTTAGCTGCAGCATGTGAGATCTAGCGCCCCTGACCAGGCTCCTGCATTGGGAGCATGGAGTCTTAACCACTGGACCACCAGGGAAGTTGAGGTTACTTTCTAAAACGGGACTAACGCCACTGCTCTCCCGCCCTCTTCAATTACATCACCACCAGCAGCAGTAGCAGCAGCAGCACGCTTACTCTGTGCCAGGAACTACAGCAAGGGCTTCACATACATGCATTATTTAATGAAATCCTTATAATAATCCCCTGGGATATGAATTGTTAGCTCATGAGGATGCTGATGCTTAATAAAGTGAGGCAATTTAGCCAAGAACAGGGAACAGAGCCAGAATTTGATCATGGGCAGTGTGGCTGTGACAGTAGAGACTGTGGTCCAACTTCCTAACATTCATCCTATCCTTCCCTCCTACGAAGATCCCTGGTGATCTGGGTGGGGTAGACACCTCCCTAACCTCTAGAGTTGGACCAATCAGCCCTACATCCCCATCAGTATCTGGATGAAGAGTGGGCTCATGACACATTGGGCCAGCCAGGGCAAAGCCCAGGACTTTGGTTTGATGGTCGAGTTGGACAAGTTCTTTCTTGTTTTAAACTAGCATGATGTGCGGATGTGAAGCCTTGAACTGTTGCAGCCACTTTGTTACCTTGTGGATGAAGGTACCCGTGGAGGATGCAGAGCTGGGAGAATCATAGAGAAATGGACTTATTTGTGAAGACATTAAGAATCTCCGGATTAGACCAGAGATCAAATTGCCAATATCCACTGGATCATTGAAAAAGCAAGAGAGTTCCAGAAAAACATCTATTTCTGCTTTATTGACTATGCCAAAGCCTTTGACTGTGTGGATCACAATAAACTGTGGAAAATTCTGAAGGAGATGGGAATACCAGACCACCCGACCTGCCTCTTGAGAAACCTGTATGCAGGTCAGGAAGCAACAGTTAGAACTGGACATGGAAAAACAGACTGTTTCCAAACAGGAAAATGAGTACGTCAAGGCTGTATATTGTCACCCTGCTCATTTAACTGTTATGCAGAGTACATCATGAGAAACGCTGGGCTGGAAGACGCACAAGCTGGAATCAAGACTGCCAGGAGAAATATCAATAACCTTAGATATGCAGATGACACCACCCTTATGGCAGAAAGTGAAGAGGAACTAAAAAGCCTCTTGATGAAAGTGAAAGAGGAGAGTGAAAAAGTTGACTTAAAGCTCACATTCAGAAAACTAAGATCATGGCATCTGCTTCCATCACCTCAAGGGAAATAGATGGGGAGGCAGTGGAAATTGTGTCAGACTTTATTTTGGGGGGCTCCAAAATCACTGCAGATGGTGACTGCAGCCATGAAATTAAAAGACGCTTACTCCTTGGAAGGAAAGTTATGACCAACCTAGATAGCATATTAAAAAGCAGAGACATTACTTTGTCAACAAAGGTCCATCTGGTCAAGACTATGGCTTTTCCAATGGTCATGTATGGATGTGAGAGTTGGACTGTGAAGAAAGCTGAGCACTGAAAAATTGATGCTTTTGAACTGTGGTGTTGGAGAAGACTCTTGAGAGTCCCTTGGACTTCAAGGAGATCCAACAAGTCCATCCTGAAGGAGATAAGTCCTGGGTGTTCATTGGAAGGACTGATGCTGAAGCTGAAACTCCAATACTTTGGCCACCTCATGCGAAGAGTTGACTCATTGGAAAAGACCCTGATGCTGGGAGGGATTGGGGGCAGGAGGAGAAGGGGGTGACAGAGGATGAGATGGCTGGATGGCATCACTGACTCGATGGGCATGAGTTTGAGTAAACTCCGGGAGTTGGTGATGGACAGGGAGGCCTGGCGTGCTGCGATTCATGGGGTCACAAAGAGTTGGACACGACTGAGCGACTGAACTGAAAGGAAACCTGGCCCACTCCTAAACCATCTGGTTACAAGAGCCAATAAATCCCTTTTTATTGTTTAAACCAACGGGGTTTAGATTTCTACTGCTTGAACCAAAAGCATCTAAAGTGACCCACTGAGTCCTGGCCACATTTTCAGTCATTGCGTTATTCTGCTTTCTTTAAGACACTCTGGGATGGATTAGGTAGTTCAAGTCAAAACATGCCTGGGCAAGAAGAGACCTTAGCGGTCACTTCTTCCATCCCCTGCACCACCACCTCGACTCAGCTCAGTATAGAAATGTGCTTCACTGATGAAGAGATCAAGGTCCTAAGAGGTTAAGTGAAATGCTCAAGGTCACCAGAATTATTATTACACATAGATCTCCTCATTTCCAACTTCCAGTTGTCTGGCCTAATGGAAAACTCCAGACAAGCAATAATCTTAATGCCATTCTACTTAACTTTGGAAGACAATAAGTGGTATTCTTTCTACTACAGACTTGCTTCATCTCATTTCTCTGAAGCAAATTTAAAAACTGAATTCTTTTTAAAAAGAAGCTAAGCTCCTGATGTAGTCAGTGGACTATTTAGCCAAAGGGAAGTTGAACGTGTGCTGTTTAGTCGCAGACCCTGACCTTTTCCACTTGAGGGCAAATGCACAGAGGACCCACAGTGGGAGGGGAGGAGGCATAGGACAGGTCACCCACAAGACAATGAAGCAGCTGACAGGTCACCCACAAGACAATGAAGCAACTGAAGTTTCGTTAATATTTGCTGATTGAATGAAAAGGAGAAACAATAGGATTTGGGCAACTATGTGGATTTGGGGAGTTAGGCAAGGAGGGACAGCCAAAGATGAGTCAGGTTTCAGGACTGGGTGACCAGAATGATAATAGCTTATAGGAAGAGATGCTAGTCTTAATCCAAAAACAGAACACTGCATGAGACAGGAATCAGGACAAGGGCACTTGAAAATGCCTATAACAGAAGGGGAGCAGAATTCTCTGGTAATCCTGGAAAGTTTCTGGGAAGGCCATCAACTAAATTGAATTTGGAAATAAATAAAAATTAAAGAAGCTAACTGGACACAGTAAGGATAACATGAAAATGGTGCCTGGCTCATATTGACTGATGCTCAAGTAGAACGGGGAGATGGGAAAATCCAATCTAACCTGCAAATTTTTGCCTAAGAAACATCCACACAGAGCATCCAGGGTCATATCTAATAAATGTCAAGGAATTCTCCAAGGAAATCAGTCCATGTGTCTCTACCTATTTTGCCTCACCTTATCTAAACAATTTGGGGTGATGGCTACCTAAAAGCCTCTCTACCCATCCAAACCTGCCCCGCCCATCAAAGCCTAGTGAAATCTCTGGTACTCTGTGAAGTTTCCCAAGTACTTCCAACCTTCCCTCCTCTCAACTCGAGTATGTCTGCATCACTCACTTGATAACCAACCACAGGCTGCCTCAGGACAGCTCTTTAATTAGTTCCTACTCTAGCAGTGGAAACAGTGACCCATTTTATTTTCTTGGGCTCCAAAACCACTTCAGATGGTGACTGCAGTCAGGGAATTAAAAGACACTTGCTCCTCAGAAGAAAGCTATGACAAACCTAGATAGCGTAATAAAAAGCAGAGGCATCACTTTGCCAACAAAGGTCCATACAGTCAAAGCTATGGGTTTTCTGGTAGTCAGGTACAGATGTGAGAGTTGGACCATAAAAAAAAGGCTGAGCACCAAAGAATTGATGCTTTCAAATTGTGGTGTTGGAGAAGACTCTTGAGAGTCCCTTGGACTGCAAGGAGATCAAACTAGTCAATCCTAAAGGAAATCCACCCTGAATATCTATTGGAAGGACTGATGCTGAAGCTCCAATACTTTGGCCACTTAATGTGAAAAGCTGATTCATTGGAAAAGACTCTGATGTTGGGAAAGATTTGAGGGCAGGAGGAGAAGGGGGTGACAGAGGATGAGATGGTTGGATGGCATCACCAACTCAATGGACGTGAGTTTGTGCAAACTCCAGGAAATAGTGAAGGACAGGGAAGACTGGCATGCTTCAGTCCATGGGGTTGGAAAGAGTCAGACACGACTTAGCGACTGAACAACAACTAGCAGTTTTTAATCAGCGACTTGCCTCCAAGAAGTGGTCCAAGTAGAATCTAGATCAGAGGGTCCTGAATCTATTATCACAATCACCTGGAAAACTTTTCAAAAACAAAGCTTTTAGGGCCCCCACTGCCAGAGGTCAATTCGTTTATAAAGCTTCCCAAGCTTTCTGATCTGCAAGGTTCGAGAAACTCTGGTCCAGATGGTACGCAGGACTTTTCTTTTTTTGAGACGTGTGCAAACAATAAACATTTACTGAGTGGATACAGTATTCCAGTCCACCATTTTCATATTAATGAAAAGATAATGATTATGATATCACTTGGTTTAATCCCCATGGCCCCCTAGAAGCATGTTCCTGGCAGTTTCTGGCTTAATGTAGTGATTTGCACAGAACTGGTCTCAGTAATTAATTGATCCAATGCATGCTATTTAATTTTTTACACACTTATGCCTTATTTCTTCAGATACGCTACAGAGGTAGAATGTGTTTTATATTTCTTTGGAGGATAAACCATCTATCTTCATGCTTTCCCCACACAGAGGAACCCCATAAATGCTTCCTTTATTTGGCTTTGATTTAAACCCTTTCAATTCTTTAATCTCTGTCTTTTTGATCTAAAAATTAGACTATATGGTATAGTGGGAAAAGAAAGGCTTTGGTGACAGTCTGAATTCCACCTCCAACATTTAATTGGCTGTTTAACCTTGAGCAAGTTCCTTCAATTCTAAGCCTCTGATAATTTTTCCACATGATAGAAATAACAGTCACTCATGAAGTTGCTGATGAGGATTAAATGAAAGTATGTCAAACACTTAACATATAGAAGGCATAATAACCATAACTAGCTATATGACCTCTTAGCCTAAGTTCCTAGAGAGTAAAATGAAGACACTTCATAAATGAAATTTAGTAACAAAAGTGATATTGCCTAGGGTCTGGTACATTTTAAGTGCTCATAAAATGTTAGGAATTAATTAACAATGTTATATCTCTCTTTCATTATGCCCAGCCAAGCTTTTTTTTGGGGGGGTGGGGGGTGGGGGTGGTATTTGTAGTTTTCTGGATTAAATCCTTTGACAAAATGGTTTCTTTTCTTCCAGTCTTATCAGGTCTGAGACACCTATTCCAAAATCAGTCCCAGGTCTCCTGCATTGCAGGCAGATTCTTTATCGTCTGAGCCACCAGGGAAGCCCTTAAACAGGCCCAGAAGAGCCCAAAGGGAACAGAGAGGGTTTACATTGCAGCTGTCCATCTCCTGCTGGGGCCCCAATTCCAGTGAGCAGGGACCACCCTTCTGCCAGCTGTGTGGACTTATCATCCCTGGCTATTTCAGGACACAGTCCAAGATAAGCACTTCTCTGGGGCTTCCTTTCAGACAAAGCTCTCATTAGCCTGTGGTCTCTGGGGAAGTGAGGAAATATCATCCTGTTCTTAGAGAAAGCAGACACCAGGCACTCAAGGGGCAGGTCTGAGCAACAAAGGGGCAGAACTATAAAAGGAGCCAAGATGAGAGTATTTCAGAGCATTAATAATTACAGCAAAAATAATCTCTCTCGCTTGTGGAGGCTTTACAGTTTACAAAGAACTTTCACACGTATTAGCTTATTGGCTCCAGAATATAGCCTCAAGCTAAGACTGAGAGCAACTGTCATCTCCACTTCGTAGATGAAGAGAGTGAGTCCCAGAGAGGGGGTATGATCTGCCCAAGGTCATGCAGCAAAGGAGTTGCAGAGCTGCAATAATAAAACCCAGTTCTGCTGAATTCCAGTTCTGAGCAACTCCGTGGATTGGGAAGAAGGAATGGTGACCCTTGTTCCATTAGCATGAAAACCAAGAAAGTGAGGGTAAGAGTGAAGCACATAGAAGGTGCGGAGCACAAAGAAGCCCAAGTTTCAGAAAGGGGATGCTGAGAGCTCACGGTGGGGCTCCAAGGGCACCAGGAGTGACAATGCAAGATGAGAGTGGGAGAATAAAGGTGCGGGTGGATATTGGCGGTGTCTCAACAGGAAACAGAAAAGGTGAAAGACTAATTGGGAGCTCCTGGGATTGAGACGAGGAGCCCCCAAACCGGGCTGGAATGTGGCAAAATCCGCAGACACCTCAGTTCAGAATAGATGTTTTCTCCAAACTTACCCAGTCACGTTGATCCCTCAGAAGCAGCCCAGACGGTCAACTCGACGGAAACGAGAAACTGCCCAGGAGCCGGTGGCCCCTTGGTAATTGTAGTTTCCAGAACTCGACATTGGCGCTTACAAGCATGTCCCACCTCTGTCCAGAACTATAACTTCCGAGGTGCACCGCGAAGATTGCCCATAAGATCCCAGGACTACAATTCCCAGAGTTCTACACGGCCCCCTCCTCGTTCTGTGAACCCGTCCGAAGTTCGGAATGAAGCACTATTCCTCCCCCTGGTGGTCGAGGAGCCGCCACCAGGATGACAAAGCCGGAGCGGAGGATTACTGTATATAGTCCCGGTTAGTAACCCTCCGCCTCAGCGTTCCTCAAATAATTCCTGGGTGTGTCTGGGGATAAACAGGGATTAGCCTTATTCACAGGGGAGCTGAGGAGGAGACCTGAGCAAGTCTTGTGTCCTTTACGAACCTGTATCTGTTGACACGTGTGATATTCAATTGTCCTTCAGAAACTCCTGGCCAAGAACTGAGAGGAAACAGATTCCTCCGTGTCCCTCTGTCCCTAGCCCCTCCTCCATCCACTCTCACTTTGCTGGCCCTATGCTGGTTTTTAGAGACACCCTGGTGAACAAGTTACTGTTGCTAACCTCAGAAGAATTCACAGTCCAGCGGAGGATGCCGACAAACGAAGAATCACACAGCGATAGTTGCTCTAGTGGGGAAAGCGCAAGGGGTTATGGGAGCCTTCTTGAAAGAGCGCACCTGCCCAGGCTTGGGGGAAATAGGACGGTGTCTTCAAGGCTTCGTAGAGATCTTAGAGAAATGTTAACATTGCGAACTGAAGGAATAGGACTTGGCCAGGAATACAGAGAGTATGAAGAATATTTAACACTCTGGCTGGAGCACAGAGTGTGAGGAATGGAATCACGAGGCACACCTGAGGGGGAAGGCAGGCCACGTCCTCAGAAGTCTGGTAAACTTCATAAGAAAACTGGATCATCCAAGCAACTTAGAAACTTTCAAAAACTTCCTACTCCTTGCTGAATGAGGTCCCAGCTTCTTAGCTTGACATTCTAGGTCCTCCCCAACCTGCCCCAAACCACCACTTACTCTGAAGTGTTGCTCATGGTTTTTTCTTTCTTTTTTTTTTTTTTTTTCTGACAGGAATCGCTCTTCTGCCCTGCCCCCAGCTACGTTCACCCACTCTCAAGATGTCGTAGGTTCTCATTGTTCCCTCCACACTTTTATTCACGCTCTTCTCTCCACCAAACACTCTGCCCTGCTTTGCGGCTATCTAACCCAGTTCTTTACAATTCCTCTTGATCCTCCTTCTCCACGGAGCTTCCCTGATTCCCCTCCAGTCCAAACGACCTCCATCCCCTATCAGTTGTACCTCTCATTTGGGGGCTTACCTCACACTGCCCTGTGCCATCTCCTCAGTGGGAGGTCTTGACTCTCCATTAAACTGTGAGTTCTTTGAGGTCAGGTGATGAGTCCTACAGCTGATCCCTCCTCCCTCCCAACCACATACCCTCAAATTGCCAGTGTCCAGATTCCATGCTTCAGGCTTTTAGACCTTCGTCTCCTCCTGACACGCTGTCACCACCACCAACCTTCCAGGGATCAAAATAAAGGCATCAGGGGAGAGTGATTATAGCACCACACTGTGTAATCAAGCCCAGATTTAATTAAAGCTGTGGTTGGTGGCCGTGATGGCAGAACATAAAAAGCTTAGTGCACATCAGAGATGGTTCTCTTCAGCTAATTAATTAGTGCTCTGCAGCTGGCACAGAACTCATGACTAATCAGAGTCCCTAGTTAGGAGAGGGGCCACTGCAGTTTGTTTCTCTGTTTCCGACTCCCAGAGTAGGCCATGCTGGGGACATCTGCTGGCCAAAAGTTTTAAACTTCCCAGGAGGAGGAATGTCACAGCCTCCTTTGTCAGTGTTAGGAAGATCTACCTTAGGCCCAAACTCCTGTTGCAAAATAAAATACTTGAGTTCAAACACAGTTCCTTCCAGTCTAGTCTTTTTGGAGATAAACAACCCAAATGCTTTAAGTTTTTAACAAGTGCTTAATTTCCCAGGCTGTCACTATAGATCCCATCTTCCAGTCATCCAAGGATCTCTTCTGGTTGACTACCATCCCACTCCAGCCTTTACCTTGTTGCTGAATTACTTTATTCATTTTAAAATATTTGTTTGTTTATTTGGCTGTTCCAGGTCTTAGTTGCAGCACTCCAGATCTTTGATCTTCATTGCAGTGTGCTGATTCTTTGGTTGTGGCATATTTAGTTGCAGCGTGCAAACTCTTATTTGAAGCATGTGGGATCTAGTTCCCTGACCAGGGATTCAACCCAGGCCCCCTGCATTGGGAGCTTGTACTCTTAAGCACTGGGCCACCAGGAAAGTCCCTAAGTTACTTTAAGTTGGCATCTGAGTGACCAGTTTTAGATTTCCTCTTCTCCTCTCTGCCTGCTGAAGTTGATGGACAACACTTCGAAATCAAACTATAACATGCATACAATAAAGTGTGTGAAGTGCACTAACTGTACACCTCAACCTTTAAAAAAATCTGATGTAACCGTCACCCAATTTGATATGTAGAACATTTCCAGTGCCCCCAAGATGTTGTCTCTATCCCTTCCCAGTTTACAGTCACTCATCCCCTCAAGAGAGCCGTCAGCTTTTGTCTCTATCATCTCTGGACCCATTTGGAGTCCGGATGAATCCTCTTTTAATGTCTTGCTAACAGGCAGAGTGTATACGTTTAATAAAGATCAACATGACTTAGCAACTGAAGAACAACAAACAGGCAGAGTGTATATGCTTAGTAAAGATAAAGAACAGTAACTGTCCTTCTCTATTATTGTTGCCATAATAATAATAGGACCTATTATTGTTACTGTAGTAACAAAATTAAGTGCTGGAAATAGGGCAGCAGTGAATAGAGAGGTTAATTCCCTACCCACATGGTACTTTCATTCTGTTGAGTGGAGACAGATAATAAACAGATAACCACAGTAATATTTACTCTTTAAATTTTATTTATTTATTGTTGGCAGTGCTGCATCTTGATTGCTATGTGTGTGGGCTTTCTCTAGTTGTGGTGAACAGGGGCTACTCCTCAGTTATGGTGTGCAGGTTTTTCATTATGGCGACTTCTCTTGTTGAGGAGCACTAGCTCTAGGCTCTTGGACTTCAGTGTTTGCTGTCTGACTGCTCAGTAGTTGCGGAGCGTAGGCTTAGGTACCCTGCGGCTTATGGCATCTTCCTGGACCAGGGATTGAACTGGTGCTCCCTTCTTTGCAAGGTGGATTCTTAACCACTGGACCACCAGGGAAGCCTGATTGCATACTCTTAAATGTTCTAAAGGAAATTAAGATGCTTTGATGGAGAATAAAAGGAGTGAGTTATTCTCAATAGGATAATCAGGGAAGGATTCTCTGAGGACCTGGCATCAGAGCTCAGCCTAACCATACCTACTGTTTCTTTTACCTACTACATGTCAGACATGTCATTAGGGACTTTCAAATCCTTTAGGGAAGTATGTCAAATCCTCCTGGGAAGTATGTCATAGTCTTTCTGTTTTTCAGACAAGAAAACAGAGGCTCAAAGAGGTAGTAGCAGACAGTGTTGATCCCTCTCTCCTATCCCCTCATCCCTTCTGAGCCCCGATGCCAGTGTGGTGGTCTCCAGCAGCTGGGAGTCCCTCCACTCCAAGTCCCTTTTCTCTCTGCTTCCTTGATTGAGGGCTTTCTTAGGCATCTATCAATGAGGAAGGGAGAGGCATGTGCCCCCTACCTCAAAGGCAACCTTCAGCCATCATGGAAACTGATGACTCCCTATCCTTAGATAGGATGATTCTGAGATGCAGTTCATACTGTCTCTTAGAGTTTCCAGGGAGCTGAACCCAACTGATGCGCCTCATCTTATTTTCTCCCCTCCTTGTCTCACTTTCCCCATGCTCTCCCTTCTGCTTTGAAATCACCTTCCAAATAGATCATGAGCACCCAAGTCTCAGGGTCTGCTTTTGGGGGAACTCAAGCCACCCCTTGCTCCAAGCACAGCAAAGTAATTGGGCACATAATAGTCTCTAATTGTGCCACGTCCTTTCACACTCCATTCCTTTGCAAGTGCTGTCTCCTCTGCCAAAACATGTGTTGAATCCGCTGTGATCCATCCAGCATCCACTTCACTCCATCCCTGCCACCCTCCACCTGATCATCTCCAGCTTCCAGTGTTCAGAACTGGTAAGAATTGTGTTTGTGCCGAGTGCTTGGCAAACCCCATCTCATTCAGTTGGCACAGAGATTCTGAGGCATCAGTAGTACCATTCCTGGTTTGCAGGTCAGGAAACTGAGATTCCTGGAAGCCAGAAGACTTGCCCAAGTTTTGCAGTTAATAACTGGCAAAGCCAGGGACCTAAATGCAGATCTACTTATTAACTCTGGGCTGGAGGGAAAGGGTAGGAATCGGGGTCTCTGAAGTTGTTTCAGCATTTCCTGCCCATCAGATTCACTCCTCCTCATCCACAGTGACAAGCTGGTCCATGGACAGGCATGCACTCAGCCACTCACATGTGTTTGTTTGTGCTCTTCCCATTTGCTAGTGCTGTGCCTTTCCTGTCTGCTCTCTTTCCAGTTTTTCAAACTGAGCAGAGATGTCAGTTCCTCTGGGAAATCCTTCCTGGTTGAATCCCCCTGGGCTATCCTGACACTGGCATCCCTGTGACAGCACATATCACAAGGCAGTGAGGTGCCCTGTGTGCCCATCTCCCCTGAACACAGCCTTGGGCTCTGGAGGGTATGGATGCCATCTTATTCATCTCTGTGGGTCTGGCACTGTACCTGGCACAGTGGATGTTGGTTAAAGATTGAGTGAAGAACTTCCCTGGCGGTCCAGTGGTTAAGACTCCACTCTTCCAATGCAGGGGGAACAGATTCTATCCCCAGTCAGGGGACTAAGATCTCACATGCCTTGAGGCATGGCCAATATACTATATATATACACATGTACATAATATATTATATACATATATATGTGTGTGTATACATATATATTTATATAATGAGTGAATGAGTAAGAGGCACCCAGTAGAGATTGCAAACATGAATGCCTTCAGGGTCCAAGCAAGTCAAGTAAATTGGTGCACGACAATAGGAAGCAAAAGGGGCTACAGCAAACTGGACAGTCAGTGGCTCACCTGACGTATTCATATTCAATTAAAGAACATGGGTGGGTGAAATTCAGCCTCTGTTCAGAAAAATAGTAATAATAATAGTTAGAGTAAACATACTCTGCACCAAGAGATAAGGTGCATGATTCAGAGTGTGGGCTCTGAAAACTGGCTGCTGGATTTGAATCTCAGCTCTCAACCTATTAGCTGTGAGACTTTGGTCAAGTCACTCAACCTCTCTGAGCTACAGTTTCCTCACTTGCAGATGGAAGTGATAATACCTACCTTACAGAGTTGCTGTGAGGACTCAAAGAGCAAGTACATGGAAAATACAGAAAACGGTGCCCGGCACATGCGAACACCTGAGGTGACAGGTTATTGCCATTCCTTGACAGTGAGTGCTCAGAGAAGGCCTCCCTGAGGGGGTGACATGTAAACTGAGCCCTGCATGTCCATAAGGAGCCACCCATGATGAGCTCTGAGAGAAGAACATTCCAGGCAGAGGGAACAGACGGGTGAAAGGTCCTAAGGCAGAAATGGCTTTGCTGGGTCTGGAGCACAGTGGCCAGAGAGGGGGGCTGGAGACAAGGTCTTGAGAGCAGACAGAGCCCAGATCATGGAGGGTCTTCTAAGCTGTGGAAAGAATATTCTCGTGTGATGGAAGCTACTAGGGCAAGTTTGTTTCAAAACATAGGTTTTATTATTATTTAGGTGCTGTGAGGCTGACAGCAGGAAACAACTACCATTGAAAAAATAGCTTGGGACTTTCTTGGCGGTCCAGTGGTTAAGATTCCATGCTTCTACCACAGAGGCCCCAGGTTCCGTCTCTGATCTGGGAACTAAGATCCCACATGCCATGCAATGCAGCCAAAAAACAAGAAAAAAGAGTTTGTTATACACACAGACAGCAGGAGGAAGGGGCACAGCATGCCACAGAGGGGCCACATGGGAAGCATCAGGGTCAGTCAAGAGGAGGAGGGAGGGGAAAACACGGGCAAGGACCTTTATTGTGGTTTCCATGGGAGGAGTTGGTGAGAGAGCAGGCAGGCTTAGAATTGACTGGTGTGAATAATTTCAGTGGACTCTGAGGCGTGGGGACTATTTCCAGTTGTTTCTGGTACCTGACCCTGGAGTGCATAGGGTGGTGGAATAGTGGCCCTGAGTGTGAAAGCCCGTGTGAAAGGATGTGATGGATTCAGTTCAGTTCATTCAGTCGTGTCCAACTCTTTGCGACTCCATGGACTGCTGTACACCAGGCTTCCCTGTCCATCACTAAATCCCGGAGCTTGCTCGAACTCATGTCCATCAAGTCAGTCATGCCCTCCAGCCATCTCATCCTCTGTCATCCCCTTCTCCTCCTGCCTTCAATCTTTCCCAGCATCAGTGTCTTTTCAAATGAGTCAGTTCTTCACATCAGGTGGCCAAAGTATTGGAGCTTCAGCTTCAACATCAGTCCTTCCAATGAATATTCAGGACTGATTTCATTTAGGATGAACTGGTTGGATCTCCTTGCAGTCCAAGGGACTCTCAAGAGTCTTCTCCAACACCACAGTTCGAAAGCATCCATTCTTCGGCACTTAGCTTCCTTTATGGTCCAACTCTCACATCCATACATGACTACTAGAAAAACCATAGCTTTGACTAGACAGACCTTTGTTGGCAGTGGTTGGTTTTGCCTGGATTGGTTGGGTTTTTCTTTCTTTTTTTTTTTTTTGGATTGGCTTTGTCTGGATTTGTTGGTTTGCATTTGAAAAGCAGGCTCAAAAGATGAGCTGTTTACTATCTGTAGGAAATGGCTACCCTAGGAGGGGAAGTCCCTCCCGGGTCAGCAAGGCCCTGGTGTCAAACATCAAAACACAGAAACTAAAAACACAAGGTTAACATGGAATTACAGCCAAGGCGGCATGGGGTTTACATTTTGTCAAATCCCCCTGGCTGCTGTGAGGACACAGTGAGCAAGAGAAAAGCAGAGACCAGAGCCCAGTGCAATGATCCAGGTGTGAAATGATGGTGGCCTGGACTGCAGAGGATGCAGGGGACGTGGGAGCTGGCTAGCATGAGGGTCTGTATGAGGCAGGGCTACAGGACCTGATGGACATCCAATGAGGACACCTTTGGATTACAAGAAGTGACCTGAAGCCCATCTTGTTCTTATTTCTGGAGTTCACACCTGTGTTTCCTTCCCCAGTTATGAACTGTACTATCTCACTTTTTTGATGTTGATGGTGTAGCAAAGGGATTCTCGGAAATACTTCTGGATTAGAGATTGAAATAAAGTGTTCAACATAGTGCCTGACACACAGTAGGTACTCAACAAATCAGTAGCCTTTTGTCCCATGAGGGAAAGTAGAAAGCCAAGCAGATCTGATGTCAAACAGATTGTGGTTTGGCTCCCGCTCTACTGCCCACTAGCTGGGTGGCCCTAGACAAGTGATTTCACCTCTGCATTTTCTGTCCCTAATCTGGAAACAGGAGTAAGAGCCCCTCACCCTTCTGGTGCTTGTAAGAATTCAATGAGGCGATGTACAATATGTCAGGGTCTCCATCAATTGCAGTAATAATAATCGCATCTTTAGGAATGTCAGTCTAAGTCAGACTCCCAAAGTAGGGCCCAGACTCCAGAAAAAGGGGACTGAACCCCTTTCAACTCCACCTTGGAGCACCTCTAGGCGTGATCCCTGCCCCCAGCCCCCACCCCTCTGCTGAACATCTCCTGAAAGAGCCAACAGAAAGCTGTGTTTACTCTGCCAAGCAGCATCCCTGGGGAGGGAGGTGAGGACAAATAAATTTTCCTGCCTCAGCTCTGGAAAGCAGCCTGTTAGTTACCTGTGGTTCCAGGCAGCCTGCCTGCTAGGTAAACACTTGCTAAGCTGGCCCCAGTGCTTAACCCCTTGGCACCCAGGGCTGAGGTGGAGATGTCCAAGTGTGGACAGCTCTGGGAGGTTCCAGGAACTAGAGGAGGCTGGGCATGGCTTCTGGAATCTACAGAAGAAGTCTAATTCATGTGAAATATTCAGGAAGATGGCACAGAATGACTTCAGAACTAGGGTTTAAATTGACTTTACCTGGCCTGTCCAGATCAGCTGTCCCCCAGTCCCTACCCTCAACCCCTGCCCCAAAAATGCAGGCTCCAAAGGAGCAGCAGGAGCTGAAAGCTCAGCCTATGGTTTTCAGCAGGCGTTCTGGTTTGTGAGGGGCTGGACCAGAGATGCCCACACACCTCAATCTCCCCTGACTTTCTCCAGATAACAGAAAAACCACCGTGCAGGAAGCAGAGGCCTGCCTCCCTGGGGAGAGGAGCCAGACCCTGGGCCACAACTGGGTGGGCCAGTTAGAAGGTAGTCTTGGGCTGACTATCATTATTCATATATGTGTATCCCTGTAAAGTTTGCCAAGCACTTTCCCACATGTTGTCTCATTTAACGGAGAAGGCAATGGCACCCCGCTCCAGTACTCTTGCCTGGAAAATCCCATGGAGGAGCCTGGTAGGCTGCAGTCCATGGAGTCTCGAAGAGTCAGACATGACTGAGCAACTTCACTTTCACTTTTCACTTTTATGCATTGGAGAAGGAAACGGCAGCCCTCTCCAGCGTTCTTGCCTGGAGAATCCCAGGGATGGGGTCATACAGAGCCGGACACGACTGAAGTGACTTAGCAGCAGCAGCAGCAGTGATGTAGTGGTTCAAAACCAGGCCCTATTACTCACTAGCTGTGATGCCTTGGAGCAATCGCTTCACCTCTCTGAACCTCATTAACCTCACCTGTGAAATGGGGCTGATAGTTGCCCTGGAAGTTTCGCTGCAAGGCTTAAGTGAAATCATGGATCCAAAGAGCTCAACAGCAGCTGGCACGTGGTCACCAAATCTGTAAGCCCTTCTCTCAGATCCCTCATTTTATAGAAGAGGAAAATGAGGCTCAGTGAGCTGTCAGCTCATAGTCTTCAAAATGTTTTTAAAAATTTATTTGAATGCGTAGTGAGGGGCTTCCCTGGTGGCTCAGTGGTAAAGAATCCACCTGCCAATGCAGGAGACTCGGGTTTACATCCTGATGGGGGAAGACCCCACATGCCATTGAGCAACTAAGGCTGCGTGCCACAACTATCGAGCCTGTGCTGAAGAGCCCAGGAGCCACGACTACTGAAGCTCTCGAGCCCTAGAGCCCTACTTCTCCGAAACAAGAGGAGCCACTGCAATAAGCCCGAACATCACAACTGGAAAGTAGCCCCCTCTCACCACAACTAGAGAAAAGCCCATGCAACAACAAAGACCCAGCACAGCCATATGTAAATAAATATTTTTGTTTTTTAAATTCATCATTCTGCTGCTGCTGCTGCTGCTGCTAAGTCGCTTCAGTCGTGTCTGACTCTGTGCGACCCCATAGACAGAAGTCCCCCAGGCTCCTCCGTCCCTGGGATTCTCCAGGCAAGAACACAGGAGTGAGTTGCCATTTCCTTCTCCAATGCATGAAAGTGAAAAGTGAAAGGGAAGTCGCTCAGTCGTGTCCGACTCTTAGTGACTTCATGGACTGCAGCCTACCAGGCTCCTCCGTCCATGGGATTTTCCAGGCAAGAGTACTGGAGTGGGGTGCCATTGCCTTCTCCAAAATGCGTCATGAGCACCTGTCAAAGTTGTATTTCACTCATTCATGAGGACTCTCTCAGGATGACAAAGCTGGTTCAGAGGGGTACATGTTAATCCACTTCAGTAGTGTTAGACTCTGCAACCCCTATGGACTGTAGCCCCCCAGACACCTCTGTCTGTGGGATTCTTCAGTCAGACTACTGGAGTGGGTTGCCATGCCCTCCTCCAGGGGATCTTCCTGACCCAGAGATTGAACCCACGTCTCCTGTGTCTCCTGCATTGGCAGGCGGGTTCTTTACTACTAGCACCATCTGGGAAGCCCCTGGTTCAGAGGGCTCATTGATCAGCAAAGCACAGAGAAGGTTGAAATAAGGTCGCTAGTCAGAGTCCCAACTGGCAAATGCCCTACAGCAGAGGTCCCCAACCTCCGGGCCGAGGATGGTACCTCCTTGTCAGATCAGTGGCAGCATGGGATTGAACACAGAGTGCACAATAAGTCTGGGTGGAAGGGGAGTTTGGAGAATGGATACACGTGTGTACATGGCTGAGTCCCCTCGCTGTTCACCTGAAACTGCCACAACACTGTTAATCAGCTATCCACAAACTGTTGTTGTCGATAACTCAAGGACTGTAGCCCATGAGGCTCCTCTGTCCATGGGATTTCCCAGGCAAGAATACTGGAGACCAACGGATCAAACCCGCGTCTCCTGCATTGGCAGGCGGACTCTTTACCACTGAGTGACCAGGGAAGCCCTTACCCCAACACAAAAGTTTAAAAATAAAGTGCACAATGAATGCAATGCACTTGAATCATCCCCAAACCATGCCCACTGTCCCTGGTCCATGGTAAAATTGTCTTCCATGAAATTGGTCCCTGGTGCCAAAAAGGTTGGGGACTGCCATCCTACAGCACATGACTGTAAACTTTGAGGTGACCTCTGCTGGTCAGAAATCATTTGTATCACTACTGGACAAAAGTCCTTTCTATCTTATCTGTTTTCTATAAGTTAGCATCTTAGTCTCAGGCTTATAAAACATCTGGACCCTAATACATAGGGAGCCATGTGACCCTCAGCGGCTGTTAGATGATGCCCCAATGGACAGATGAAGGTCAAGCACTATCCCCATTGCCTCACTTCCAAGTTCATATACTCTTCCTTAATAAAGTCAAGTGTTGACAGGACGGGAAAGGGAAGGACTAACCTGTAACCTATATTAGGATTACTTCTGAGTGAGAATTCCAGATCTTGTTGCTCTGGAAAGCCTAGTCCTGCTACCATATTAGGCTGATGGTAAGAAATTGAAGGCCCAGGAAGAAAGGGTGTGACTTGTCCAAGGTCACAAGGCATGCCTGGGGGAGAAGCAGAGGGCAGACCTGCTTTTCTCAGCTCCCCCTCCCAGAGTCCCTTGGGCTGCTCTCCTGGCCCTCCCCCAGGTGTGAATTATCCGCTGTAGGCCTAGTGGGACAGACACATTTTAGCAGGAGCTGGATCGACACTGCAGGGCCCTATAGATCTTCATCACGGTTTGGGATTATCTGTCCTCCAGCAAGTGGAAGCTGAGACCCCAGAGCCTCCCAAAGCCTTCAGCCCCCGCTCCTGTTAATTCTGCAGTGAGACACCCAGATGGTTCCAAGCAGGAGGAAAAAACACCAGCAGATAAGAAGCAGCAGATGGGTTTCCACGGTGATAGCTCCAAGTGTCTTTCTTCTGGAGCGGAGATGGGCTTGCAGGAGGAAAATCACAGGGGCGGGAAGGAAAACCCAAATCCTGGCCCCAATCTACCCAGATGGACAGCTTGGAAACCTTTTGTGCAAATCATCTTCCTGCCCCGGGACCTAAGGGGGGACAGAGGACTTCATTTGTTGGGTGCCTGAGGGTCAGGCATGGTGTTCTGAGTGCCAAACATTCATGATTTCATCTAATTCTCTTCCCAGCAAGCCTTTGAGGAAGGAGCTATTAGCAGCATTTTACAGATGAAGAAGCAGAAGCACAGAGAGATGAAGCTGCTTGCATAGAAACACAAGCTTGCTAAGTACTCTTGACCACAGCACTCTACAGGGCACCAAGCCCCTTCCCCCTGGGAGACTAGATATAATCTTTCTGGAAATTTCAGCCCAACCCAGAGAAGGAAGGACTGGAGGGAGGCAGACTCAGGGTGCAAAGAGGGAGCACTTCAGATCAAATACGAAGATGCTAGTGCCCATTTGCTACCTGGGCACCTTGGCCAGCATGACCCCTGGCGCTTCAGGTAAGAAGAAACCCCATGCTTAGGCAGCCCCCAAGCAGCGTGATGCCACCATGGAAATGAAACAAACACGGTAGTGCTCAGAGCTCCCGGACGCCAGCAAGAGCACCTCCTTGTCCCCACATCCTAATAAAAGGCCTTTTGCAAACTTACCCTGCAGGAAACAAGACTTCTGCCTCCTTCCAGAAGCCTCCAGGCAGGAGCCAGACCCCAGGCCTTCTGTCTTCCTCTCCTCGCTTGTCTTCCTCCTCCTATTCACTGCTCTCCACTCCTTCCTGCTCTGTCCCACTCCCCTCTCCCCGAAGTGGTGATTTCTCTCCCACTGATCAGAGTCCAGGTGTGGGACTGGAATGCCTGGAGGCTTCTATGAACACTGAAGAGCCTGATGGAGGCCCCGGAGCACTTGGCAGAGCCCAGAGGTATATTTTTAGGATAAGCCCAGGGCAGTCCTGCCTGGCAGGATGCCCTGCTTTCTCTTCCTCCATCCAAGCCCCAGAGCAACTGCGTGATTTGCTTCTGGCCAAGTCCAGGCCCCAGCTGGCCTGAGAGCCCCACTGCAGAGATGGAAGTAGGAGAGGCCTTGTGTACGGATGCAAGTGTGGATGTGGGCACGAGCCAGCCAGTGTGCCCAGGGCCGGGGCTAGGGGAGCTGGAGCCGTATCCCCACAAACCCCTCACCAGCTGGCCTTGGCCTCCTACCCTTCCAACATCGTCCATCATCCATTCATTCACTCATTCAACAAGCATGTGTTGGCCATTTATTATACTAATGCTGGGAATGAGAAGGATGAATGGGATATGACTCTCAGCCTCAGAACTGAAATCCTGACCTTCTTCCCCTAACCGGCTCCCCACTCAGTTCATCTCAGTTGACAGCAGCTCCATCCTGCTTGTGGCTCAGTCTCAGGCCAAACCTCACATCTGACCCATCAGTACATTCGTTGTTCCACCCTGGCTCAAAATAGATTCAGGATCTAACTGCTTCTTACTCCTTTCACCCGTGTCACCCTGATTCAAACCACCATCACATCTCACCTGCCTGACTTACCTGGCCCCACGAGACTCCCTGCTTCTGTCTCTGCTGCCAAATCAGCCTCTTGCCTGGAGTCCCAGCGGTGCTGGGAAAACAAGGTCAGACCAAGCACACAGTAGAGAGTCCCCACCAGAACCTGTGCCCTGGTGGGAATGACCTCCCCCTACAAATACCTTCTGCTTACCCCCTCACCTCAAAGGTCAGCTTTTCCTGCCTTTTTTTTTTTTTTTTTAATGTTTATGTATTTATTTGGCTGCATCACGCCTCACTTGCAGCACATGGAATCTTTTACTTGCGACATGGGAACACTTTAGTTGCCGCATGTGAAATCTAGTCCCCCGACCAGGGATCGAACCCAGGCCCCCTGCATGGGGAGCTCGTAGTCTTAGCCACTGAACCACCAGGGAAGGCTTCACGGAGGCCTGCCTTTAACATTGAACAGTGCAGGCCCTTCCCTTCTCCAGAGCGCTACTGCCAGCTATCGCGTGGGGTATGTTACTTGTCTGTTTTTTTATTGCTGATTTTCCCTCTCAGGAAAGCAAATTCCACCAGAGCAAGATTTTGTCTGCTTGGTTCACTCCCTGAGGGCCTGCCTGGCCCAGAGCAGGGGCTCATTAAGTAGCTGTGGAATGAGTGAGTGACTTGTGGGGTGACCCAGAAAATAAATGTCCCTGCCTCCACTACTGCTGTTTCCTGTCTGTCCCCACAAAGGCAGCCACAGTGATGTCACTGCCTCAGACAGCTTTCCTGGCCCCCTGCGTTAGGCAGCCCCTCTGGGCCCTCCCAGAGTCCCCTTCCCTCATCCTGTAATTGCCTGGTAGCTGACCTCTCTTTCCCTAGAACAGTGAATTTCGGGGGAGGAAGTGCATAATGTTTGTCTCGCTCAGGAACTAGAATGGTCCAGAGGTGAAAGGAATGGACAGCCTGGGTCTAAGTCCAGGCTGAGGTGTGGAAATTGAGTCAAGTTACCTAAGCTGGGGCTTCCCTGGCAGTCCAGTGGTTAAGGTCCTTGCTTCCAACACAGGAGGTGCAGGTTCAGTCCCTGATCTGGGAACTCAGATCCCATATACCAAGGGGCGAGGCCCCCCAAAAGAAGTTACCTGCGCTCCCTGGGTCCATTTCCTCACCTGGAAAATGGGGATAATAATAGTATCTCCCTCAAAGCCCCCTCAGGAGAGGATTAAATAAGCAAATGGGCTGACCCGTAGAGCCACAGATGGCCCTAAGTATACTATGAATGTTAGCTATTATTGTTCTTCAGAATTATATCTCCAGAGCCTGGCACAAAACCTAGCCTGTGTTTAGTACTTATTAAGTGTTTGCTGGATGAGGGACTTCCCTGATAGTCCAGTGGTTAAAAATCCACCTTCCAATGCAGAGGACACAAATTCAATCCCTGGTCAGGGAACTAAGATCCCAGATACCGAGGGGCAACTACTGAGCCCACGCTCTCTGGAGACCAAACACCACAAATCCTGTGTGCTGCAACTACGACCAGAAGTAGCCAAAATAAATAAATATAAATATATTTTTAAAAAGTATTTGCTGGATGAATGAATGAGTGTGTACAGGCACAGAGGAGAAGGAACGGCATGAGAACCTAGAGGTGGGCCGGAGGAGAGTCAGGGAAGCTTCCTGTAGGAAGGTAGCTTTGGGCTAATACCTGTAGGAGCAGGAGGAGTTAGTGGAGGAAGGTGAAAGGCAGGAGCAGCGAGCGCAAAGTCCCCTTTCTTTTGCTGCAGGAGAGAGCCTGATGCCTGTGGAAAGTCAGCGCCTCACTTAGTGACTGGCCCTGTAGTGTGAAGAGGCCAGAGTCCCCCTGTGTGGGCCATTTTGAGGACGTTCTTGAGTGTGTGAATGGTGCCCCACCCCAGGCTGGCTGCCCCCTGAGGCCCTAACATTCCCCTGAGGGAGCCTGTGGTGGCTCCCTCATCGCATCAGCAGCCCTCTGAGATCAGGGGAAGGCAAGAAGGCAGGAGACTAGGACTTCCCGTGGTCCAAGGGTTTAGAATCCACCTTCCAGTATGGGGGTCACATCAGCAACCCTCTGAGATCAGGAGAAGACAAGAAGGCAGGAGGCTAGGACTTCTCTGGTGCTCCAAGGGTTTAGAGTCCACCCTCCAACGTGAGGGATGCTGGACCAGTCCCTTGTTGGGGAACTAGGATCCCAGTTGACTTGTGGCAACTAGACCCGCATAGCAACTACTTGGCCCTCATGCCACTCCGCACCACAACGGAGAACCCATGTGCCGCAACGAAGATCTGATGCAGCCAAATTAGTAAGTAAATATTTTTAAATTAATAAAAAAAAAAGAAAGAAGCCAGGAGACTGCTAATTGTTGAGGGACCACCACCCCCAGGGTAGGCCTGGGTTTTAACTAGGCTATGGTCTTAAAGTGGATATTATTACTCCCTCCCTAGAGAAGCAGGGACAGAGGCCCAACATTGTCCGACCAGTAAGAGAGAGAAGCAGAGGCCACTCCAGGTCAGACTGGGGCTCCTGGGAGCCAGTCTGTCTGTCTATCACTTCAGTGACTCCCCAGTGAGTGACATCACTCATTCCTGACTCCCCTCACAGAGCACAGACACAAGAACTGAGAGGTGGGGGGTGGCTGGGGGGAACCCTCAGTGGGGTGTGGATTAATGGAGAGTCAGGAAATGGAGCCTTCAGGGAAAAGAAGGTGCTGGTCACTTAGTCGTGTCAGACTGTTTTCAGCTCCTTTGTCCATGGAATTCTCCAGGCAAGATTCCTGGAGTGGGCTGCCATTTCCTTTCTCCAGGGGATCTTCCCAACCCAGGGATCTAACCCAGGTCTCCTGCACTGCAGGCAGATTCTTTACCATCTGAGCCGCCAGGGAAACCCTTCACCCTCAGGAAGGTCCCTCAGTCCACATATGGACTGGAACAAGGATCCAGTACTACAGACCCTTCTGACAGAATTCTAGGTAAGGGCTAACCCATGGGCCTGAATGTAAGGTGTCAGGAAAGGTGCTGAAAAAGCTGGAGCTAGAGTTGGATTGGCAGAGGGTAAGGGTGAGGGGCTGAAGGAAGAGAGATCAATCCTGGGAATAGTTGGAAGTACCTTATCCAATATCACACATCCACCCCGCAGCAACTTGATGCCTCACTTATCTCATCTGTTGATGGAAGGGGTTAAAACGTGGAGAGCCTGTATCCCAGCCAGAAGCAAGTCCCCCAGCTGCAGTGACCAGTGGGAAGCTCTAACGACTCTAGTCAGGAGCTCAAGGTTCAAATCCCACCCTACCACTCCTTAGCAGGGTCTCCTTAGAAGATACCATCCCCTCTCTGAGTTTCACTTCACTCATCCATAGGAAATGGCAGTGATTAAACCTTGGCCTCGGAAGGCTGATGTGAGATAGATGTTGGAATAGCTCAAGGCCAACCATGAGTTGTGGGCCCTGCTGGTTATCATTATTAGCAATCCAGAAAATTGGTTTGGAAGGGGTTAAGTGGAAAGCTTGCCTCCCAGACAGGAGCCAATCAGAGCTGGCAGGGGAGGAGTCAGGCTGCCGCTGGGAAAGAGATCTAGATTGACCAAAGGCTGCCCTGAGAGGGGAGGCGAGACACAGCAGAGCTTGGGAGCCATGGGGCAGGGGCTTGGCAGGGGGTCCCCGGCCTCTGCACCCTGACAGCTCCAAGCCAGAGGGTGCAGGACCAGCTGCTAGAGGTGGAGGGAGGATGGACTGAGCTGCCTGGGCTGGGGCAGCGGCAGGGTGGGAGAGGACCAGGACTCAGAGCCCTCCCAGCCTCCCAGGCAGGGGCCACCGGCTGCGCTCAGGCCTTGCCCTCAGCTGACCCTGAGAGCCCACATGGGATGTAGGGTCTAATTTTAGCTCCAGCCACAGGGCCCTCAGCCCAGGAGTGCTTGCCAGTGGACACAGGTTGGCCGGGCTGCTCAGGGGCTGCTCAGAAAGGGAGAGGATTGGGGAAACCAGCCCTGCTTCCATCCAACCCTGCACCCTGGCCAAACCTCCTCGTGTGGGAGTCCTGACGGGTCCCCCATGGCCTGGCAGACCGCCCTACTCTCCCTCAAGGCCAAGGTCAGGGGGTGCAGCCAGGAGGGCAGAAGGACACTGGCTTGCAGTCTGGACAGGGGTTGCATCAGCCTGAGCAGCGCCCAGGGGCAGGGGGCCCTGCTGGGAAGGGCAAAAGTTGTCCAAAGGCGGAGGAAGCAGAGTCCGGACCCCAAGAAGGCAGGGCCAGAGAGCGGGGTCCTCCCTGGCCCGTGACTTGTGACTTGCTGTTGGATCTTGCCCTCCATAGGCCTCAGTCTTCCCATCTGTACAATGAGGGCGCTGACCTAGAGGGTGGGTCCCCACCCCAGAGGCGCCCCCCTCTGAATCCCTGGCTTCCCCTGCTTCCTGCAGCCCTGGCTGTGGGTGGCCACATGCAGTCATGGAGAAGAAAGTCCCTCTGGCTGGCCCTGTCGGCCTCCTGGCTCCTCATCCTGCTAAGAGTCTTCCCAGTTCTCCGCCTGGAAGAGCCCGCCAGACGCCAGGCAGGGGCCCCCCAAGGCTGGCCCCGCTGGCTGGACACAGAGCTCCTGCAGAGTTTCTCCCAGCCTGGGGAGCTCCTGGAAGATGGCCTTCAACCTCCTCAGGCCCCCCGTGGCGGCAGCTGCACCCGGGGAGCTTGCTTTGATGCCTCGAGGTGCAGAGGTGGTGGCCTCAAGGTGTTCGTGTACCCGGCGGTCGGACCCGTCTCTGAGACTCCACGCAAGGTCCTGACTTCCATCCAGGGCTCCCGCTACCACACAGCCAGCGCTGCGGAGGCCTGCCTCCTCGTCCTCGTCCTCAGCCCCGACACCCCTGCGGGAGAGTGCCACCCGGTGCCCCCGCAGTGGGATGGGGGCAAGAACCATCTGGTCCTCAGTCTCCACCCCGCCCCTTGCCTCCGGATCTTCCAGCTGGGACAGGCGATGGTGGCCGAGGCCAGCCCCACGGTGGACACCTTCCGGCCCGGCTTTGACGTGGCCCTCCCGCTTCTCCCCGAAGCCCACCCTTTGCGAGGGGGGGCCCTTGGCCAGCTGCGGCAGCACAGCCCCCTCCCTGGGGTGGCCCTGATAGCCGTGGCAGAAGAGAGGGGCGGGTGGCGCACAGCGGACGCCAACTTCTCTGCCTGCCCCTGGGACGGGCACTGTGAGCAGGACCATGGACCCAAGCAGTAAGTGGACCTCACCCCTCGGGGGCTGGATGGGAGGGGTCTGTGGTGGGAGTGAGCCCAGGAGCTGGGGTAGGATTGAGATGGGCAAATTTAGACCTCAGCTGCAGCAGGAGGGAATCGGGTTAGACAACAGAGAACATGACCACCAAGATGGTGATCTGCTGCAAGGGGTGTTCAAGGCAGATTTTGGAATTTTTTCTTGGGGATCTTTAAAAGCATATAATGTGACTCACTCCTATTTACTCTTCTTTTATGCCAATCCTTCCTTCCCTAACATTTTATTTAACATACAAGTCTACACTGCTTACTATGTGCTCGTGCTAGTCGCTCAATCGTGTCCAACTCTTTGAGATCCCACGGACTGTAGCCTGTCAGGCTCCTCTCTCCATGGATTTCTCCAGGCAAAAATACTGGAGTGGGTAGCCATTCCCTTCTCCAGGGGAATGTTCCTGACCCAGGGATTGAACCTGGGTCTCTTGCCTTGCAGGCAGATTCTTTACCATCTGAGCCACCGGGGAAGTCCCACTATGTGCTAAGCACTTTTTATAAATGATTATCATAAAATAATACTAATGTCTATCTTTTAAGTATTGGTGTACCAGACACTAAAGCCCAGAGAGGTTAAGTAACTTGTCTGAGGCCACCCAGCCAGAAAGAGTACAGCCAGTATTTTAATCTAGGATTGTCTGGCTCCAAAGCCTTCAGCGTTAGAGTTCTGGGTTTTAAGTAGGAGTTTATGATCAATTCTGTCACATGCCTCTGGGCCATGATCACAGATGGAAGCTGCTCCTATGTCTCATTTTGGGGATTAACCTCTAGCCTTTGGCTATAGCAAATATGGATTAAATCAGACCTGCAAAAGAATTCCAACCAGTGAGAGTGTCTGAATACATACAAGGGACATGGGAACCCATGGGGACATGGAGAACTCATTTAAAAATGTCTCTACCTGGGCTAGTTGGGGTGATACATCTCAGGTGGTAAAGCAGTTAACCCCTAAGTACCCTAACCCCTCCTGGCACCCCCAGGAAGCCAGCAATATCCACAGGCTGACTGGGCAGACTGGAGTTGGAACCTGTCACTCTAGAATCCTTCTCTTGTCCCCTGTGTCAGATATCTCCCTGTTCTTTGCTAGAACAACATGGCTTATTCTGAGCTCCACTTCCCTCCCAGGAATTCTTCACGTGGCCAAGCTCCATTTTTGCCTCTGCCTGGGGCTTCTGGGGCTTCTCTCAGCCACAGGGCTCTTGTGGGAATGGAATCTCTCTGCCTCCCAAAGGCACATGGTCTCCAGGGAGCCCCGCAGCCAGGTGAGGAATAGCAGACCTGCCCTTCAGTCCCCATGGCCCTTCTGCCAGGACCCATCCCTAGCAGGCTTCTTCTGGACCTCACTTGAAATGCTGGGGATCCCCCCAGGCACCTCAAGCTCCAAATTCAGACAGAGCTGACCTTTGGTGACAATATTCTCCACTCACTTGCCCGGCCTTACTTCTGATTAGACACTTAGACATTCTTAATTACAGGAAGTTCTTTCAGCTTTTAGTGACTGCTAAATGCTGTCGATTACTGGTGAATCTGAACGGTATTTTAGCCTGAACTTTGAGAAACTGAAACCTGGGGAGTGTACACTGTAGGTAGGAGCTCACTAAATGTTTACTGATTGAATCCAAACTGGCCAGAACCGGCCAAGGTTTTCTAATAGCTGTAGGTCACCGTCTGAGTTGCCTTTTTGATGAGTTTATTTCCAAGGAGTCATGCCTGGCAGCCGCTAACTGTCCCCCGAACTTCAAGCAGTTCTGTCTTTGGCCTCCACCCACTTGCAGGCTTCAGGACTTGTAATCTCTGGAGTAGCTGGAGCCTCAGTTTCCCTGAAGTGCCAGGCAGCTGTCTGAACAGCCAGTCAAGTATACGGACAGAGAGAGGGAGGCCCACAGCCATGGGCCAGCCCCCAGAAGGTGGCCTGAATAAACAAGTGCTGGCCAGAGAAAGAGGCAATTCACGTCCCTGCCACTGGCCCACATTCACTCCGCTGGGGGTGGGGGGAAGGGAGGAAAGGAGCATATGGGGAGAGCCCGCTCTCCAGGGCCAGGTGCTGGGCCAGCCATGGCTAATCCTCTCAAGCACCTTTCAAGGGAGATGTTACTATCCCCATTTCAGGGAACAGGAAACTGAGGCTCAGAGAGGTGGAGGGAGCCAGCTAAGGGCCTTTGGTGACAAGCTCCTTGGTTCACCAGTGCCTCCCTCACCAGGGCTGACCTGGCACTTACGAGCTGCAGAGCTTGAGATTCAACCACACATTTCTGGCTCCAAAGCCCATATTTTTCCACCTTCGTTGAACAGTCTCTTGTTGCTTTGGAATAAGCCTCTAACAGTTTAAATTGTTATTTATTTACTTTTATGAATAGGGGATTCATTCACACAGTACAAAATTCCAAACGCACAAAAGGGCATACAGTAATAACTCCTTGCCATTCGTGTCTCGGGCCACCCAGTTTTCCTTCCTGGAGCCAAACACCGTTGCTAGTCTCTCTTGTGTCTTTTCTGAAGTACTTACTCTGTGTGGATATAAATGTGCATAGATTCTTTCCTGCTTTGGTTTTTTTTTAACATAAATTTAATGCATGTTTTAAGATCCCCTGGCCTGTCGCCACTGCGCCCAGAAGGTACAGTGCCTAGGGCCCATGATATTGTAGGGAAACTGTTTTCATTTTTTTGAAAATCAGAAGGAAAAAAGAAATGAACTTTTGAATAGAAGAAAATGCTTTAATATATAATATTAGTATGTTCATTTTTATACCAACACAATTGTCGAAAATAATTTTTATAATATTTTTATGGTTGAGGGGCTGCAAAGACCAGAGCCTAGGGCGTTGCAAATTGCAATGCGGCCCTGCCTGGGGCCGTGGGTGGAGTCACCTCATCAGCAGCCTTGGGCACTGAGGCCCCAAGTCCATGGCAAACACTTTACAGAGTCACAGATGATCAGCAGTCACCATGGCATCCCTTCTACAACACACACGCATGTGCGCACGCACACACACACATGCAGCGCTCAACCAGCCTCTGATAGGGAACTCGAGCCCTCCCACGGCCACCCACTGACTACTCTCAGCCAGCTCCATTCCTAGAATTGGTGCCCAAACTGACCTTTCAGACATCTGGTCCATTGGTCTTGAGTCTCTCCTCTGTTGGACACTGAGCTTTCACTTGTCTAGCCCCACTGAGTGCCCATTCTCTGCCAGGCACTCTGCTTGGCCCTGGGGATACCGGCTGAGGGAGGCACAGCCCCGCCCCTCAAGTAGCTCGGTCTTATTAGAGAGACAGACAAGTCCCTGGTTATGACATTGTTAAGCAGAGAGAGGCTGGGCAAGCTGCCTGCCTGGCTCCTCTACTTCAGAGCTGCGCAACCTCTTTAGGCCTCAGTTTCCTCACCTGTAAAATGGAGCATACACATCCCTCTCATCTAATAGGGTTGCTGTGAGAATGAAGTGAGTCTAAATACTTAAAGCTCTTAGAACAAAGGACATGCTCAGTGAAGCTTAGCTTGGTTCATTTCTACTTCAGGGCACAGAGAGGCTGTGGGAGCAGAGGAAGGCACCATCTCTAGAGAGACCATGGAGGGCTTCCCAGAGGAGGTGATCTTTGAACTTTAGACATTAAGACGGAGTAGGGGGAGCTCTTCAGGCTGCAAGGCAGGGAAGAGTGCTTCAGGCTGAGGAAGAAGGATGAGCAAACGCACAGAGGGGACAGTGGAGGTTGACAAAGACTGACAGGCACAGTTTATTCAGTAAGTCCTCTGGCTCTGGCTTCTCTGTAGCCTTACACTTAGGAGTTTTCAGTCCTTTAGGGGTTTACTGAGGGAGGAAGAGAGGACTGTGGCCGGCTGGCGCTGTGGCTTTTAGTGAGATGGAGGGTGTCCTGTTTTTAACTTGTAGCTTCTTCCAGGAGAAGCCTGGTGGACACCTGAGCATCAGACCAAGAAAGCAGGGTCCGCTGGGAGACCCCTGGGTAGTAGCTCCGGGGTGGTTCAGATAACCCAGGGTCAGGGGTCAGCACACTGTGGCTCTAGTTCCAGCTCAGCCCCCACGCTCTCTGAGACCCTGAGCCAGTCCTCGGGCTCTCTGAGACTCAGTCTCCCCATCTGTCCAAGGAAGATTGGTCCAGAGGCTAAGTACTCCTAGGATTGCTTCCTGAAGGTTCAGACTCAGGACCAGACAGGCTGTAGCTGAGAAGGGTCCTGGGATTCTCTCGGCCCTACTCCTCAGTCCCACTCAGGGCAGGTCTATGGGTCCCCGAGTCCTGTGCACACCCATGCGTGCACATACACACACACCACACCACACACACAGATACACACACACACAAAACACCACACAACACACACACACATACACACACCCCGTAGCCCAGAGTCTTGTGCACACCCATGCGTCCGTGCACACACACACATGCACACACGCCCACACACACACACACATGCACACACACACACCCATAGCCAGGTCATGGCACTCCTTCCCTGGCTGGGCAGTCCCAGGGTAGTGGCTCTGTGGAGGCTGTGACTCCTACCCCACCCGCCACAGACACACGCGGCCTGAGGGTGGCCCTGGGCCTGGGAGGAGGAGAGGGGGAGGAACAGAGGAGGCCTGTCCTCTGGGCGAGGGGGCCTTTCTGGGCAGCCGCTTCCTGTGTGGTTCCAGGCTGGGGACCCAGCCCACCTTTGGACAGAAGAGCCTTTCATGGGCCTGGGCTCTGAGGATGGGGGGAGGGCAGGGCGTGGAGGCCACTCAGGTGAGGGGTGCCCAGAAGTCTGCGTGTGGCGAGCGGTGGGAGGGCAAACACGTGCGTGCCCAAGTCAGTGGAAACAGCAGCTCAGCTGCCTCCCATTTTGCAAATGAGCGAACCGTGGTCCAGAGAAGAGAAGGGAGGTGCCTAATCCTGAGGGCAGCGGGGGAGCTTGAGTTCGGGGTTCCTGCCTGCTGCCTCTGCAGTGGGACAGGGACAGTGTGCAGCTATGTGCGTGCAAGAATGTTAACATATGAGAATATGATGGTGGGCTTGCACACTGTGAATGTGGGAGTGTTAGTGTGGAGGGCTGGGGGGGGCATCAAGGGAGCTGGGGTGGGGGGCAGCTGTCTTAGGCTTTCTATGTGCAGGACCCCTTCCTGTGCCTCCTTAGGACCCACCCCGGGACGACGCTACCCAACGCCACCTTCTGCCTCATCCCTGGGCGCAGTCCTGATGCCTTGCACTTCCTTCAAGCCCTGCAGGTACAACCCCAACGGGGGTGCCCCCCAGCCCTGTCCCCCTACACTCTTGAGCTGGAAAGGTAGTCTGAGCCCAGACCAATGGGAAGGGGCAGTGAGCTGCCCACTCCTTCACTCTGAGACTCAGGTGTGTCTCCGGCCATATTCACTGCACCTTGTGTAGGCCAACACCCATCCCCACTTTTCTCTCCTCTTTACCCCTTGCCCCCGGTGCAGCAGAGAGGAGGGGTGAGTGTGTGCAGGGTGGAACTGGGCTCCCCAGTGACCCCCCTACCCCCCAGGCTGGCTGCATTCCTGTGCTTCTCAGCCCTCGCTGGGAGCTGCCCTTCTCAGAGGTCATCGATTGGACCAAGGCGGCTGTTGTAGCTGATGAGAGGCTCCCACTTCAGGTAGCTCAGGGCCCTGCCCATGGGGTGGGGACTGGACTCGGGATGTGGGGGAACCCTGGGATCCCAGCCCTAACTCCTATCCTCCATCTATGTATATTGATGACTTTACCCCCAGCCCCAAGCCTCTGGGGTTCTGAGAGCAAGTCCTCAGCCTCTTTCAGCCTCAGTTTTCCCATCTGTACAATGGGATAAATTAGACTAGATGAACTCCTTGGGCCCAATCCCACGGGTCCATGAACTGATTGAATACCTAGTTTAAGGAAACGTCACAAAAAATAAAAAAATCTGAGTGTCTCTACATGGAGCTTGGAGTGGGAAAGCAAAACACCCAGTGATTTTCCCATCTGATTAAACTAACTTTGCCTATCTCTGAAAAATGTAAACATAGGCCTTGAATCTCCTGAGAAGTAGAGAACAGGGTAAGAAGCTAACAGGAATAGCTTCCTTTCACTGAGCCTCTACAATGTACTAAGCACTTAATATATATCATCTAATTTAATCCTTGCATCCACCCTATGAGACCAGTACTATCCGTCCACTTTACAGATGAGGAAACAGACTCAGAGAGGTTAAGCGCTTCGTCCACAGTCACACGGTTACTAAGTGGCATTTAAACCCATTTCTGTGTGACCCTTGAACACTTGATTGCTAAATTACCTGGGATTTTGCCAAGGATGACAACTGCCAACCCATGTAGAGAACCGTGGGGAGCCGACTTCTGGTTCCAGACCCCCACCCTAGGCTGTCCCCACACCAGGTGAGCCAGAGCCTGGCAGGGCCCCATGCCGCCTCCTTTTCTCCCTCTGGCCCCAGGTCCTGGCTGCCCTCCAGGAGATGCCCCTCACACGGGTCCTTGCCCTGCGTCAGCAGGCCCAGTTTCTGTGGGATGCGTACTTCTCCTCCATGGAGAAAGTCATCCACACCACTCTGGAGGTGAGGGGGACTCACCCAAGGGGGGCTCGGATGCTTGGCTCCACCCCATCCCTGTCCGCTCGCTATGCCCCTCTCTTCGAACACCTCCTCTGCCCTGGTGCCTAGGCGTCCCCCTTGAAGATGCTTCTGGGAGGAATCAGACTTGGCTCCGAGCTCCTGAATGAGCTCCTTCTCTAGTCTTGGCCCAGTTTCCCCCTCTCTAGAGCGACATCTGTAGCAAACAGATTTCCAAGCATGGGCCAGCTCCAGCTGATGGGCGCTGGTTGCCTGGGGCTGGTGTTGGGAGGGATTCTGGGTCCGGAAAGAATGTCATGGCCTGTTCGTGGTGTCTGCCATGAGTGCAGACAGCATCAGGCAGTGACCCCTACTCTGGACTCTGAACCCTGCAGTCCCCAGCCATCTGGTGATGCAGATGCTGCTCTCCCCGGATTCCTGGAGGGGGAGATGTGGGGCTGCACCGGGTCCTCGCTTCCTCAGGCCCCGCCCACTGCCACACTGGCCACGCCCTCTGCCCAGCCTTCTCTCCTTTCGCAGATTATTCAGGACCGGATCTCTGGAGCATCTGCTCACCCCTCGCTCCTGTGGAACAGCCCCCCAGGGGCACTCCTGGCCCTGTCCACTTTCTCCACAAGCCCCTCGGACTTTCCTTTCTACCACCTACAACAGGGTGAGTGCCCTAGGGGTGGGACAACTTGAAGTCCCCTCGTCAACTCACCCTGAGTCTGCCCCAGCCTCAACCCTAGAGTCCCACCAAGCCCCTCTCCAAATCTCCCACCTCTCCTGGCTCCCCAGGTTCCCATTCTCCAGGGGGTTCTGTTCCTTCCTACCCTAACAGCCTGTGTCTCATTCCTCCAGGCTCTCGTCCTCTGGGCAGGTTCAGTGCCCTGATTTGGGTGGGGGCTCCAGACCAGCCCCCCCTGAAGCTCATCCAGGCGGTGGCAGGCGCCCAGCACTGTGCCCAGGTCTGCCCCCTTGCAGCTGGGGTGCTTGGATCCAGGGTGGGGGCAAGGAACAGGGCGGGGCCCTTGAAGACGTCTGGACACCAAGGATAACCGCACATTGTGGGAGAGCCATGGGAAGGATTTTCAAGTACCATTGCTGCCTTCCTCTTTCAGTTCCAAGTTCCTCCCTAGGTCCTTTCCTTCAGCTCTGTCCCCTCTTCCCTCCCGGAAACTGATGAAGCCCTCTGAAAAACAGGCACCTCTTGGGAGGTTGAAATAAACGTACATGCATTCATTTGCTCATCCGGCATTTTCTGAGCACCCTGGGCTTGATGCTGAGGATGCAGAGAAAAAGCAGGAAAGGATTCTGCCCCAGATTCATATTTAGTTAGCATCTTCCAGCACACAGACTGTCAAATGTCACTTCCAGAGAAACCAGATAGGCTCTTGAGAGTACTTGAAAAGCAAACAAGCAGTTTGTTCAGCCAGAGCACAGATGGAGCAACTTCAAAGATGGGACACTTGAGCTGGGCTGGGAATGATAAAAGAGCAAGAGGAAGAGAATGAAAACCTTTGAGAAAAGATGGGGGTGAGGGATGGGGTCGGGGTCCAGGCTAGGAACTGAGCTCTAACCTGGGTGTCGCTGGAATTCATGCCTTCCAGAAGCCCAGAGGCAAAAACAGGGCAGCCATGAAAGCACCTTGGCTCCAACTAAAGTCCTTCCAAACTCACATGCAACAGTGGCTCCCCTAAACTTCTTCCACCCTGAGAAAGAGTACTCCTGGGACACCCCCACCGCCACCTTCTGCCCCAGACTTCAGGTCACCCTCCCCCCTCTTTCCTTCTAGATCTTGGTTCTCTGGAGCAGTAAGAAGCCACCCCCACCCAGGTGGCCTGAGACAGCAGTGCCCTTGACAGTCCTTGATGGGCATAGGAAGGTGAGGATGAGGAGGGGCGCGGGAAGGGCAGAGGCCTGGATCTGGGGGACACACACGCGGCAGGACTGACTTGGGCCTGAGCCACAGCTGGACAAGTTGGGCCTGGAGAGATCAGACCGTGGGTTTCAGCTGCAGGCCTAAGAGAAATGATTCTCTTCCATCCTTGTGAATTGTACTGCCAGAGAACCGGGGTTTCGTGTGATGAGGGAAGGCAGAGGGACTACCTTGCTGTCTCAGGTAAGGGAGAGAGGGGAAACTTAGACAGGTAGCAGCATTTGGCACGGGGGTGGGGATGGGGCAGGTGCTTCTGAGAATCTGGGTTGGTATGACCCAACCGCTTGCTGTGCCATCCTGGGCAAGTCCTTCTTTCCGAACCTGTCTCTTTGAAATAAAGGATGTTTTACAAGCCTTTCCAGGGCTGAGGTGAGCATCTGATGTGACACTAGAGGAATCCTGAAATGTCAAACCTGGAAGGGCCCTAGACACCAATGGCCCCATTTTACCAAAGGGGAAGCGAGGTCCTAGGGTCCAAGTCCCTTGCAGATTTGTTTTCATGGGTCTTCCTTTTAGACCATGCCTGTGGGGGGGTGGTGGTGATTGATGCTTAGCAGATATTCAGATTCTCACCATGGGAGCCTGGCGAGGGGTCCCACAGCTGAGCTGCCCTCCACCCCCTCCCCCTGCAGGCCAGTGACCGCTTCCTCCCGTACAGTGCCATCAGCACCGATGCCATCCTGAGCCTGGACGCCCACAGCAGTATTTCCACAAGTGAGGTGAGGACCCCCAAGAGAAGCCCTGTGTGGGTCCTGGCAGCCCCTCAGATTCTGGGAGCTGGGATGATCAAAGATCAAGAGGTCCAGCCTTCTGCTTTAGACATCACCTGGGTGAGCCATCAGCCTCCTCCTTAGAAGTCTAATAGAAGCTTTCCACAGATTCTTTAGGCTTCCCTGATGGCTCAGATGGTGAATCTGCCTGCAATGCAGGAGACCTCAGTTCAATCCCTGGGTCAGGAAGATCCCCTGGAGAAGGGAATGGCTATGCACTCCAGTATTTTTGCCTGGAGAATTCCATGGACAGAGGAGCCTGGCAGGCTACAGTCCATGGGGTCGCAAAGGATCGGACACAACTGAGCGACTTTCACTTCACAGACTCTTTGAAAACATTTTCAGTTCACCAGCTGCAAAAGCACTGCTTCTATTTCCCAGTTGGGAAGTTCTTAAGCAACCCCTGGACATTTTCAGGCTCCCATCTCCTCTCCCCTGAGTCCCCGGGCTGGCCTTGACTCCATGTCTCCGATGTTCCTGGCTGGGCAGAAAGTCCTTCCTCACACCTCACTTCAATATCTCCCCAGGTGGACTTCGCTTTCATGGTATGGCAGAGCTTCCCAGAGCGGATGGTCGGCTTTCTCACATGGAGCCACTTCTGGGATGAGGCCCAGGGGGGCTGGGGCTACACTGGCGAGAAGGTCAATGAATTCTCCATGGTTCTCACCTCAGCTGCCTTCTACCACAGGTACCGATGGTAACCCCGGTGCTGGACTCAGAGGGTCACAGAGACCCCCCTCTTTGAACCAGGAGCAGGGTGGTACTGGAGTGAACACATACAGTAGCATATAGCCCAGAGATCCAGGGTCAAGGCCACTTCCCAGTGCTGTGATGGGCAAGCTCCCCACCTCTCCTGAGGTTCAGTTTCCTCATTTGTAAAGTGTATTCACTGCACAGGGCTGCAGTGACCATCAGATAAGAAAAGTACATGAAGTCCTTCACACACAGACAGTCGAGCAAAGGCAGCTAGTGGCGTTTTAAGCAGAGCCATGCAGAGGGGCATGGACATGGTTTGGATTTGGGGGAGGCGTGGTTAACCCACAGCCTCCCTGAAGCTGCTCTTTGGGCTGCCATCTTTGAAGGCCTGGGAACCACCTGATCCTTTCCTCCTTCTGACTCTGCCTGAATTCAGACTCAGAGCCCAGGGGAGGGGCCCCAAGGAGCCTGAGGGAGAGGAGAGTTCAGTTCAGTTCAGTCGCTTTAGTCCTGTCCGACTCTCTGGGACCCCATGGACTGCAGCACACCAGGCTTCTGTCCATCACCATCTCCCAGAGCTTGCTCAAACTCATGTCCATTAAGTCGGTGATGCCATCCAACCATCTCATCCTCTGTCATCCCCTTCTCTTCCCGCCTTCAATCTTTCCCAGCATCAGGGTCTTTTCCAATCAGGCAGTTCTTCACATCAGGTGACCAAAGTATTGGAGTTTCAACTTCAGCATCAGTCCTTCCAATGAACACCCAGGACTGATCTCCTTTAGGATGGACTGGTTGGATCTCCTCGCAGTCCAAGGGACTCTCAAGAGTCTTCTCCAACACCACAGTTCAAAAGCATCAATTCTTTGGTGCTCAGCTTTCTTTATAGTCCAACTCTCACATCCATACATGACCAGTGGAAAAACCATAGCCTTGACTAGACGGACCTTTGTTGGCAAAGTAATGTCTCTGCTTTTTATTTATTTATTTATTTAGTGGTTGTTTTTTTTTTTTTGTCCCTGCTTTTTAATATGCTGTCTAGGTTGGTCATAACTTTCCTTCGAAGGAATACACGTCTTTTAATTTCATGGCTGCAGTCAGCATCTGCAGTGATTTTGGAGCCCAGAAAAATAAAGTCAGCCACTGTTTCCACTGTTTCCCCATCTATTTGCCATGAAGTGATGGGACTGGATGCCATGATCTTAGTGTTCTGAATGCTGAGTTTTAAGCCAGCTTTTTCCCTCTCCTCTTTCACTTTCATCAAGAGGCTCTTTAGTTCTTCTTTGCTTTCTGCCATAAGGGTGGTGTCATCTGCATATCTGAGGTTACTGATATTTCTCCTGGCAATCTTGATTCCAGCTTGTGCTTCATCCAGCCCGGCATTTTGCATGAAGTACTCTGCATATAAGTTAAATAAGCAGGGTAACAATATACAGCCTTGACATACTCCTTTCCCAATTTGGAACCAATCCATTGTTCCATGTCCGGTTCTAACTGTTGCTTCTTGACCTGGAAACCTCCTGAGGTTTCTCAGGAGACAGATAAGGTGTTCTGGTATTCCCATCTCTTTAAGAATTTTACACAGTTTGTGGTGATCCACACAGTCAAAGGCTTTAGCATAGTCAATAAAGCAGAAGTAGATATTTTTCTGGAACTCTCTTGCTTTTTCTATGATCCAATGGATGTTGGCAATTTGATCTCTAGTTCCTCTGCCTTTTCTAAATCCAGCTTGAACATCTGGAAATTCTCGGTTCATGTACTGTTGGAAGACTGGCTTGGAGAATTTTGAGCCTTACTTTGCTAATGTATGAGATGAGTGCAACTGTGTGGTAGTTTGAACATTCTTTGGCATTGCTGTTCTTTGGGATTGGAATAAAAACTGACCTTTTCCAGTCCTGTGGCCACTGCTGAGTTTTCCAAATTTGCTGGCATATTGAATGCAGCACTTTCACAGCATCATCTTTTAGGATTTGAAATAGCTCAACTGGAATTCCATCACCTCCACTAGCTTTGTTCATAGTGATGCTTCCTAAGGCCGGCTTCACTTTGGACCCCAGGATGTCTGGCTCTAGGTGAGTGATCACACCATCATGGTTATCTGGGTCGTTAAAATCTTTTTCATATAGTTCTGCTGTGTATTCTTGTCACCTTTTCTTAATACCTTCTATTTCTGTTAGGTCCATACCATTTCTGTCCTTTATTGTGCCCATCTTTGCATGAAATGTCCCCTTGGTATCTCTAATTTTCTGGAAGAGATCTCTACCCTTTCCCATTCTATTGTTTTCCTCTATTTCTTTGCACTGATCCCTAAAGAAGGCTTTCTTATCTCTCCTTGCCATTCTTTGGAACTCTGCATTTAGATGGGTATATCTTTCCTTTGCTCCTTTGCCTTTAGCTTTTCTTCTTTTCTCAGTTATTTGGAAGGCCACCTCAGACAACCATTTTGCCTTTTTGCATTTCTTTTTCTTTTGCATTTCATTTCTCTATTGGCTGCAGAGAAGCCACAGGGTGCAGAGTAGTAGAGAGCAGAGCATACTTGGGATGGGAGCTCTCCGAGGCGGCCAGGGCTCAGAAAGGGGTGCAGGACTTTCACAAGAAGCTTAGGAATTGAGGTCAATGGGAGAGTGAGGCCAGGAGGGAGAAGAATGGGGCCTTGGGGGAGAATCGGGCTGCAGACTCTCCTGCTCCTCTCCTCTCCCCCAGGTATTACCACACCCTCTTCACCCACTCCCTGCCCAAGGCTCTGAGGACCCTGGCAGATGAGTCACCCCGCTGCGTGGATGTCCTGATGAACTTTCTAGTAGCAGCCGTCACCAAGTTGCCGCCTATCAAGGTGCCCTATGGGCCGTGGCATCAGGAGGCCAGGCCTCCTCCACTGGTGAGGACCCAGGGGTGGCACTGGGAGCCCTGGCTAGGGAAGCCCTGCTCTAACCCAAATCCTTTGTGCTGCCCCGGACCGGCGGGGTGGGACGGCAGGGCGGGGTTCCAAGTAAAAGAAGTCCCCCACCCCCCCCCCCCGCCCCCCATCACATTCCTCCGCCCCGCTCTTAGGCCCCTGGGAGTCCGCGGCTCAGAGTGGAGCCTCAGCCCGCCGCCCAGGGCTGCATCAACCGGATGGCGGCAGGGTTCGGCCACATGCCCCTGGTGTCCTCCCGCCTCCGTCTAGACCCAGTGCTCTTCAAGGACCCGGTGTCCGTGCTGCGTAAGAAGTATCGCAGCCTGGAGAAGCCCTAGAAGGAACCAACCAGCTGAGACCCTGGCCCCGCTCCCAGGGGGCGCTGCAACCTGCCCGGGGTTGGGGACGGGCATTGGAGCTGCAGCCCCCTCCCCTGGGATATCTGGACACCCAATCCAGGCTGCCAGTGAGCCCAACACGGCCGATCCCTATTGGCCAGCGACAGCCTCGCCCCACCCTCCCGCCCAGGGGCAGTTCCCAGAGGTGCTTGGCGCTACCTCTGTCGCCTGGCCTCTGCCTTCGCAGACCGTTTACCTGCAATGCCTTTCTCGGCTTTTCTGCCGAGCTAACAGCTGCTTCTCTTTCAGGTCCTCGCCTCCTCCACGAACCTACCTGACCCCCACCCCCGCCCCGATCCTCAGCGCTTTCGCAGCTGGTGTGTCCCTAGTCCCCTTATTCGTGCTGCCTTGATAAAGGCGCACTGTCAGGCTCCCAGGCCTGACCCGGGAGCCCCGGGAGGGCAGGGCCATGGCCTCTTCTCTCTGGCCTGGCAGGTACGCCACAAATATTTGACGATCAGATGGACATCAGCTACGTGCCTGGGCCCTGTGCCCAGTGGGCGGGGGCGTGGACAAGGTGTGTGGAGTGAACTCCACGCCTACAGCCTGGAAGACATCTTTGCCGCAGGTTCGTGGCTTGCCGGGCGCAATCCTCGAGCCCCAGGGATGAAGCAAAGACGCGCCGGGGAGCCAGTTTCAGGGCTTCCTTTGCGACCGGGCGGAGCAAAATTGGGAGGGGAGGGGTTGGGAACGCTGTTGGCCGCTCGGCTCAGGCACTGCTGTCGTCCCGCACTACCAACCTCGTCCACTAGAGGTCAGCACCGAGCCGCGCTCCCTCCTCTGGGACCGAGAATGAAAGCCTCTCAGTTGTGTCCGACTCTGCGAGCGCATGGACTACAGTCCATGGAATTCTCCAGGCCAGAATACTGGAGTGGGTAGCCTTTCCCTTCTCCAGCGGAATCGTCCCAACCCAGGGATCGAACCCAGGTCTCCGGCATTGCAGGCGGATCCAGGACGGAGAAGGGAGTTCTAAACGCCCACGGGGTGGGATTAGCGGGCTCGGGGTCTTGGGGGTTGGTGGTGCCCAGTTTGACGTCTGAAAACTGGTTTGGCCCACACACTTGGAACTAAGAAGGGGGCCGTTTTTAGGTGGGCTGAGGGGTAGCAGGGGCGGTCCCCAGGGCCCTGGTAGTAAGAGTAGAGCGGGGGAGGGGACGCTGGGTCCTCCTGGGCTCACCCACCTGGAACTGGAATTATCACTTCCGAAATAAAAGCGCGAGTCCTTGCCGCCTCACGCTCAGGCTATAAATACCACCACAGCAGCTGTGCGGGGGAGGGGGACTCAGGTCTCGCCTGGGATCTGGGGCCACTCCGGCAGAGAGGGACAGGGATGGTGGGCCCAAACCAGGTCCAGGGTATCAGGTGTTTTTCTGCTTTGATGGCCTCGCAGCTCTGGAAACTCCCGTGACTAGTGACTAGCTCGCTGGCCAGAACATGCTGTCCCCAAGGCCACTCCAAGGCCTCCCACCTCCATCCTCCAGTTTGACCTCTGGCCCCTGGATGACTCGAGTCATCCCTGAAACCGCTTACAGCGTGGGGTGCCGAGAAGGCTCTCTCTCTGGGGAGGCATGGGGCTGCTAGATTGTTGAGGTGGAGGGGGGCCAGTGTGGCCCTGAGTCAAGGACAGTGGGTGAGGAAGCACACAGCTGCAGCCCAGGCAGCCTTCCCAGGGTGGGGAGGACTCCAAGTGCCAGGCCCAGATGGGGAAAGAGGCACCTTTTCCCTCCCAACTCCTAGCTGCTGCACCCAGAACGCTGAACTGCCTTGGCCAGGCCTTGCCTGTGGGCTGCCAAGCCAAAAGGCTCATACTGTACCAACATGCAGGCCAGTGCAGGTCCCCAGCCCCTGCTGTAGGGGAGGCCTAGGGGAACGAAGCAGAAATCCCAGACCTGCCTCACACCGGCTGTGTGACTTTGGGCACGTGACTCAACCTCTCTGAGCCTCGGTTTTCTCATCTGTAAAGAGGGAGGACAGCAATGGCTGTCTCTTGAGATGGGTGTACAGACTTGGCATACAGCACAGCCTAGGATCTGGGTTCTTGTGGCCTGTGATGGCTGGGGGGAGGAAGACTGGGGTGGAGTGGAGCTCCGTCAATCAGAAGTCTCTCTCACACACACACATCCAAGCCAACACAACTTCCCACTGATTTTAAGGGGCTGAAGGACCTGCAGATAGACTGAGATCACAGGCAACCCCAGATGGGAGTGCCGAAAAGGCACAAAGAGTCATTTCACAGATGGGAAGAGAGAGGCTCAGAGGGGAAGGCGAGAGTGACCAGCCCCTCCTGCTCCCACCGTAGGTCAGGACAGGGTCAGGACAAACCCAGTGCTGCCCCAGGAGGCTGGAAGCCCAGCTGATTTCTCCGGCCATCCTTCCAGAATGATGAGAAAAGGAACCACTCTTCCATAACCACCATGTGCTCATCCCACTTTGGCTCCAAGCCTCACAACAACCCTGTGAGGTGGGTGTCCACATTCTCAGTCCACAGATGAGACAGGCCCTGACCCGCCTGAGGGCAGAGACAGACCATTAGATCAGGGCCACCTGCCAACTGTGCGCGCTGCCTCCTCTGCGACACAGACTGGGGACAGGTCCCTTCACTTCATCGTGGAGGTGCAAGCCACCTCCTAATTCAGGAAGCCAGGGGCTCCTATTTAGGTTGTACCCACTTTGTCGTCCAGGATGACACGCAGGCCAGGACACGCAGGCAATGGAGCCAGCCCAACCATATCTGATGTCAGGCTCCTTGACCCCAGGACACAGTCAGAGCAAGAGGAGTGGCCAGCGAGCTCTGGGGCTGCTGGGGGCAGAACCCAAGCTGAAATCTCCACCCACCTCCACCTCTCCTGCCAGGGCACCTTTGTATTGGCACAGCTTCCTGGGGGAGGGAGGGATAAGGAAAGAAGAATCCAGCAGGTCCTTACCTAGTCAGAAGCCCCCTCCCTCCAGGAAAAGGAAACGTGAAATGAAATCATAGTGAAATGATTCAAGCACAGATCAGCCTCAGGTGCCCCCCAGATCCCGATTTCTGGGGCCCGTGGCCTCCTTGAAGCGTTTTGTCGGAGGTAGAGGAAGGGGACTGGGTTTGCAGAGCTGCTTCGCAGATGCATGAGGCAGAGGCCAGACAGACCGAAGATGGGGAATGAGGCAGGCAGGTGAGGAGACAACGAGGCGGCCTCCCCTCTGCCACCCGTCTCTGTGCCTCACTGCCTTTCCAGAGGCTGGTGGTGGGGCGGCATTAGCTGAGGACTAGGCCTGAACTCTGCCCCGCCAGGAGCCAGAGGAACACGGTCACACCAGCTCCATACCTGCCAGGTTCCCCTCCTGGGGCTGGGAGTAGTCAGATGAGGGAGGCAAGGGAAGAGCCCGTTCCCGAAGGCGAGGGAAGAGCCCGTTCCCGGAGGTGGACAATTCCCCTTGACACTGAACATGGAGCAGCGGTTAGGAGAAGGACCTGGTTCTCCAGGGCAGGCAGACACGTGGCTGAGCCTGAGAGTGGGGGGGAGGGGGGGGGGCGGAACACTCAGTCCAGCCATCGGCAGGCCTATCCCTGCCCCGTTGGTGCCTGGCTGGGTGGTCAGTCCGAAGGGCCCCGGCATGACTGACAGTCCTTCATGTCCTCAGAGTAGTCCTCGATCTGGATGGTCATGGTGTGGAAGTGGAACGTCCCCTGCAGGCGGTTGCTGGCTGCCTTCAGCACAGCCTGGGCATCTGCGTTCTCAGCTGGGGGCCGAGAAGACACGTGGAGAGGGGAGAGGGGAGGCACCAGAGAACCAATTACTCACTCTTGGGCCCTTAGGAGTGAGTAGGAGGCAAGTCTCAAATCCTATCCCCAGCAGAACAAGATAGGGGGCTGTGAACATCAAGAAACCCCCAGACTCAGTCTTGTACCAGGCAACCCTCTGGTTCCCCCACCTGACACAAACAACCCTGAAAGGGCCGGAAAAGCTCTGGCTTTAAGGCTCGGAGTCTTTCCTCTGCCACTTACTAGCTGTAAAAGCCAGGGCGAGTGCCTTTAGCACCTCCCACCCCGCCTCAGTTTCTTCATCTATAAATGGGACCTGATGATCAAATAAATAACAGGTGCCCAGGACTCAGCATGAGGTCAGATCCAAAGCACTGGCACTGTGAGTACCTGGCATCATCCGGACCCATCGGGCGGGGATGGCCCTGGGTCCCTGGCTGCCTCTCCCGCACCCACCCTGAGTGCTCCCGCCACTCACCGATGGCGATGTGGACAGACAGGATAGGCTGGGCCATGGTCAGCGCCCAGATGTGCAGGCTGTGCAAGGCTTCCACGCCCTCTATGGACAGCAGCAGATTCTGCACGGCTGTGAAGTCCACGCCCTTGGGGGTCCCTGAGGACGACAGGGTCAGGGGCTGAAGGACAGGGCTCCCTCCCACCCACGCTGCTTCCTGCTCCTCACACGGCGCCTCGCTCAGACCTCCTTGGCCAGCAAGCTGAGGTTGCCCCTGACCCCCGAAACGAGCCCCATCGTGTCACCCCGTTGTATTTTCCTCCTCACACTTGACACTGTCAGAAATGATCTTATTTGTTAGTTTCTTGCTATCTCCCTGTCTCAGATGGAAACTCTACATGCGAGCAGGACAACTGTTTGGTTTATCACCCTATTCTCAGTGCCTCTTCCCCTAGTATATGCTTGATATAAAAATTTTTTTAAGAAGGCAACCCGGGGCTCCCTGCACCCCCATGTAGCATCCTTGTCATCACTTTTGTCTGGGTCCATCACATTCTTGGAGAAAATGCTTTGACCTGCAGCTGAACACTCAGGCTGACCGCAAACCAGGACCCAGACTGATTCCAACCACAGAGACGTATGGCCCCAGACCCGGAGCGCCAGAAAGCCAGGTAAGTAGGTGTAACTTGGGGTAGACCATTCGCTACCACTAAGCACCCCTCAAAGCCCTGCCACATCTTCCCGAGGCGGGAGCACCTCAGCAAAGAAGGCCTGAGCTGGAGTGGATTCAGTAGTCTTTTTTGTCCAGCTCCGATTATCTTTTTCTCATCCTCAGTCTGGCCCCGCAGCACTGTGCAATGAGAAGCATAATCCTCACCCCAAAAGGGAAGGCAAGTGGAGACTCGGGAAGCATATGAGGAAGGGCAGGAGGGCCAGGTGCTAAAGACACACTTGGAAGCCCCCAGACTCGGCAGGGAGGACACATCCCAGCAGGAAGGAGGCACCCTTGGGGTAGGGGGACGGAAAGGACGATCCAGGGGACATTTCCAGAACAACCACACCCGAGGACCCTGCTCAATGTCAAGATTAGTCTGGGCCCCAGGAGGTTCTCCAGACCTTGCCCCCCCCACCACCATGTGCTGTGATGCACCCCCACACCCAACACACACACACACACACACACACACACACACACACACAGTGCATGGTCAGTCATGTCCGACTCTTTGTGACCCCATTGACTGTAGCCCGCCAGCCTCCTCTATCCATGGGATTTCCCAGGCAAGAATACTGGAGTGGGTTGCCAGCTCCTCCTCCAGGGGAACCTTCGCAACCCAGGGATCGAACTGGTGTCTGCTCGATTGGCAGGCAGATTCTTTGCCCCTGAGCCACCTGGGAAGCCCACATATACACAGACTCGAGCTTATCTTAGCACTGGAAAGTAAAGAGCAAAAAGGGAGGCCCAAGCTCAGGTTACCTTCCATCAGCACCAGGATCACATCTCTCAGGACGGTCAAGGTTGTTCCCAGGACGAGGATGGAGAACAGGAAGGTGCAGATGGGGTCTATAAACTTGTACTCTGGCTACAAGGAAAGAGAGTCAGAGCTGGGGTTCATCAGCCAACACTTCAGCCTTCCTTCTCCCCTCGCACCCAGTAGTGAGTCAGAGAGAAGGGCTTTTTCTGCAGGGTGGGCACGGGCTTCACCCCGACCCTGCCGCCCAGTTCTCTACCTTTTATTCTGTGTCCAGAAGGATAGGCAGAACGTACCACAGTTCAGGATAAGACACCATGCCTCCCCACCCCTCCCTGCCCAAGGGGCTAAGCCACAGACAGAGCTAAATGGAATCTTAGGCACCATCTGGCCCAACATCCCAGCTTTATAGGTGGGGTAACAGAGGCTCAGTTAGAGCAAGGGACTCCTCTACATCATGCATCTAGCAAGGGATGATCTAAAGCTTCAAACCCAACGCTGGGCTCTTTCCATTACACCCCACTGCCTCTATGTAATGGGCAATGCCCAGGCTTCAGCAGCCTACAGTCCTGGATTTGAATCTGACTCTACAACTTACCAGCTAAGTGATGCTGTGCAAGTCATTGAGCCTTTCTGGGTGGCAGAAAACACCACCACCTCCCTTCAGGGTTCTCATCAAGATCAGAAGTGCTAATGCTTCGTGGGTATTGGGTAAATGTTTCTTCCCTCTCCCACCCTTCTGCCTGGAGCTGGAAGGGAGCTAGAACTGGAAAGGGTCCTGTGCAGAGAGAAGCCCCCAGGTGACCTACACTCCCTCCCCTACTTCCCCCTGTCCCCAGCTCTAACCTTGAAGTATAAAATAAAGGCTGCCACCAAAACGCCCAAGCTCTGCAGAAAGTCTCCAATGACGTGGATAAAGGCAGCTCGGACACTGGGGCTTCCCTGCTCCTGGCTGGCGTTGTGGCCGTGCTCGGGGTTGTGGCTGTGTCCATGGCCAGACTGGTGAAGAATCAACCCCATTCTATGGGAGTGGAGACAAGGCCCAGGGGCTTGCAGAGGGAGCAGATGGAAGCTTCAAATTCAGCTAGACAGAGGCCCCATCAGGACTAACCTCCCTGTGGGTGTCAAAATCCCAGCCCCCACCCAAGACTGCATGACCCCTTTGGCCACAGAAGGAGCCCAGCGAACGTGGCCTTGGCTCAGAGTTTTGCCAACGGGAGGAGGGGCTCAGCTCCATCCAATGCCAGGCTGAACCTGGGCACAAAGCTGCCCCGGTGCCAAACCTCAGAGCAGAAGGGTGCTACAGAGGAGATCGAGTTCCCCCCAGCATGTCACAGAGGGTGAAGCTGAGGCCCAGAGAGGGAAGTGGCTTGCCCAAGGCCACTGGGCAAGGGGGAGAGAACCCAAAATAGACACCCCCGCTCTACACAACTTATGTCTCGATGAGACCAACTTCAGGCACATCAGATTGAAAATGGCTTTGAGATTCTGTCCCTAGGGACCCCTGCTCCTGTAAGCACTAGACTCACCCCTCCCCACAACAGGTAGGAAGCCTGTCTCTGGTTATTCACTACACGTCTAGAGTGGGACTTGATGTCGCCCCAGGTTTACAGTTCCTGATGGCCTGGCCCTAGGCCTCAGGCAGGACCCAGGTGTTCCAGGTGCCAGAGCTCAGAGCACGAGGGAGATTCTGATCCTGCAGCCATCCTGGTGTGAGGCATGGCCCCCTCCTAACAAGAGCAGTCCTGTAGGTATGCCTGTGAGGAGGGGGAGGGTTCCCAGGGACCCCAGGCCACACTCACATGATGTTCATGACCACAGCACAGCCCGACGTGATCAGCATGGTCCCCTTCTCAATCTCATAGTCTCCAGAGATCAGTCGTTCCACCGCCAAGAACACCAGCACCCCCGTCACGACCCAGATGGACAGCATAGAGAGCAGGGCACCCAGGATCTCTGAGGAAGAACCCAGCCCCCAATACCAATCTTAGCATGGGGCCCTGAGACTAAGGAGCCCCCTCTCCCTTCCCACAAAATCTGAGCCTGGGTCTGATTGGAGGTATGGCTCTGCTGGAGGTACTATGGCTGGCACCTCACCCACCACTCATACATCTGAAAAGGTCAGAGCTAGAAGAAACTCAAGACATCATCTGGGGCAATTTTTTCTGTTGCAGCTGACTCATTAAATATATACCCATTGCTCATCTGGCAAACTGAGGCTCTGAGGAACAGAGGCTGGGCCATCTCCCACCAAGAAGAGAATGACAACGCAGCCCAGAGATGAACTTCAGAAAGCTTTCCTGACCTCTCCCTCCCCGCTAAAGCCAATCCATGGCGTTATGTGCAAAGTGAACACCACCGTCATTTATTCTTAAATAAATAAAACTTATCCTCTTAGGAAGGTGGACTTTCCTTCCCTGCAGGTTGGGAACTCCCATAGGACAGGGGACCAGGGTTCCCCCATCAGACTGGAAGCTCTCAAAGGACAAAAGTCATGGTTGACATCCTCTTCCCCCACCCAAATCACCCTCCTGGTTTTACACAGGGACCCAATGCACTCACCTAAGAACTTTCATCTTAACCCACCCCCTCCTCCCCCAACTCTACCCCCCATCCCAACCAGGGCCCTCACCAGCTCGATGCCAACCAAAGTTCATGGTCTTGGTGGCTGACCGGGAAGAAATCCACAGGGAGAAGAGGCTGATAAGCATGCTGGCAAAGTCAGTGAGCATGTGGGCTGCATCTGTCATGATCGCCAAGCTATGTGCCAGGTACCCACCTGCAGGGCCAAGAGGAGGGAGGGTCCTTATCGGCTCCCCAAGGAGCCAGTTTCCCAGAGTGTGTGTGGAGCAGGGAAACCATGAGCTCTAGAGAAAGACAAAGGATTCCAGACCTCTCCACCATTAGCTATGTAACCATGAACAAGTGACTTCCTTTCTCCGAGCCTCAACTAGCATCTGTGAAATGGGATTAGCAAAATCTACTTAGAGGATGAACGTGAAAATTGAGTTCAAATTGGGCCTGGAGGGGAATACCGCTGCGGTCCAGTGGTTTGGACTCCCCACTTTCATGGCACCCTTGGCTCGCGTTCGATCCCTGGTCAGGGATCTAAGATTCCACAAGCCATGCAGCGTGGCCAAAACAACCAAAAACAGAAAAACAAAATGGGCTTGGAAAGCATCATAGGCACTCAATTAATGCTCTTTTCTTCTAGCATTCAGGTCTTTCCTGACCTACTAGTTGTACGTAATCTCAAGCAAGTTATTTAACCTTGGGATGCCTCAGTTGCATCATAAAAATGAGACTATCAGGACCCATGACGACACGAGGCTGTTGTGAGGATTGCATGAGATAGTGTGCGTCTAAGAGGTTCAGCATGGTGTGAGTGTGTGACAGCTGCTCAGTCATGTCTGACTCTTTGCAATCCCATGGGCTGTAGTCTGCCAGGCTCCTCCGTCCATGGGATTCTCAGGCAAGAGTACTGGAGTGGGTTGCCATTTCCTTCTCCAGGGGATCTTCCCGACCCAGGGATGGAACCCTGGTCTCGCGCACTGCAGGCAGCCTCTTTACTGTCTGAGCCACCAGGGGAGGCCTACTATTAGCATGGCAAGCATGCAGTAAATGGGGCTGTTGGTGTCAATACTACAGGAACATTCAGGAGAAAAGCCTTATGGGTCATCCAGACTACCCACGTGCCAATTTCATGCAATTAGCCCAGAGTCCTTACCAACGACTTCCCCAATCATGAACAACAGGCAGAAGGCAGAAGCCACACAGAGCTGCCGCCAGGCCCTCTTCTTGGGGTCGCAGTGGCTGCCAGGACCCTTCTGGGAATGGCAGTAATGGCTGCTCTGCGGAGCCGGCTCAGTGGGCTGCAAGGCCAGGCCAGGTGAAGACGACGGAGGGATGCCGCTGGTCCCATCCTCCCACAGAGTTGTGTAAGTCCTGTCCCGAGAGACAGGGTGAGGGATGAGATGGGAGCAAAGAGGGCTGACTCTAGTTTTACCTCTCAGTGGGGCCTGCGCGTTCCCCTGTGCCCGTTTGGAAAAAGAGTTAAGGATATACTCCAAGCTCGACAGACTCTAAGGAGTGACCAGAAGCCCCTCCTCGCAGGAGGGTACTGGAGAATGACCAGTCCTGGAGTCTTGGCTCCGTGTGTTTTCTCCTCCTTCATCCCTCCCAGGGCTTGGAGGAGGTAAAGAGCTTGGGAACAAGCCGGGGGGGCTGGGCTGGACCGGTCCAGTGGAGCGCGGATAAGGATCAGAGCTCATGCTCAGGAAGACGGCAGCTCGCCCCTTCGCAAGGACTCGGAGACACCGGGCTTACCAGGGCGGGGCGGTCCCTGGGCTAAGAGCCAGCCCCGGGGGGGAGCTCCAGGCACGCACTCCCCCACGAACCCGCAGGGGTCAGGATCTGTGCTCTGCGGAGAGGAAGGACTGGTCCCTGTGCTCAGCCTCAATTTCCCCTTTCCTCCACCTCCCTCCCACCCCTCCTGTCGGGGCGGGGGGCGGGGGTCCCAGGTCGAGCCGTCGCCAAAACCAACCACTGCCAGGATGGCAGACGGGGAGGTGGGGCTGAGGTCACTGAAATTCCCGCCCCTCCCCAGGTTCTCCTTACCCGACTGCAAGCCTGGAATCCAACAGATGCATCCTCTCGCCCGCTTTCATGCGGCCCCGCGCGCCCTGCTGCGTGCTCCCTGGAGTCGCGCACTGGGCTTTCTCGCGGCGAGCGCTCACCTGCCACCAGCGCCTTGCGCGCAGCTCCCGCCTGGACCGCGCCGGGGCCGCTGAGGGGTCGTCCCGCTGTAGCTACCGCGGCTGCCCCCACAACGCCGACGGCTGCGCGCCGCGCCGGCTGGCTTTATCAAGTCCCCGCTTCTCCGTGTGAAGCAGCGCGTCGTGCGCAAAAGCCCGCAGGGAAGGGGGAGGGTGTAGCTGGCTGCAAAGGGCCCCGGCGCTGACCCCAGCACCGGGTCCCCGGAGCCAGAGGAGCCCACCTGGCCTGCGTCGGAAAGCCTAACCGCCTCCGCCCAGCCCTGCTGCTGCTTGCTGTTTCTGCCTCCACTGCGCCCACTTGCCCCCCGCGCGGGGCTGGCTGCCTCCTGCCGGGAAGTTCTCGGGACACCGGCTTGTTGAAATCGGCTTTGAGTCGCCTAAGAGCAGGAATGTGGCTCCTAGACTCAGAATAAAGGGCTCCTGAGGCTGGGGTTGTCTTCCTCCTCGGGAAACCCGTGATCGGTTTCCACCCTCCGGCTGCAGACGTCCGAGGCCCCCCAAGTTCTTCTGCGCAGATTAGGGGGCTCCCAGGGGCGGGGTGTGCCTGCACTCAGTCTGGGACGGTAGCCTTCCTGACCGACCCATCCTCGTCGCTCTAGCAGCACCAGTTCCTCCCCTTCTAGGGCTCTGATTAAAATCTGGGGTGACCGGCTGTATCTCCGCCGCTACATGGAGCAGGGTCGCGCTTCAGCCCGGTCGCCGTCTGGGCTGAGCTGACACGGCCACCAGCACACCATCTATTCTCCACTGCCCCGCGGCAGCTCCCAGGAGCCATGCGTGGTGTTCGGCCAAGAGAAGCCAGCTAGCTCTTTCTGCCGGGGTCCAGTGGGGTTGGATGTGCCTTTTGTGCGGGTCTCAGCTTATCGATGGAGTTGAAGTTTCAAACTGCCCCAGGCTCAGCTCAGATTAATCTTATAATTTACTTGAGGGCAAAATGTGTATGCTTTAAAAAAAAAAAAAAAAAAAGTGTTTTCTCTTGTCCCTCTTGTTCCCTTAAATGGAAAGTACATGGTAAATAGATGAAGATTTACAAATTGGATCCAGACACGTTTATTCATTTTACAAAAACTTTTATGCCAGAATTCCCTTAAATTAATACTTCCCTAGTACTCATTTTAATTGATTTGGAAGAGTTTAATTAGTTAAGACTGTGATATACTGAAAAGCAGCTCCATTTGTATTCTATACCTGTCTCCTTCAGAGATCCCCAAAGGTCTTATGCAAATGACCTAGCAGTTCAGACAACTTGGCAATTTTATTCTAAAAATGTAGATATCCCTACAAAGAAGGCTTCCCAGGTGGCGCTAGAGGTAAACCACCCGCCTGCCAATGAAGGAGAGAGAAGAGATTTAGGTTTGATCCCTGGGTGGGGAAGAGCCCCTGGAGGGTGTCATGGCAACCTACTCCAATATTCTTGCCTGGAGAATCTCATGGAGAGAGAAGTCTGGTGGGCTATAGTCCATGGGATTGCAAAGAGTCAAACACGACTAAAGCGACTTAGCACAGCACAGGTGGTTAAAATACACATGTAATGAAAATTTGTTAATGGCCTCAGATTCTTGGGGTCTTGTTTTTTCCTGCAAAAAAAATAGCTCATATATATTCTGGCTCCTCCCTCACCTCTTTGGAGCTGTTCCTTTGAAAGGTCACCAAATAAAACTTAACTCACACCTTTTCTGTCATGCTTTTTTTCCCTGTCAACACCTATGTGTGTGTGTGTGTTAGTCACTTAGTCATGTCCAACTCTTTGCAACCCCATGAACTGTAGTCCACCAAGCTCCTCTGTCCTCAGAATTCTCCAGGCAAGCATACTGGAATGGGTTGCCACTTCCTTCTCCAGGGGATCTTACCAACCCAGGGATCCAACCTGTGTTTCCTGCATTTCGGGAAAGCATCCTGTAGATGCTTTACTATCTAAGCCACCAGGGAAACCCATCAACATTCCACAAGGAATCTGGTTCTGTAGGTCTGGGAAGGGGGTCTGGGAATCTATATATTTTTTAAACTCTTGTGTTCAATTCTATCATAAAATTATTGTTCTTTTTAATGGTATATTCTTGTTGTTCAGTCGCCCAGTTGTGTCCAATTCTTTGTGACCCCATGGACTGCAGCACACCAGGCCTCCTTGTCCCTCACCATCTCCCGAAGTTTGCTCAAGTTCATGTCCATTGCATCAATGATGCCGTCCAGCCTTATCATCCTCTGATGCTCTCTTCTCCTTCAGCCCTCAATCTTTCCCAGCATCAGGGACTTTTCCAACGAGTCAGCTGTTCGTATAAGATGACCAAAACACTGGAGCTTCAGCTTCAGTTCTTCCAACGAATATTCAGGGTTGATTTCCCTTAAGGTTGACTGATTTGATCTTCTTGCTGTCCAAGGGATTTTCAGGAGCCTTGGGGCTTCCCTGGTGGCTTATAGGGTAAAGCGTCCGCCTGCAACACAGGAGACCCGGGTTCAATCCCTGAGTCGGGAAGATTCCCCTGGAGAAAGAAATGGCAACCCACTCTAGTACTCTTGCCTGGAAAATCCCATGGACGGAGGAGCCTGGGAGGCTGCAGTCCATGGGGTTCCAAAGAGTCAGAGACGACGGAGCAACTTCACTTTCTCCAACACCACAGTTCAAAGGCATCAATTCTTTGGCACTCTGCCTTCTTTACGGTCCAGCTCTCACAACTATACATGACCACTGGGAAGACCATAGCCTTGACTATACAAACCTTTGTCGGCAGAGTAATGTCTCTGCTTTTCAGCACAGTCTAAGTTTGTCATAGCTTTCCTGCCAACAAGCAATCATCTGATTTCATGGCTACAGTCACGATCCACAGTGATCTTAGAGACCAAGAACAGGAATTTTGTCACTACTTCCACCTTTTTCTCTTCTCTTTGCCATGAAGTAATGGGGCCAGATACCACGATCTTAGTTTTTTTTTTTTTATATTTAATTTTAAGCCAGTTCTTTCACTCTCCTTCACCCTCATCAAGAGGCTCTTTAGTTCCTCTTCGCTTTCTGCCATTAGAGTGGTATTGTGCACATATCTGAGGTTGTTGATGTTTCTCTCACCTATGTTGACTCCAGCTTGTAACTCATCCATCCCGGCATTTCTCATGATGTGCTCAGTGTACAGATTAAACAAACAGGATGACAGCAGACAGCCCTGTCATACCCCTTTCTCAATCTTGAACCAATCAGTTGTTCCATACAAGATTCTAACTGTTACTTCTTGGCCTGCATACAGGTTTCTTAAGAAACAGGTGAGATGGTCTGGTAGTCTCATTACTCGAACAGCTTTCCACAGTATATTATGATATGTACAGTCAAAGGCTTTAGCGAAACTGATGAAACAGAGGTAGATGTTTTCCTGGAATTCCCTAGCTTTCTCTGTGATCCAGTGAATGTTGGCAATTTGACCTCTGGTTCCTCTTCCTTTTCTAAAGCCAGCTTGGACATCTGGAAGTTGTTGGTTCGCATAATGCTGAAGCCTAGCATGCAAGATTTTAAGTGTGACCTTACTTATGGCAGAAAGTGAAGAGGAACTAAAAAGCCTCTTGATGAAAGTGAAAGAGGAGAGTGAAAAAGTTGGCTTAAAGCTTAACATTCAGAAAACTAAGATCATGGCATCTGGTCCCATCACCTCATGGGAAATAGTTGGGGAGACAGTGAAAACAGTGTCAGACTTTATTTTTGGGGGCTCCAAAATCACTGCAGATGGTGACTGCAGCCTTGAAATTAAAAGACGCTTACTCCTTGGAAGGAAAGTTATGACCAACCTAGATAGCATATTAAAAAGCAGAGACATTACTTTGCCAACAAAGGCCCGCCTAGTCAAGGCTATGGTTTTTCCAGTGGTCATGTATGGATGTGAGACTTGGACTGTGAAGAAAGCTGAGCACCGAAAAATTGATGCTTTTGAACTATGGTGTTGGAGAAGACTCTTGAGAGTCCCTTGGACTGCAAGCAGATCCAGCCAGTCCATCCTGAAGGAGATCAGTCCTGGGTGTTCCTTGGAAGGACTGATGCTGAAGCTGAGACTCCAATACTTTGGCCACCTCATGCAAAGAGTTGACTCATGGGAAAAGACCCTGATGCTGGGAGGGATTGGGGACAGGAGGAGAAGGGGACAACAGAGGATGAGATGGCTGGATGGCATCACCGACTCAATGGGCATGGGTTTGAGTAAACTCCGGGAGTTGGTGATGGACAGGGAGGCCTGGCGTGCTGCGATTCATGGGGTCACAAAGAGTCGGACATGACTGAGCGACTGAACTAAACTGAACTGAACTGAACTGAACTACTAGCATGGGAGGTGAGTATGATTGTCTGATGGCAAGCACATTCTTTTGTACTACCCTTCTTGGGAACTGGGGTGAGGTTTGACCTTTTCCAATCCTGTGGCCACTGCTGGGTCTTCCAGATGTGCTGACATATTGGATGTAACGCCTTGATGGCCTTATCCTTTAGGCTTTTGAATAGTTCTCCTGGAATTCTGTTGCATCCCTAGCTTTATTAACAGCAGTGTTTCCTAAGGCCCACTTGACTTTGCTATCCAGAATGTCTGGCTCTGGATGACTGACCACACCATTGTAGAAATCCGGTTCATTAAGATCTTTTTTGCACAGTTCTTCTGTGTATTCTTTCCATCTCTTCTTGATCTCTTCAGTGTCTACAAGGTCTCTATCATTTCTGTTCTTTATTGTGCCCATCTTGAGCGAAATATTCCTTGCTATCTCCAATTTTCCTGAAGAGATCTCTAGTCTTTCCCCTTCTGTTGTTTTTTTCTAGTTTTACACACTCTTCATTAAAGAAGGCCTTATTGTCTGTCCGTGCTGTTCTTTGGAACTCTGTGTTTAGTTGACTATACCTTTCCCTTTCTCCCTAGCTTTTTGCTTCACTTCTTTCTTTAGCTATTTGCATGGTATATTTTTAATGGTATAATGGTTATGATTGTGAAAAGAACCTTTATCTAACGGGTTACGTGATGCCTGGAATTTGCCTTAAAATAATCACAGTGAGGAGAAGGAGTAATGATAGAGAAGAAACACGTATGTCAGTAACTAGTGAAACTGAGCTATGAGTAAGGAAGGTATGTTATACTATTCCCTGTACTTTTCTGTACATTTGAAATTTCCCAGCATTAAAGGTTTAGGGAAAAATAAACCTCTGGTGATTCTAATGCAGCCGCCAAAACTGTATTCAAGATTTATGGAGTAACCCCTCTGAAGCCAATTTCTTTGCAGCATGATCTTAAAAGAAACTTGTTGATCAGGAAGACTTCATACCACCTTTGAGTGTTCCAGTTTGCAAGTGCCCTTTGTGTGGCAACTAGAGATTCCCTTATTTGCAATATCAGATATCTCCCTGGAATTCACATTTCTGATTACAGAGCCTTGACTGCCCTCCCCCCTCCCTCTGATAAATGACAAGGTAGTGGATAGATATACTTACCTCACACATGATCTGGGTGAGAACTCTGGGGAACTCTGGAGGTAGAATGTGGACTGGTTGTAACACTGATTTTTGTGATTTCAAGGAGATGAAAACTTCTCTCCTTCTGGCCTAAAATTCCTTCAGGCTTCTATAAGAGGATATTTTAGGACTATTAAGAAAAAGTGTGGGATTTGTCAAAAAAGGGCAGTAGCTACATCCACGCAGGAGGAGGCAGGCACATGAAGAGTCCCTAGGGGTTCGTAATGTGGTTTTTTTTTTCTTTTATTCTATTTTTCTTTCTTTAATTGAAGTGCAGTTGATTTACAGTGTTTCAGACATATAGCAAAGTGATTCAGTTAAACATATAATATTCTTTTTCCTGATTGGCTAAGTAGCAGCATCAGATTTCAGTATATAGTTTATGTAACTCTGAAATTAGTTCTGTGCACTTGTATGTGGTTTTGATTGTTGTTGTTGTTAAGTATTTTATTTATTTATTTGGCAGCACTGGATCTTAGCTGTGGAACACAGGATCTTCAGTAGAGTGTGGGATATTGCTCCCCGACCACGGATTGAACCGTGGTCTCCTGCATTGGGAACGCAGAGTCTTAGCCACTGGACCACCAGTGAATCCCTTTTGTATGTAATATGTTACACTTTGTTTTTAAACTCTTCCTTCAGAACTTGAAAAAGGACTGGAAATGAAAGCAAAATTTGATTCCCTGAAATTCACAGGGATCAAGTTAGCCTTGGAAAAAGTCCCAGAAGTGAAAATGGGCAGAGGTGTGAGGGTTGAAAGCATTTTCATAAGGTTGAATTACACAGAAGGGCTAGTTCTGGAGGATGTCACATGAATGAGTAAGTTGGGAAATGCTGGGTTCAATGTTCAGTCCACCAAAAAACATTCAGATCAGTTCAGTTCAGTTCAGTTCAGTTCAGTTCAGTCATTCAGTCGTGTCCGACTCTTTGCGACCCCATGGACTGCAGCATGCCAGACCTCCCTGTTCATCACCAACTCCCGGAGTTTACTCAAACTAATGTCCATTGAGTTGGTGATGCCATCCAACCATCTCCTCCTCTGTCATTCCCTTCTCCTCCTGCCCTCAATCATTCCCAGCATTAGGGTCTTTTCAAATGAGTCAATTCTTCACATTAGGTGGCCAAAGTATTGGAGCTTCAGCTTCAACATCAGCCCTTACAATGAATATTCAGGACTGATTTCCTTTAGGATGGAACATCCTAAAACATAAGAGCTTTAAAGATCAGGTGGTATTCCAAACACCATGAACTTTATGGCAGGACTGCACAGAGCCCTTAAGTTGCTATTGAGTTCTGAATGACAAAAAGGGTGGGACGGACTCTGCAGCGTTCCTCAAATTCCTAAATCTTAAGGGTCTCAGACCCAGTTGACGCACCTCAATCAGACTAACAGCCTCACCTCTCTCCCAGCCCCTTGTTCCTGGAGAGCCTGATGTTGTTTCAGCCATGGTCTTCATCTCATGATCTAGCATAGGTAGCTGGCTTGGCGTAAATCTGGAGTAAATCTGGGCTCCAGCAAAGCCTCCATGGTGATCACCATGGTGGGGGCAGCAGCAGCTCTAGCCCTCTAACCATAAGCCCTGACAGATTTTGTTTTATTTGCTTTTTTGTAAAGCAAGTACCTGACTTAAGCTCTGATTATTGTTCATTTTAAAAGATGCAACCACTTTAAGGGGCCTATGTCTAGCAAACACTTTGGTTGCCTCTCCCCACTGAGATTCCTCTGTTTTCGCAATCTTAGTTGATTTGGCTAACTGACAATTTGGGTCACTCGATTTTTTTTTTTTTCTCTTCTCACACTTTAAAATCCCACGCTTATGCTTTAAATTCATCAATAAAGAGTGAACCTTTAAAACTGTAGGCCCCCACCCTCAACCCCAATAGAAACAGAAGACAGGACTATGGTTTATCCCTCCCTCTCTCCACCTGTGAACTCACTGCGTGGTTTATGCTGTGTAATGTCCAGATCTTGTAAGTAATAAACCTTTATTTTTTAAGCTTTCCTGATGCTTAAAACTGAAAAACATCTTGAAATTAACAAGAATTACAAGGGCCGGTCTAACCACATTAGTCATTAATAAGCTGAGACCAGCACAAAACCTACGCCCAACCCCACAAGACCTGGAGGCTCCTCTCACCACCTGCAGAGTCAGCTGACAGCCCTTGAGCGTCCCCCACAGCTGCCCAAAGGGTCAAGTGACATAAGGGACGCTCGGGGCATTGACGCTCTGGAAGGCAAACTCCAATCCTAAGATATGGGAGGTGAAAGAAGCCAGTAGACAAGTCTCCCCCTTCTTCCTACTGATGAACTGTTCAAGGCACACTGTTCTTTTTGCCCTGCTAGAAGCATCTCCCATGCTTGAGCGAGCAGCCAGCTCTCCTGGTGAAGCTGTGGCCAGCTCGGTAACGTGATACTTTATATATTTGCTTTCCTCGCTGGTGGCTCAGTGGGTAAAGAATTTGCCTGCAGTGTGGGAGACCTGGGTTCAGTCCCTGGGTTGGGAAGATCCCCTGGAGAAGGGAAAAGCTATCCACTCCAGTATTCTGGCCTGGAGAATTCAGTCCATGGGGTCACAAAGAGTCGGACACGACTGAGCGAATTTCTCTTCACTTCACTTTCCTACCTGGCTTCCACTTCCCTTCACTCTGGCTGTCCCAGGAATGTAGCTGAACTATTCACTCTTTGCCTCAGGTTGTGTTTCCTAGAGAACCAGAAAACAAGGCATTGAATGAAACCTTTTCTGAAGGGTCCTGGCAGGGCCAGTTTTCCAAGGAGCTCTCATTGGGAAGTGCAAGGTTGAAGGACAACTTGTTTGGTGGGATAGAAACCTGGGTTTTTGCCATTACTGTCTATTTCCTGCCCTACACTTCCTAGCAGGCCTTCTGTCTGCCCTGAACTCTCCTCACTGGAAAAAAAAAGGCTGAATGAAACCTCAGCTCTTTTGGTAATAATTGGAAGAAAGCGCTGTGCATTTATTAAAACAACATATAACACAAACTCGGTCACCGTCCCTTATGTGGGGTATAGACGCTGAAATACAGTACATTATCCTTTCCTGGACCTGTGAGTACTACGAAGTCCTCCCACCAAGGAGAGGAAGTGGGCAGCTGTATCAACCTGGCTTCCTTCCCTTCTTTATATCACCAGTCACACAATGACCAGGCATTATCATACAAAAGTTCCTTTACAAAAAGCACCAAATTGGCATACATATACAAGTATACAAAAATCACATTTAAAAAATGTACAAAATATTCCATTTTGCACCAACGTAGAAAAGAATCCAGTGTGGTTGTTTCAAGCACGTTTCCAATTCTGGTTCGCAACGCTGGACACAGCGGTGGGGTCCTACTCCTAGTTCCTGCTCTCTGAGCAGAGAGAAGACACACCTCCCCGTTGCCCCTCCAGGGACCCTGACCCCTCCCACCCCGGGCCTGTCACTAAGGCAGATGGGCCCATCCCCACCCTCCCTGTCTCTCTGCATCTAGAGGGTCTCTCCCTCATCATCTCCTTACTGGTGTCCTGAAAGAGAAAGACAAAGAAAATCAAGGTAAGATGGGAACTCAGAAGGATCCAGGACTTGCCAAGCTGTGGGGAAAAAATCATCAAACCCCAATTCCTGCCTGACCTCTTCCTTTTAAAATCAAAATAGAATTTAACTGTGTGAATGCTATGGATTGCAGATCCAATGCAAAAAAACTACAGACGGCTGAAAAATTAAAGTGTTAGTTGCTCAGTTATGTCCAACTCTTTTGTGACCTCATGGACTATAGCCCACCAGGCTCTGCTGTCCATGGGATTATGCAGGCAAGAGTACTGGAGTGGGTTGCCATTTCCTTCTCCAGGGGCTCTTCCTGACCCGGGGATCGAACTCATGTCTCCTGCATTGCAGGCGGATTCTTTACCGCTGAGCCACTAGGGAAGCCCCAGCATAGTTCGCTCTTTCCAAATTTTCACAAGATGAAAATCCAAATTCTTTATTGAAATTTTCTTTTAAAAAACAAAAGCTCCTTTTTAAAAAAATCTACTAATTTAAAAAATGCTGACAACTAGTTTTAAAAATTTTGAATATTGAGCCAAGCCTGCTTCCTGAGTGCTCTATATGACTTCTGTTATACTGTGTTACTTTCTGTTTAGGAAGGTCATTTAGAGGTAAAGTGAGAAGTCTTTATTATGAATAGTTGGGAGGACTTCTCTAAGAGAAAAGGGCACAGGTTTTACCTTAAAAGCTCTTCTTAATTTTACCTTAAAAACTGTTAAAAAAGGTTTAAAACCCCTACTGGGGACTGGAAACATCATCCCAGTGTCACTCAGTAGGGATCTCAAGTTGTCACTGAATGAATGAATAAGTGGAGGTAGATGGGTATCTCACCTTCTTCCTTCCCCTCTGTGGACTCTTCCTCTTCATGATCTTCTTCTTCTTCAATGAACTCCTCCTCTTCCTCATCTGTGTGTGACAAAGAACAATTGCCTTAGGTTGGGGCTGGTGTCTCAGAGCAGAGGTTCAAGAGAGATCCAGGCTGGAGACACCCAGTTCAGTTCAGTCGCTCAGTTGTGTCCAACTCTTTGCAAACTCATGGACTGCAGCACACCAGGCTTCCCTGTCCATCACCAACTCCCGGAATTTACTCAAACTCATGCCTGTCGAGTCTGTGATGCCATCCAACCATCTCCCCCTCTGTCAGCCCCTTCTCCTCCTGCCTTCAGTCTTTCCCAGTATCAGGGTCTTTTCAAATGAGTCAGTTCTTCGCATCAGGTGGCCAGAGTATTGGAGTTTCAGCTTCAACATCAGTCCTTTCAATGAATATTCAGGGTGGATTTCCTTTAGGATGGACTGGTTGGATCTCCTTGCAGTCCAAGGGACTCTCAAGAGTCTTCTCCAACACCACAGTTCAAAAGCATCAATTCTTTGGTGCTTAGCTTTCTTTAGAGTCCAACTCTCACATTCATACATGACTATTGGAAAAACCATAGCTTTGACTAGATGGACCTGTGTCGGCAAAGTAATGTCTCTGCTTTTTAATATGCTGTTGGTCATAGCTTTTCTTCCAAGCAGCAAGCATCTTTTAATTTCATGGCTGCAATCACCATCTGCAGTGATTTGGGAGTCCCCCAAAATAAAGTATCTCACTGTCCAGTCAGGATCAAAGGGCCATGTGGTGACCTCAGGGGCCCAGGAGGTGATGGGTTTGTTCCTCCTTCCCCACCCTCCTCCCTCCCCTGACACGCTCCAAGGCAGGGAAGCTCAAGACCTCCTTTGTTCCAATCGCAGCAGCATCTCTTCCTTGATCTGCCTGTGACCAGAGGGTACCCTGGGAATGCATACGCAGACCGTGTATCTCTGCACATTGAGCATCATTACCTGGGAAAATACGGGGAAATGCCTTGGTCCTCAAGAATCAGAGTCCTTACCCTGAAGGAATTTGCTCAGTCTTTGAAATCTGCTTGCCTCACACTCCAGTTTTCCTGCATTCCTTAGCCTACAGGGCCATGGATACAGGGTGGGGAGCCCTTCAGGGTCCATCTACCCCTTAGTTGTCTGAAACTGAGCCCCAGATGGTGACTATGGTGCAAGCTGTGTGCTCACTTTCCCATCCTGGGGTCTCGCCTTCAAGTTCTATTCACAGGGGACAGGCCCCTTCCCCGCCCCCTGTCTCAAGCCCCTTCTTTAAGCCTTTGGGTGCCCTGAAGGGGTCAGTACAGACACAGAGTATTTGTCAAGGGTATCTGGGGAAAGGCTTGAAAAAGTTAATTCCTCCAAACTGACAACTGGGATCTGTGCATAACCCAAGGAATTTTTTTGTGTGTGGTGATTTAAACCATTATTACAATTAGCTACTTAATAGCAGCATTTGCTGAGAACTTACTATGTGCCAAGTGCTAACTTGTGCTAAGGACTGTACACGCATCGCCTCATACAATCCCAGACAACCCTTGGTGGAACCTATACTTACTGCCCATGTGGCCTCTGCATGTCCCTCACCTTTCCTTGGTTTTATTTTTTTAACTTTTATTTGATGTTGGAGTTCAGCCAGTTAACAGTGCCGTGCTAGTTTCAGGGAGGCAGCAAAGGGACTCAGTCGTACGTGGCCATGGACCCATTCTCCCGCTGTTCCTTGGCTTTATTGCCTTGACTACAAAACGGAGATGACAAAAGAGCTACCTCTTAAAGTTGGTGTATTAAACAACAGATTTCATGTCCAGGGCTCAGTGGCCAGGACACAGAAAGTTCTCAATGAATGGTAGCCATGGGTACTCTCCCCATTTACCTGTGGGGACACGGAGAGGCTCGGGGAGATTACTGAAGGCAGTGCAGGGGTTCACAGTGGCAGACCGCTCACATAGTGTGATCCACTCTTTTTTTTTTTTTCTGTTTCCCTTAAAGTTTTTTTTCCCATTATTTATTTATTTATTTTTCCCAATTATTTTTATTAGTTGGAGGCTAATTACTTTTCAATATTGTAGTGGTTTTTGCCATACATTGACATGAATCAACCATGGATTTACATGTGTTCTCCATCCTGAACCCCCCTCCCACCACCCTCCCCATGATCCACTCTTGAATATCTTAGTTTAGGGAGGGTGACTCCAGAGGATCTTCCCAACTCAGGGATCGAACCGGCATCTCTTACATCTCCTGTATTAGCAGCTGAGTTCTTTACCACTAACACCACCTGGGAAACCCAGATGATCTACAGCCATGCATTTACCCAAGTCCATTGACATCTCCAATTGGTGACTGGCAACTTCCCTGGTGGCTGAGACAGTAGAGAATCTGTCTGCAGTGCCAGAGACCCAGGTTCGATCCCCGGGTTGGGAAGATCCCCTGGAGAAGGAAATGGCAACCCACTCCAGTATTCTTGTGGGATAATCCCATGGACAGCAGAGCCTGGTGGGTTACAGCTCATGGGGTCTCAAAGAGTCAGACATAACTGAGCAATTAACCCTTTCATTGACACCTCAGCTTTGGGATGTATGTCGTCCTTACCCAAGAATAGAGTATATTTGGGCTTCTGAGAATGGATTTAACACTCCAGGTTCTGAAAGCTTGCAGGCAAGCAGACGCAAGAGGTGTCAAGAAGCTTTTCTTTCTCTTGCAAGCCCATTCACAGCTCTTCCCTGCCCCTACACAACCCCTACCCCTCTTTCTTACTCTCAGCAGACCACTGGAGCACCACGTCTCACACAAAGGCACATTCAACAGAACTAGAACTGCCCTCCTTCTCTTTCTTGCTAACTAGCTACCTTTCAGCTGTGAAACCTTGAGCGAACTATCAACATCTTTGTTCTCCATCTGTTTCCTCATGCTTTCTTATTATTTTTCCTTTATTATTGTTATGGCTATATTGTTACAATTATTATAGGTATTCTGTGGGAAAGTAATCACAAACAGAAGCAAGGACAGAAAATAGATAAATTAAGGTGCCTGAGTATCCAAAGTTATAGCAGTAGGGAGCTGAAGTTAAGACTAGATTTAGGCAATAACTAGTATACGTCTAGTACCTTACAGAGGCCTCTGAATCAATGTCTTATTTGTTGCACAGCATCTTTCGGTGGTCATTATCAGTAAGCCTGTTTGTAACCTAAGTTTAAAGTAAGGAAATGAAGCTCAGAGAGGTGGAGGGAACCATCAAAATGCCATACAAGATAAGAAGTGGCAGAACTGGGTGGTTAAGAATCCCCCTGCCAATGCATGGAACACTGCTTCCATTCCTGGTCTGGAAAGAGTCCACCTGCGGAAGGATAGCTAAGCCTGTGCACCTCAACTACTGAAGCCAGCATACCCTAGAGCTTGTGCTCCAAAACAAGAAAAGTCCATGCACTATAACTAGAGAAAACCCGCACACAGCAACGAAGGCCCCATGCAGTCAAAAATAAATTAAAAAAAACAATAGAAGTAACAGAACCAGATTTGATTTTAGGTCTGCCTGATTTTATGAAGTTAAAAGACTCTTGTTCCTTGGAAGAAAAGCTATGACAAACCTAGACAGCATATTAAAAACAGAAACATTACTTTACCAACAAAGGTCTGTCTAATCAAAGCTATGGTTTTTCTAGGAGTCATGTATGGATGTGAGAGTTGGACCATGAAGAAGGTTGAGTGCCGAAGAACTGATGCTTTTGAACTGTGGTATTGGAGAAAACTCTTGAGAGTCCCTTGGACTGCTAGGAGATCCAACCTGTCAATCCTGAAGGAAATCCATCCTGTATATTCATTGGAAGGACTGATGCTGAAGCTGAAACTCCAATACTTTGGCCACCTGTCGCGAAGAACTGACTCACTGGAAAAGACCCTGATGCTGGGAAAGACTGAAGATAGGAGGAGAAGGGGCTGACAAAGGATGAGATGGTTGGATGGTAACACCAACTTGATGGATGTGAGTTTGAGTAAATTCCAGGAGTTGGTGATGGTCAGGGAAGCCTGACATCCTGCAGTTCATGGGGTTGCAAAGAGTTGGACACGACTGAGTGACTGAACTGAACTGAACTGAACTGCCTGATTCCAAGTTGCCTTGCTATTTCTATCACCCCAAGTTCCTCCCTATAGCAGATCCATATATAATTTATAGACCTGGGCTCATCCAGAAGTTAACTGTACCAGTCTGATGGATATCTGGGCATGTTTGGCAGTGTATCGCCTCCACGTGGGGCTCAGTGGGAGGGAGGCTGACTTCCAGGGGAAATAACCCCTTACCTGTCCCAAAGTCGATGGTCCTCAGGGTGTCAGCTATGTGCTCTAAGTCCAAAGTAAAGTAGTCCATGTTTTCAAAGCCCTGCTCTATCTTCCCCAGCTGGCAACCCTTGGAAGCTTCCACAATGCTGTGGGGCAGAGAGAAAAGCAAGGAGGGGCATAGTGAGATCTCTGGTCCCAGAGAAGGAAGGAGGCATTTTAGCTCCAACTTACACCAGGGCACATGCTTGGGTCCACACCCAGACCTTGGACCCAGAGGCTTCCCTGGAGCATAGAGTGTTTTCCCTCGGGTCACAAGCAGAATAGATATCTAAGACAGCAGGGATGCAAAGGCTAGGAAAGCTAGTCCAGGGGAAGACCCTCCCAGCAGAACTAATGCAAAGGAAGAGGCCTTCTAAACATATCAGAGGCCCTGAGGGGAACTGGAGCCTTGACTCATAGCCCTGAGGAGACACTGACCTTCTGATGAGCTGCTTGGCACTCTGTGGGGGGAAAGAAAGAGCAAAGGGTTAGAACTGCAGAAAGGGGAACCCCAGGAAGTCAGCAAAACCGGGGACCCAGCACTGCGGATGCGCACTTAGTGCCAACGCCTTGCCCAGCTTTGACCTGGTCATCAACTCCAGCCAAACAGAACTTGGATTTTCCCTCTGTCCATGGTCTGCGCGGGCCTTGGTCATTATCCTAGGACTCTCCCATTGTGGCAGGAAGCTTGGATTCTAGGAGTACTCATCTAAGCACTCAAACACGGAAATCCCCAAGATGAGAATCATATTCTAAGCACAAAGCCCGGCCCACAGTATGTGCTTAGGAAATTTTTTATTGAACTTAACTCTTCCTTACAAAATCTTACAGCTGATCCCTTTATGTTTCCCCCGACAAGCTCTTCTAGGGTAGGGCTGTCTCTTTCACCTGTCTCTCCATCTCAGTGACTGGCCTGCAGCAGGGGCTCAGTTAATAGTCTCCACACGGGCACTGTATTTTGCAACTTTCAAAGCCATTTCACAAGCATCCTTTTATTTGATCCCCATAAAATCAGTTGAGAGGAAAGGAGGGAGGAATTGTTACATGCTCACTATGCAGATAGGGGCTTCCTGGGTAGCTCAGCTGGTAAAGAATCTGCCTGCAACGCAGGAGACTCTAGCTCAATTCCTGAGTCGGGAAGTTCCCCTGGAGAAAGGATAGGCTACCCACTCCAATATTCTTGGGTCTCCCTGGTGGCTCAGATGGTAAAGAAAGTGAAAAAGAAAGAAAGTGAAGTCACTCAGTCATGTCCGACTCTTTGCGATCCCATGGACTATAAGCCTACTAAGCTTCTCCATCCATGGGATTTTACCGGCAAGAGTACCAGAGTGGGTTGCCATTTCCTTCTCCAGGGCATCTTCTTGACCCAGGAATCGAACCTGGGTCTCCTGCATTGCAGGCAGACACTTTACCCTCTGAGCCACCAGGGAACTCAGATGGTAAAGAATCCACCTGCAAAGCAGGAGCCTGGGTTCAATCCTTGGGTTGTGAAAATCCCCTGGAGGAGGGCATGGCAATCCACTCCAGTATTCTCACCTGGAGAATCCCCATGGACAGAAGAGCCTGGCGGGCTGCAGTCCATGGGGTCGCAAAGAGTTGGACACGACTGAGAAACTAACCACAGCACAGCACATAGAGATGAGGAGATTGAGTCATTAAATATGAAGGAGCTTGACATAACTTCCCCAAAGGCATAGCCTTTGATGATCAGTGATGGAGCCCAACTTGCGCCTTGGAGCTGCTAAGTTGAAGTGCCCACACCCCCCAGGACTGCTCACCAAGAGGAAGATGGCGCCACCAGGCTCGTCCAGAGACTGGATGGCTGTCTCCACCAGCTTGGTGGACTTGTCCAGTTGCTCCCGGTACTGCTGGATGAGGGCCTCGAGGAAGCCGAGCTTCTCCTCCTGCTCCCGCGTGATCCGCTGCAGCAGCTCGCTCTTCTTCTCGTCCAGGATGGCGTACAGCGCATCAAACTTCTGGCTCAGTTCTTCTTTCACCTGGTGACTGTTCTCCTGGGCACAGAGATCTCTGAGTCACATTCTGCAGGTCCTCCTTCCTATCCCCCACCCTTCCTTCCTGGGATGGGTGTGCTAGGAATGAAGAGTCTAGAGCTGGGAAAGATTGACCGCACCCCCATTCTGAAGAACACGAAACAAAGCCTTAGCCAGAAGAAAGCATTTGCTAGGGTTTGCTTCAACGTTTGGAGGCTGGTGTCGTAGAGAAAGCTATACCTTTAAGGTCCTCAAAAGTGGAGACTGTAGGGTCAGGTGGGATGACATATGTGGGCCTCCTGTGTGCCCCCCAGTCACACCTTTTCTACACTTTAGAACCAAGACCAGATTTGGGAAACTCTGCATCATTTGGTCCTCAGAGACGTGGAGAAGCAGCTCCCCCACTAGTGGTCTCCACATTGAGGCTCGCCCCTGTCCAACACTGATGCTACATTTTAGTTTCCTTACCTGTAAACTGAGTATAATAGTAGCATATCATTAGACTGGAGGCCCCTCATGGATAATAACAACATCCTTCTTCCTTCTCTGAACCTATACTCACACAACTCTATCCATCAGAAATACAGTGATCACTCCCACCCCCCACCATGTCATTCCCAGGTCCCCACCTCAAGGGGAGATGAAAAATCATGGATGCTTTGCAGGAATAGAAAAGAGTCCTCTGCCTCTCCAGTCCTGCTCTTCAGAGGGTGGCCCATGGAAAAGCAACTCGGGCAATCCCGGGAGCTTGTTAGAAAAGCACAATCTCATGCCTCCTTCTAGACCTACTGAATCAGAACTTGAATTCTAACAAAACCTCAGGGTGATTTAAAGTTTCCCATTAAAGTCTGAGAAGCTTTAGTCTACAGCACACTGGAGAACAATGCTCTTAGAACCACTAGTTCCCTGAATAAATGCTGGGAATGGTTGGGGGGGACACTGCCTGAAGTCAGGGACCTGGTCTGGCTTCCTCACCACCCCATCCTCAGCATCTTTGGCAGAACTTGGTACCCAGCTGTCCTCAAGAAGCATTTGTGAGTGAATGGCTAAATGGATTAGTCATCCACTCCCCAGACATCCCTGTGTGAACACTCCAGGCTCCAGGCTCCACGAGGAAGCCACCCCAGAGACCAGGTTGCCCTGGGAGGCTTTGAACCCCTAGGCCCAGCTATGCTTCCCCTCACCTTGGTCACTCGACAGGAGTCCTCCAACTGAGTGATGATGGTCTGCACACGGTCGTTCCCTGCCACCAGCATGGAGATACAGTTACTCAGCTCAGTCTAGATGGGAGGGAGGGTGGGGGAACAGGAGAGGAGAGACAAAAATAGTCTCAGGGCCTACCCCCTTGGGAGTGGCAGCAACACGGCACCCTCACTTCCCTCTCTGCTAGAAAGAGCCTCTTTCTGGGGTGCAGCTCAGGTTCAGAGCAGAGAATACCAGAGAGACACTGCATCCCCTCATATCAGTGGAGGCGCAAAGAGAAATAAGCTGCCCCAAATACACAGCAATGTGCTGACCAAGGAGGGGCTTGTTTCTAATGAAGGGATTCAGAAAAAAAAAAAAAAAAAAAAGGTTGGAGAATTCTAGAAGAGAAAGATCAAGAGAAGACAGGAACGAGGGGAGGAAGGAGTACAGAAAGGGATTGCTGTTCCTTAGTCACCAAGTCATGTCCGACTCTTCTGCGATCCTAAGGACTGTAACCCACAAGGCTCCTCTGTCCATGGCATTTCCCAAGCAAGAATCCTGGAGTGGGTTGCCATTCCCTTCTCCAGGGGATCTTCCCAGCTCAGAGATTAAATCTGTGTCTCCTGCATTGGTAGGTGAATTCTTTAGCACTGAGTCACCTGGGAAGCCCTTTAGAATGGGAAGCCACAGCTTATTGCACAGACAGGATGGTGGGGCTCTCACAGGCCCAGGGACCCAGGGAGAAGCCTGCCTCTTGCTGCAGGGGGATCTGGGGAGGGGTGACCAGCACAGGAAGAGGCAGCAGGGGCCCAAGTCACACTGGGTTATAGAAGTCATGGCCTGAGAGGACCCGGGTGACCTGGCCCTGGGATCTGGTCTCTCCCTTGGGGCCGCACCCAGGTGCCCTCAAGTGGCTCTAAGTATAACTCATGAGCTCAGCCATCTCCCCAAGGAAGGCAAGAGCGGTTCTCCCTGCGGCCCGGGACGTCCCATCAGGGGGACTATTCCTGAAAGGCCGGCTCAGCAGATCTACGGGGATCAAATCCGCATCCTGAATCAGCTGTCCAGCGGGCTCGAGCTGGGAGTGGGAGTCGCTCAGGCCAGTACCTTCTGTCCCTGGAAGACACTCTGCAGCGGGGCCACCTCGCAGGCCTTGTGGGCTCCGAACACCTTGCACATGGAGCACGTGGGCACCTCGCACGTGAGGCAGTAGATGTTGATTTTCTCATCTTCATGCTCTTTGCACATGGGGTGGCTGCCCTTCTGCAGCGGCCGACTGAAGTGGAGAAGAATCATCAGTCACATTGTGGGGTCTCAAGTCCCTGTCTTCCCCTGCAGCCCCAGGAGCCCCCCACCCCACCCCATATCTATGACCCGAGCTCTCAGAGGTTGGCTGTCCTGAATCCTTTTCTTTTCGTTCTCTGAGGACACAGAACCAGGGAAGCCAATGACACCAAGACTAGGATTCAAACTCCAGTGATGGAGTCGGCGCAGGCCTGGCCAGTGCAGGACCTAGAAAAAGTTGTAGGATCCCAGAGTCATTTTGAGACGTTCTGGAAAAGAAGAAACGGTCCCAGAAAGGTGAATGGACTTGCCCAAGGTCGCCCAGCAAGTCAGGGCAGGGGAGGTTAAGGTTCATTTGTTCTAATTATAGTCCCCAGGCTCTTGGTTACAGCAGGTTGGGCTTCCAACAAAGCAGTTTATATTCATGGCCTCACTGAATTCTATATTTAATCCACCAGACTGTAATCTCTGTCGAAGCAGGGAAACTTGCCTGTTGTCTTCAGCCCTAAATCTGCAGTGTACAGTGCCTGACAAGGAGAAGGTGGTGATTAAATACAGGTGGAAAGAATACATAAGTAAGCATGCCATGAAGGTGTACCAAGGCTCTGAGAAGAAGATGGTTTGTGTGCCTCAAGTCACTCAGCTAAAGCAGAGGCAGCCCAGGGCCATCCAATGGCCCAGCACAAGCCTTAATTTCCAACCTGACAGTCTTTCCAGGATCCAGAGTTGCTTCTTTCTCTTTCTTCCCAAACACACACTCAGAGGATGACTTTCTCCCTTTGTCTCTCTCCTCTTGGGGGCTCTGGCATTTATCTATGGTTCCCTCAGGGTCACTTCCTCCCTGAGATGCAATTTTTTGAGTCTAGGTTTTACCGCCCCAGCTAACTCGACACTCATCTAGAGTCAACAGCGTGTCTACACCACGTCTGACTTGCCAGCCCCTAACACAGCAGTGCGTGTGTGCTCAGTCACTTAGTCATCTCCGACTCTTTGCAACCCCATGGATTGTAGCCCACCAGGCTCCGCTGTCCATGGATTTCTCCAGTCAAGAATACCCGAGTGGGTTGCCATTTCCTTCTCCAGGGGAACTTCCCAACACAGGGATTGAACCCATATCCCTGTGTCTCCCACATTGACAAGCGAATTCTTTACTACTGAGCCATGGTGGGCAGGTCATAAATGGTGACCATTCGCCGTCATGTCACTGCCTCACCTCCAAATGGCCCCGCATGACTGAGCATACCCTGGGCATTACTGTCCCCTCAAGATCTTAAATAAGCTCCTTTTCAGACTTGTCTTTTTGCATGATTTAGCCCAGGGTCGCCCATGCTGGCAGGGCTCTCCCTTTGCCACCTTGTCTCTGCCCCCTGGGAAGGGAGCTCTGGGGTGACAGCAAGTGCAGAGGTGAGGCAAGATCCTGCAGGCTGGTGCCTGTGTTCTTCATCATCCCAGATGCCCATCCTCCCAACCCCAGGCGCCAGCATCAGGGTTCAAGTCCCCACTGTTCTGCCGCTTACTCATGGTGACCTTGGACAAGTGATTTCACCTCTCTGAGCCCTGGTTTCACCCCTGAGCTACTGGGATCATGGCAGGAGTTCTCTGTGATGAATGTGCAGTGCCTGGCATGGAGAAGACCCTCAATAACTATCATCATCGTTCAGTTCTGGGGAAAGGCCTGGAAGGGTTCAAACACACCTTCCTCTTCCTAGATCGACTCTGGATGGGCTATTATTTTGGTGCAATGTTGATTTTATTATGATCATAATCATGATCAACAGCATAATTGCATTTTTGTAGTGTTGAACTCCAGCAACATGAGAGGCAATAGCAGTTAAGAATGTTCACCGTAAAAAAAAAAAAAAAAGAAAACAAGAATGTTCACCGTGGAGTCAGTCAGACAGGCCCCCTCTCAGCTTCACCACTTCCTAGCTGAGTGGCCTCGGACAAACCTCTGGCTCTCCATTTTCTCATTGGAAAATGAGGGTAAAAATGGCTTATAGGATTACTGTGAGAATTAAAATGGGAATAATACATGGAAAATACTTAGTGCAGCGCTGCACACAGTGGATGCTCAATAAATACTTGCCATTTTTAACACTTCCCATCAACATCCTATTTGATAGTCACAATAACAAATCTTACTGTCCATTTCTGGAGACAGAGGAAATAGAGGCCCAGAGACTCACCCAAGACCCTACAGTGCTTGAGTAACAGAGTCAGAGTAGCAGATGCAGTTCTCTGGTTAGAGCTTTCTCAAACAAGGACTAGTTTATCGACTTTTTGGGGCACAGGACACTGCCTGCAAGCATGTATTCGGTGAGGGTTTCGGACTGCAAGGGCCTTGAGGTCAGCAGCCTCTTGTCAGGACATGCAGATCAGTAAAGATCGCCTTTGTAGCTGTATCTCTCCCCAACACGGCACAATCTCCACCAGGCACAAATTCTGCCCAAGAATGAGTGGCTATTTCACAAACAGGGAGACTTAGAGCTACATGGCCTGGGCTCAGTTCAGTTCAGTTCAGGCGCTGGGCTGGGTCCCAGCAATTCTCCTTCTCAGCTGTGAAACTCTGGGTAAGTGATTTTACCTCTTTGAGCCTCAACTTCCTCCTCCATGAAACAGGGATGATGAAAGCCATGCTAATCCATAGAACCGCTGTGAAGCAACAGCAGGAAGCATTCCTGGTGTTTGGCACTGTTGTTATCATTATAGAGAAACTGGCTTTGTTCTCACTGGGTGCTTTCTCTGCTCATCAGGGCCACTTAACCGGCCCCAGTGGCTCCCTCTCCCTCACGCTCCCTCTCACATCTCTTCTGTCCCCTGATTTTGGTCTCAGTATCTTTCAGGAGGACAGCCTGATGTCTGGGTCCTCTGCCATTCACTGGATGATGCCGAGAGCCAGGGCTGGGGGATAAGATGAGCCTCTGTTCATGCCTAAGGGAGACAGCTCTCTGGACTAACTGGAATAGCTCTTCCAGCTAGGGGACTGGATCCAGAGCAGGTGAAGGAGGATGGGGCCCCGAAGTGCTGGACCCTGAGAATGGGCCGAGGCAGGGGGATGGCCTCCCCGTGGAGGGAGCACTGACCTGGAGCACTCCTGTTTGTAGATGTCAATGATGTTCTCCACTAGCAGATTCCGCTGCAGGCCATACACTCCGTGGCGGTCCATGATCACCTCGTGGCGGCAGGAGGGGCAGCGGAAACGGCCTCCAGACATGGCCGCGGAGCCAACCCGGCCAGTCCAGTAGGGGTTGGCAGCCTGCTGGCGACAGGGGCGGAGGTGAGGCCTGGGCTCCCTCCTCGGCTCCTTCTCTTTCTGACCTCCGACTGTCATCCCCCTTGATCACCACCACCATTCTCATCAAACCACACGACTTAAAGCTTCCCCTTGGCTCAGACAGTAAAGAGTCCGCCTGCAGTGTGGAAGACCCAGGTTCGACCCCTGGGTCGGGAAGATTCCCCTGGAGAAGGAAATGGCAACCCGCTCCAGTATTCTTGCCTGGAAAATCCCATGGATGGAGGAGCCGGGCAGGCTACCGTCCACGGTGTCGCAAAGAGTCGGACACAACTGAGCGACTTCACTTTCTTTCCTAATATGAGAGAGCCAGCCCACTTACACAGGGAGCACCTGAGAAGAAGCTAAGGAATCATCAGGTTTGGAGGTCAGCAGACCAAGGCTCAAGTCACAGTAATTCTCGGAATGACTTTGGGTGAGCAACCTTTTCTCACCAAGCCTCGGTTTGTCCATTCATGAAATGGGCATGTAATTAGAGCCAGCTCCTAGAGTTGCTACTTTAAAGAAAAAATAGAGAACATTCTGTAAAGTGCTTCTGGGGAACATTGAGGCCTGTCTCCCAGCCAGGATGGACACCCACTCCCATTCTTTTCTTAAGGAGATGAAGCCCCTCCTGCCCCCCATTACAGGAAACAGTTTCAAGGGGAAGATGCCTGCATTGTCCAGTGCCTCTCAGGCACCCTCCTCCTAAAGATCTGGGCCCCCTGCCACCGCGGAGCTGGCTCCAGCCCCTGGGGTCTGGTTTCTCTCTCCTTTCTGCCTGCCTCTCCCACTTATCACTTGAGGCATTTGACTCCTGATTGGAGAGTCAACTGCGGTGCTTAGGACAGGGGTGGGGAAGCTGCAGGCAGGGTGGGGAGGGGACAAGTGCGTCATGGAGAAGGAATGGGTCAGCCAGAGCCGCCTCCCCGGCCCCATCGACCCCTTCCAGAGACTTCGGCAGGGGTTCATTTCAGAGGGGGAAGAAACAAGCCCAGTTTGGAAGGGTTCCCGACTGAGAGAGGAGTTTTCTTTCAGCTTTGATCACAGGAAGACTGAGGAGCTGCCCGGGGCCCCAGTTCTATGCCAGGCCCGGCACTGACCTGGAAGATGTCGTTGGCACACTTCCGGCAGAGGTTGTGCTGGCACGGCAGGATGACCACCGGCTTGGTAAACATCTCCAGGCAGATGGGGCAGATCAGCTGCTTCTCCAGGTTCTCCATGGGGTTTCCATCCTGGATCAGGCTCGACTTATAATCCATATCGTCCTAGGGACAGACGTGGGGACCCACCTGGCTGCCTCCTTCACCTGCCTTGCTCTAAGCAGACCTGGGGGTCTTGTCTTTGTCACAGAATACCCGGCCCGAGTCTCTTTGCCTTCCTCTCCTGGCGCCCAAATTCTGCCTTGGTCTGAGGCCCCTCTGATATTTATAGCTGGGCCCTGGTCACATGAGCCCCAAGAGGAGACCAGCTGAGCATTCCGGTGCCAAGTGGCTGGCGAAGCTTGAGTTTCCTCCAGGCCTGAAAGACCAACCCTCTCAGATCACATGTAAGGATGAGCCGTCGCTGTTCCCTTGGGACGGGGGTCGTAAACAAGAACAGCTTGTTCGTGGGCAGGCTTGGGGCAGGACTGGTACCCAGAGTTTCCTCCAACAATTAGTCTCCTCCTACAGCAGGCTAAGGAGTGAGGGGGCCACGGGGATTTGTGGGGTTAACAGCCAGTGCCCTCTCACTGACGTAGTAAGTCCATCCCTTCCTCTGGAGTCCTGGGAAACTCCCCAGATAAGTCCTACCCCGAGCACAGCATGTCGCTAAAGACCCTGAGATGTCCCCAACCAGGACTAGACCATCCCTCCATCCCTTGGTCACTAATTCCATTTTTTTTTTCTTTGTTTTCTTTCTGGATTGCATGTAGGATCTTAGTTCCTCAACCTAGGATCGAACCCATACTCCTTAAAGTGGAAGCGTTGAGTCTTAACCACTGGACCTCCAGGGAAGTCCCTAATTCCATTTTAATACAAGGGTTCCTTCCCTTGATACAGAATCTGTTTCCTCGTTTTATAGATTTTGACACTGAGGTTTAAGAAGGAAAGGACCTTATTCAAAGTGATTTGGGAAGTAAGTTGCAAAGTCACGAATCTTATTCATTCATCAGACACTGAGCGACTAAACAACAGTAACATGAGCGACTAAACAACAGTAACAATCTATACATCAGGCAACAAGGTGAGAGATAAATGAGTAATCCTTTTTCCTGCCCTGGGAAACTCACAGGCTAGGAAGGGAGACAGACACAAATAACTGTCATGTAGTACCCCGAAGCACTATGTACCCACTTAGACATTATCCAGATGTTCCCCTCTGCTTTCTGCACGAATTTAAATTTTTCTCCACATCCTTCTGGGCCGTCTTCCATGTTGGCTGGTAGAAGTCACTGTTGTTGTTCAGTGGCAAAGTCAAGTCTGACTCTTTGCGATTCCATGCACTGCAGCCCATCAGGCTTCCCTGTCCTTCACTATCTCCCAGAGTTTGCTCAAACTCATGTCCATTGAGTCAGTGATACCATCCAACCATCTCATTCTCTGTCACCCACTTCTTCTCCTCCCTCAATCTTTCCCAGCATCAGGGGCTTTTCCGATGAGTCAGTTCTTCGCATCAGGTGGCCAAAGTATTGGAGCTTTGGCATCAGTCCTTCCAATGAATATCCAGGACTGATCTCCTTTAGGATGGACTGGTTTGATCTCCTTGCAGTCCAAGGGACTCTCAAGAGTCTTCTCCAGCACGACAGTTTGAAGTCATTAAAGCGGCTCTAATGTCTTTAAGGTAGAATGTCCCCAAAGGGACATGGGTATAAAGTGCTGGTATGAGCGTGGGAACACTAACACTGGGCCCCAGGATGAGCCTAAAATTCTGTAGAACCTACAGGAGGAGCGTCCAGGATCTCACAAAGTAGGGGCAGCAGGAGAGTAAGTTTGATGACCTCAGCCTAGAGGGGAGTGGATGGTTGAAGCCCTGAGATAAGGCCTAGTGAGTAGTAAGGACAGAGGAGCCAACTTTGTGATGGGGAGGGAATGGGAAGGAGAAGAAGAGGGGCAATCTTTCACAGAAAGAGGAGGAGTCCTAGAGGACAAGGAGTGGGAAATTTTTTAAAAGTATATCCTTTTAAAATATTTATTTATTTGGCTGTGCCAAGTCATAGTTGCAGCATGTGGGATCTTTAGTTGTCACACATGCAATCTAGTTCCCTCATCAGGGATCAAACCTGGGCCCTCTGCATTTGGAGCGTGGAATCCCAGCCACCAGACCACCGGGCAAACTCAAGGGGTGGGCAATTTCAAGGAGAAGGTGGTCCCCCCTGAAAGTCAATGGTTAGTTTTTGGGTTTTTTTTTTAGCACCTACTATGTGCTGGGCACTGGGCTAAGCAGTTCATGATCATTATTTCATTTTGTCATCTCAACAGCCAACAGGTACAACAATGTAAGAGTCCTCAGATTCCTCAATGTAAGACGTCCCCATTCCTCAGATGAGGACACTCAGGCAAAGAGAAGTCAAATAACTTATATGAAGTCACACAGCCTGGCCCTAGGACAAAACCCAGATATATTTGACTCAAGTGCCCAAGCTCCTCATGTCTCTATTTGAACTGCAGGTCAACCCTGCCAGGCCAGCCAGGAAGAGGATGAGAGTTGAAATGAATCTGTCCTTTCCTCCTTACTTGGTTTTGTTCAGACTTAAGGTAGCACGGTTCTCTGGGAAGGAGGGCCTTTCCACGGCCACAGGAGACAAAGGCTTCAACCTGTCATGGCATCCCATTCTCCTTTGTCTAAGTGACTTGGTTATGGCCAGGGAGACCCGAAGGCTAGTGGAGGTAGGTTAAAGATAAAGGATTCCCTCCCTGATAAAAAGGGCAAGAAGAAAGCTTCGTGCTTGACTTTGAATGAGGTTATAAGGGACAAGTCTGAGAAGGAAATCAATCCCCTGAGTATGGCAGAGAGAAATTGCAGAAAGCACTGGGGTCACTGATGCCATCATTGTGCTGCCAGTTTACCTGCCCCTGGAACTGCCCTCTAAGATGTGAGAGAACAAACGTCATGACAGTGTAATTAATCTGTTACTTATAGCACAGAGCACTTTGCATCCGTTAAGGATTCCAACTCCCATATGTCAATGATTCTCAAATCTCTAATTCAAGTCCCGGTCCTTCTCTTCCTTAAGCTGAAGATTTGTTGGAAATCTTTACTGGGATGTCCCAATAGCCCCTCCAACTCACCATACCCCAAACAGAACACACAATCTCTGCACCCCACCCCACCCCCACCAAGCTCCTGCTTCTATATTCCTTTGTCTCATATCTCAGTAAATAGCACTCCCATCCAGGCATTTGCTCAGACCAGAAAGCTGAGGGCCATCCTAGGGCTCCTCCTTACTCCTCATTGCACACCCAGTCAACCTCTGTATCAAACACAGGTCCACCTTCACATCTCACTTGTCATCTCGCCATTTGGTTCTCCCTCTGGACTTGGAAGACTCTGAGGGCAAAGACTGTTTCTATTAATCCTGTACCTCTAGCACCTGACATATAGTAAGCACAAAGGAAATGCTGCTTAAGTGAGTGAATGAGTGAATGAATTAAACAGAGGCAGCAGGGTTACTGTCAGACTTTGGGGAGATTGGGGTGTTTGAGCACATTTTTCTTGGCTGAGATGGGGCAGATCGTGGAAATGGGGGATGGAGTTGATGGAGTAAATTCTAAAGCCTTTGAAAGGCACTTCCCTGGTGGTCCAGAGATTAAAAATCCACCTGCCAATTCAGAGGGACACTGGGTCGATCTCTGGTCGGAGAAGATCCCACGTGCCACAGAGTAACTAAGCTCCTGAGCCACAGCTACTGAGCCCATGCTCTAGAACCCATGAGCCGCATGCTCTAGAGAGTCCGTGCTCTGCGACACGATAAGCCACCTCAATGAGAAACCTGCTCGCCACAACTAGAGAAAGCCCATGCGCAGCAACAAAGACCCAGTGCAGGCAAAAATTTTTAAATAATTAAGAAAATAAAGTCTTGGGAAGGAGAGGGACATGCCAACCTTTGAGTTGGGAGGGTAGGAGAGATGAAAGGACGGAGGTTAAAATCAGAGATGTTGGGAGATAGAGGGAAATGTGCTCGTATTGATGACCTCTGTCAGTTGAAAGAGTCGAGGTCACCTTCTGAGGCTGAGGCAGGGGGATGAGTAGCATGAGTAAGTGGTGGAAAAAGTTTGGACCAGCCATTGTGAAACACAGGAGGAAGTGCCCTAGAGAGGGGTGGAAGGACTCTCTGGGAGCAGAAGAGCCTCACTGATGTTTCCCAATACAGATTTGCCATTTGAGAGGAGCCATTCACATGGCTCTGTTGACTTTCACCAGTCACACTTGGCAGTCCAGGTGCAAAAGCCACGCAAATGGACAGTGGGATCGACTCCAGCCTGGGAGCTGGCAAGACCAGTACTGCTGAAAGTCAAGGGGTGAGAAAAGGAAATTCCCACATGGGCCATGATGGGCCACAACACATGTCTTGTCATTTAATCCTCACAACAGCTCTGCAAGGGAGATATTTTGATCTTTGTTTTTCCCAGGAAGAAATGAGACTCAGAGAAGTAACTGGCTTGGACAAAGTCACACAGCCCTGAGGAGGAGAGCTGAGCTGGGGTTCACATCCGAGGGAGCCTGACTCCCAAATCTGTGCTCCTCATATTGAGACATTAATCTAGTGCTTATTGCATGCCAAACACTGTGCTATGCCCTTTTTCATCCAACCCTCCCCCTTGTTCAGTCTTCAAAATAACTCAGTGAGGCAATCCCCTGATGGTCCAGTGGTTAGGACTCTGAGCTTTGGCTGCCAGGGCCCAGGTTTGATCCCTGATAGGGGAACTAAGATCCCACACATCATGCTGTGTAGCCAAATAAAAAATAAAGTCTTTTAAAAAACAACTCAGAGAGCCAGGGATCAGGATTTTCCCTGTTTTGCAGCTGAGTTACAGAGGGGGACTAAGTCATTTGACCAAAGTCTCCCAGCCAATGAGTGGCAGAGCCAGCATCCGAAGAAGGAATTCATAAACCAGTATCATTACCAGTTATTAGAACATGCTTGAAGCTGTGGACTGACAGGCAAAGACAAACATGTAGAATCAGTGGTGCATCTGAGCCTGGAGCTGGCAACTGCTACACTATACTGCTTCTCTCTTTGCAAGTCTCTGCACATCCTCATTTTTATACTGTTTCTCAATTAAAATTCCAACCATACAAAAGTAGAGAGAATTTAGTGTAAAGAATTCATGTGACCAAACCCAGATTCAGTTCTTTCCAACTTTTCCCCACTCTTACTTCATCTCTACCCCGACACATTTCTTTTTTCTAGGATATTTTAAAAACAATCTTAGTCATCAAGTCATTTCATCCTTAAATACTTTGGCAAGCATTTCTAACAAGGATTCTTTTTTTTTTAACATAATCACAAGCCATTATTTAAGCAAAATAACAAAAATTTCTTAATATTATTAAATCCCAGGCCATTTTCAGAGGCTACTGATTGTCTCAAGTGTCTTTTTAGTTAATTTGTCAAATCAAATCCAAAAAAATTAAAAGATCCAAATAAGGTCTTACATGCGGGATTTTGTTGTTTTTGTCCCGTTGGCCTCTTTTCATCTATAACAATCACCTTTACTACCATTATTTGTGCCACTGATTTGCCTTTTTGATTTTTCTTTTTGATATATCAGGAACTGAAGTTCAGAGAGGTTAAGTGACTTACGGAAGGTCACCCAGCTAAGAGCTAGACTTCTTATTTGGGACTGCCCCCAAAGTCTGTGTTACTAGTAGGAGGAGCTTTAGTGCCAGAGGGGGTCCCAGCTTTAGTGCCAGAGGAGTCCGGCAAAGCAGCAGAGAGAATGGTCTGGGCCTGACAAAGAGAAGGTAGATAGAGATGGAAGTGATAACAGTAACAACACTATTTTTATTTTTTGACTGATTCAGTGCTTGCAAGGGGCTGGACATCTACTCAGAGCTCCATGGCACTATTTCATTCAGTCCTAACTACAAACACAGGTAGGTCATACTTAACCCCATTTTACAGATGAGGAAACTGAGGCACAGCTTGGCATATGGGGTTACCCTAAGTCCCACAACTAAGGGAATAGGTCAATTTAACCTCAAAGTCTGTGTTCTTTTTGATTGTCACTAGAGAGGGGACTTTTCAGAAAACTGAGATTTTGAGGCCTCTTGGTTGGGGGAGAGAACACTGGCCCAGGAGCCAGACACCTGGGCTCAGGCTCCAGGTCTGCCAGAGACAAGCAACGTGATGCCCAGGAAGCCACACCCACCACCAGCGTCTTCATCTGCCAAAGGGAGTGACCCTAAGAGATGATCCCTGAAGGTGCTTGCCCCGCCCCAGGGGCAGGGATCTCAGAGGAACTCTTCCCCGGGATGGATGACGCAGGCCTGGGGCCAGTGATGCTGGAAAGGAAACCACCCTCCATCTCTCCTTTCATTTCCACATGGCTCGGGCTTGCTTAGATGTTTTCTTGGTGCATCACAGTGCCGATCGTTTCCACGTGTGCAGAGTGTGCCGTTCTCCCTGCAGTCCCCGTGACCTTCCCTGGAGGGTGGGGTCTGCCTGCCTCCCCCTCTGGAATTCCCCTCAAACCTCTGTGGCACCTGGAGTACCCTCAGAAAGGATGTGGCGAGGGTGACTGTTTTTCTTACGGTTTGAGATGGCTCTCACATGCTTCGATGTCATCCTCGTTGAAGAATCATTCTGAATCACAGGATCAGACAAATAAGTCATTGGCTCAGAGGCTAAAGCCAGAGTAGTTGCCAGAGGCAAGTCCAAGGGGTCTAGGGTGTGATGCAGTGCCCCAGGTGCCAGGGCAAAGCCCACTGGGCCTGGCCCACATGCCTTGGAAAGGCAGTAGAGCATCCAGGATCTTACCACTCAGGGCTGGAAGCCCTCTAGACAGTCTCCTTCTGTCCCCAGATCCAGATGACCAGGTGGGCAGCGACAAGGACTCTCAGGAGTAGGTGGCATTTAGAGAAAGGGCTGCCCCAGGGAACACAGGGGACCAATAAGGTCTGAATGGACCTCTACATAAGTGATCCTGAACTCAAGTATCAGAAGTGCTTTATAAACAGTGAGATGCAATAAACCCTTACTATAAGGGCCTGAGATTGTAGAGCAACAAGGAAGAGACTACCAGGCACCAGTGGATTTGAGTTCAAGTTTAAATGGCAACCCACACCAGTACTCTTGCCTGGAAAGTCCCATGGACAGAGGAGCCTGGCAGGCTACAGTTCACGGGGTCAAAAAGAGTCGGACACGACTGAGTAACTTCACTTCACTTCACATATCAGTCCTGTTATTTTGAGCAGGTTATTTAACCTCTGTGTCTCAGTTATCTCAACTGCAAAATGAGAGTCAGGTAGAGTAGTGATATCTCTGGGTCTTTTCAGCCTGCAAAGTCTAGGGTTCTAGGTGATAGCTTCCAACAGTCTACCCCTTGCTGCAAATTCATGGTGCAGAGAAGGGACTCCATCTGCCCAGGCATATGGCACATATCTGGCAAGTGACAGACATTCAGCAAATGTTGTTGTTAGTATTTTCTGACAGGGGACTAATACAGGCTGTCATTTACTGACAGTCACTACGGATGAACCGCATTGTCTATCTGTTATCTATTGCTGCACAACTTATTTTCACAAAACTTAGCAACTTAAAACAATAATAAACATTTATTGTTTCACACAGTTTATGTGGGTCAGGAATTCAAGAACAGCTCTTTATTAGCTTATGAGGTCAAAACTATTATCGCAGTGGTTCCAGTTCAGTGTCTCTAAGGAAGTTCTAGTGAGGATGTTGGTGCTGGGAGTATAGTTCAGTTTATCTTAAGGCTTGGCTGGAGCTGGAAGAGCCACTTCCAAGATGGCTCATTCACATGGTTGACAAGTTAGTGGATGGCCTTAGTTCCCCAGCAAGTGTACCTCTGCACAGGGCTGCTTGAGCATCCTCATAGCATGGTGGTTGACTTCCCCCAGGGAGAGTGATCTGAAAGAGCAAGACAGAAGTTGCCACTGGCAAAGTCCATTGACAATTCCCAGAAAGTACAAATAGAATGTGGGTAATTAAAAAAAAAATCGAATCTTTTTATCCCCTTTGTGTTTACCCTGGTTTCACTTTCTTCTAGGGTACCACATGCAGAGGCCTTGCACCCGGCACTTCAGATCAGAGCTCCGACTGAGAAACGGCTGCACCCGGCACTTCAGCTTGGTGGCCCATGTGCAGAAGTCCCGCACGCGACACTGCAATTCAAGACGGCGGTGGCGGTGGCGGGCCGTGTGCAGAGACGCTGCTCCCAGCAGTGCAATCTAAAGCCAAGAAAGGCACAGCTACTTCTGACCCGCAAGAGCTCTGCCTCTACTCTCTGCTGATGGGAACCCTATAAAGTGGCCCTGCTAATGGCCTTTTGAGGAGAGCGTGTACTCTAGAGTGAGAACTAGCACCTCTCTAGTTTTGATTAAAGAATATAGCTTTCATTTGCTTCTGAACCAAGCTCAGGCTTAGAACTCGATCTTGTTCTAACAGCTCAGACAACACTGGGTCTGAAAGATCTTCGTCAGGGACCAACTTGAGAGGACTGTTAACAACATTCTGGCACCCTGAATGGGACGCAGTGTGCCTTTTTAACCTGCACCTATCCACAAGGCTCTAAACTCACCCTAGCTCCAGCAAGACAATGGTGGAGGCTTCAGGAGGTTAGCCTGAGAATGTCTGACTCTGATCTTTGGGTACATTCTGATGGGGTAGGACTGCAGCAGCCCTTGGTCAAAGTCAGTGCAACTTTGCCCAGAAATCTGATACCAGGTGTGGTGCACACACAGCGTAGCCCTGTGTGTGCAAGGCTCTGCCCCTTGAGAGGATCACACTGTGATATCGCTGGGGATCGGAGGCTGAAATTCATGAGTGTATACCTGCTGTCTCAGACTGGCCTTTTCTTGGTACCAGACACCCAGGAATGATGGAGGCCTGTGGACAAAAGGGAGCGACAGCAGTTTTGCCCTCTGTCTTGCCAGGAGTGCTGTCTTCTTGACCCCTTCACAAGGCAGTGTGGTTGCACCAGGAACTTTTTTTCTCCTCACCAACCTCCAGGGATCAATGGAGCATTCTTCATAGTCACTTTCAGTTTGGTAAAGGAAAGTGACCAGCCCCATGAGCTAAGAGGTGAGACTAAGAGAAGACCCAGGGAATGAGGATGCCTGACAAAAATGGAATGAGGGCATTTGATCCAAGTTCAGAAAAAGGCTCCCAAAGTAGGTAACAACCTGTGACTTGACCTCTTCCGGTCAGTGCTAATTTCTCTGAAATGGGGTGGGGAGCCCTGAGAACCACTCCCCCAAAATAGCAGAGAAAATAGAGGAGGAAAGGTCAGAGGATAAAAAGGCTCAGAGGCAAATCCACATACTACTGGCTATTTACTCTCCAAAGTCAACTAGTTGGTACAGGAATTTGAACTGCCCCCAGAGACACTCACTCGATAAGTACCCCTGGCTCCCACCGAGGGATAGCTAGCTAGGAAACTAGGACCTCATCAGTGCTCTATACATAAACAAGGGGGTCACCGAAGATGAAAATGCCTTTGTCGCCCCTGAAAAGCGGCAGATTCTGGCCGCTACCCTCAAAGGTAGATGGTCCAAACAGATGAAGAAAGACAGGCCAGGGGGCTCCTAAGCTGTCTTTCCAATTGACCCCTGCAGAGACCCAGCTGAAATTGCACCTAAGAAGGACACCTACTGAATTCTTAGTGGATAGCAGTGCCACTTTCTCAGTTCTGAACACCAGATCAGGCAAACCCAGTCACGAGAGATGTAACACGATGACACTTCAGGGAAGGCATTCATAAAGCCACTAGAATGTAAATTGGGTGAACATACGCTCATTCCTTCCTGAAAGTGAAAGTTGCTCAGTTGTGTCCGACTCTTTGCGGACGGACCCCATGGACTAGAGTCCATGGAATTCTCCAGGCCAGAATACTGGAGTGGGTAGCCTATCCCTTCTCCAGTGGATCTTCCCAATCCAGGGATCAAATCCAGGTCTCCCGCATTGCGGGCAGATTCTTTATCAACTGAGCCACAAGGGAAGCCCAAGAATACTGGAATGGGTAGGCTATCCCTTCTCCAGTGGATCTTCCCAACCCAGGAATCGAACAGGGGTCTCCTGCATTGAAGGCAGATTCTTACCAACTGAGCTATCAGGGAAGCCCCATTCCTTCCTATATGTCCCCAAAGGCCTTGTACCCTTGCTCGGAAGAGATATCTTACATGAATTGAGGGTTACTACCCACCTAATGGGAGACAAACTGGGGACTGGCATTCCCTTAGACAAAGGACAGAAGATGACAGTGTTCATGACTGAGAACAAACGTCCACGGATACAGCAAGTCGATCTCCCCGGAGTGAATCCCAAAGTCTGAGTACAGGGGCTTGTGGGATGAGCCGTAGAAGCCAATCCCATGACAGTCCATCTAAAATCTGGGCATACCCGGCCCCTAGGAAACAGCACCCTCTCCATCAGGAGACCTTGTTGAGCACTGCCCCGGTCAGACAGGGCCTAACTGACCAGAGCATCATTAGACCTTGCCAATCATCTTGTAATACTCTCATTCTCCCTGAAAAGTTCAACGGGGAAAACTGGGTGGTACGGGACCTCAGGGCAGTCAGAGAGGCCACCAAGGCTATACACCAGTAGTCCCTACTCTTTACACATTGCTGGCCACTCGACGGTCCACCAGGCCCTGGTATTCTGTATTAGACTTAAGAGATGCCTTCTCCTGATTCCATTGGCCCAGAGTCACAAGAAATTTTGCTTGTGAGTGGCAGGACCCAAATCCGCAACAAAAACAACACCGCTGGACATTCCTGCCACAGGGGTTCAAAAATCCCCCTATCAAAAAAAAAAAAAAAAATCCCCTTTTCATCTCTGGAGAAACGTTAGCTAAAGACCTAGAAGATCTATGTCTAGAGGAGTGAATTCTTCTCCAGTAGGTAGGCGGCATTCTGACCACCAACCCTACTAAGGAGACCTCTGACAAAAATACCGTAACCACCCTGAACCACTCAGCCAATAAAGGACATGAGGTATCCAAGTGTGTGCTCAGTCGCTCAGTCGTGTCTGACTCTTTCAGACCCCATAAACTGTAGCCTGCCAGGCTCCTCTGTCCATGAGATTTCCCAGGCAAGAACACTGGAGTGGATTGCCATTCTCTTCTCCAGGGGATCTTCCCAACCCAGGGATCGAACCTGCATGTCCTACAACTCCTGCATTGGCAGGTGGATTCTTTACCACTGAGCCACCTGGGAAGCCCCATGAGGTGTCCAAGAAAGAAGGCTCAAAATCACAAACTAGGATGACCTACCTAGGCCTCATTCTCACAGGTCAGAGAAGCCTAACCTGGACAAGCTATTTGTAGCCTTGACCCTCCTAAAACTAGAAGACAGTTTTGGCACTTCCTGGGGATGGCCTGATTTTGCAGTATCTGGATCCTTGAAAGTGAAAGTGAAGTCATTCAGTCATGTCCAACTCTTTCAGACCCCATGGACTATAGCCTACGAGGCTCCTCCATCCATGGAATTTTCCAGGAAAGAGTAATGGAGTGGGTTGCCATTTCCTTCTCCAGGGGATCTTCCCAGCCCAGGGATCAAACCCAGGTCTCCCACATTGCAGGCAGACACTTTTACTATCTGAGTCACCAGGGACGCTCCTATCTGGATCCTTAACTGCGGTCTAATAACTAAGTATCTATATGAAAAATTGAAAGGAAAGGTTGATAATCCTTTGGAATTTAGAATGTGGAGGGGTCTTCAAAGAATTTAAAAAAGCAACTACTTCAGGCCCCTGCTCTGGCCCTCCCAGACTTAGCTAAACACTTCCACTTTTATATTCATGAGAGATGGGGAATAACCCTTGGGGTATTAGCTCAAAAATTGGGACCTCCTTACGTGGGTGGTTATTTATTTCTCTAAACAATTAGATAACCCCCCTAAGGGATGGCCTGCTTGCCTATAGGCTGTAGTAGCTACCACAACTCTGCTTTAAAAAAAAAGGCTGAATAGCTAACATTCAGTCAGCCAGTCACGAGATAGACACCACACTAGGTTTAGGTTTTAGTAATTTCTCAGGGAACAGAACTTACTCTAGCTATGACAAACCTAAACAGTGTATTAAAAAGTAGAAACATCACTTTGCTGACAAAGGTCTGCATATTCAAAGCTATGGTTTTTCTGGTAGTCATGTACGGATGTGAGAGTTAGACCATAAAGAAAGCTGAGCACCGAAGAATTGATGCTTTTGAACTGTGGTGTTGGAGAAGACTCTTGAGAGTCCCTTCGACAGCAAGGAGATCAAACCAGTCAATCCTAAAGGAAATCAACCCTGTATATTCCCTGGAAGGACTGATGTTGAAGCTGAAGCTTTAATACTTTGGCTACCTAATGTGAAGAGCCGACTCATTGGAAAAAACCCTGATGTGGGGAAAGATTGAGGGCAGGAGGAGAAGGGAACAACAGAGGATGAAACAGTTGGATGGCATCACCAACTCGATGGACATGAGTTTGAGCAAACTCTGGGAGATGATGAAGGACAGGGAAGCCTGGCATGCTGCAGTCCATGAGGTTGCAAAGAATCGGACACGACTTAGCAACTGAACAACAACAACAAAGGAACAGAATGACTGTCTCCCAGAAGGTTAATTCAAGTTCAGGCTATTCTTTTAGACAACACAGTGGCTACCATAAAAACCTGTCACATGCTAAATCCTGCCACCCTGCTACCCACAGAAATAGGGCCCCTGACACATGATTATACAATACCATAGACACGATCTGTCACAGTTGCCCCAACCTAGGAAGTGAGTCTCTCCCAAATGCTTTATGAACAGCTTTATGAGAGACTGAAGAAGCCCAGCAAGCTACACAGTAACCTTCTAGACCCAGTCATAGAGGCATGAAGCCTAGGGACTTCTGCCCAAAAGGCCCTCACCTAGGCCTTAGAGCTTGAGACAGTGAAGATCTTAAAGGCTGATACAGATTCCAGGTATTGCGTATGCCATCCTCTACACACACACAGCTATTTGGAAGAGGAGAAGTATGCTTACTGTGGAGAATAAATAGGTGACACATGGTTTAAGCATACTGAAACTCTTAGAAGTGGTACAGCTTCCATAAAAGGTGGCAGTGATTCACTGTAGGGGTCACTAAGGAAGGATGTCAATAAAGAGAAACAGGATTTCCCTGGTGGTCTTGTGGGTAGAACTCTCTTGCTCTCAATGCAGGGGGCCCGGGTTTAATCTCTGGTCAGGGAGCTAGATCCCTCATGCCACAGTTAAGAGTTCCATCCTGTAACTAAGACTCAGCACAGCCAAATATATATACATGTGAGTGTGTGTGTTATATGCTATACATATATATGTTATATATGTATGTTATGTATATATACATATACACATATATGTATATACACACACACACATATATATATATGACAGGGAAACCTGGCACGCTGCAATCCATGGGCTCACGAAGAATTGGACGCAACTTAGCTACTGAACACACACAAATATATATTAATATATAAAGAGAAACAACAAGACAGACACAAAAGCCAAGAACCAGTAACTTGGGAATTACCCCTCATACCTTCAGATCCACCCAATTATTTCCCAATATGCACAAAGGAAGAATTTGACGAAGTTTCAAAATGAGGCTTCAATAGAGATCTAGGAGGCCATGAGTGGCTAGTTAGTGAATGTGCAGCTTGTCAGGCCTCCAGGGGGGCCCATCAAGGAGCTCACTGCGGGAGAGAAGCCCTTTACTGAGCTGAAGTCATGGTACCCCGTGGCACAAAAAGTAAAACCAGTCAGCTAGTTGAGACATACCCCATTTGCCCAATAAACTTCAACAGCAGATCCTGCAGAGGCCCCCAGATAAGACCCGTTCAGACCAGAAGGACATATCCTGGGGAAGATTGGCAGATTACTTTCACTGTCATGCAGAGAGGACTGGGCAACTTCAGCTATCTCTCTGGTGCTAGTACACATATATTCTGGGTGGATAGAAGCATGCTCTGATAGAACTGAAATGGCAGCTAAAGTGGCTAACACATTACTAGAAGAAATAATCAGGTTCCCAGGATCTCTATAAAATGATAATAGTCCAGCATTTTGTGTTTCAAGTGATGAAGAGAATAACCAGTTTGTGTCCTGGGCACAAAATAGACTTCACAATCAGCTTGAAGACCCCAGTGACCAGGGAAAGTAGAGAGATCCAAGCAAATCTTGAAATGGGCCTTAGCCAAGTTTTGTCAGGAAACTCAAGAAAGCTGGAACAAGTTGCTTCCAATTGTCTTGCTGTGCATGTGATTAGCCCCAAGAGTTAAGTGCATTTAAACTCAGGTATGATAGATCCATTCCCCTAGTCCAAGAGAAAGGATGCCTCAGCCTCCTTGAAATGGAACAACTCAAGTATGTCCTCCAGGTAGGAGAAACCATGAAAGCTGTCAATGAATATGGTAACCAGGTACTGCTCACACCCACTGACCTGACCCTACATACCTTTCCACCAGGAGACTAGGTGTACCTAAAAACCTGGAAAACCAGCAGTCCACTAGAGACCCTTGTCATCACTGCCTTTGCATTGAATCTTCTTTGCCCCACCTCCCTGGACACACTTACCTCAGTGCTTGCAAAATGAGGGCCTTTTACTTCCAATTTATACTTCCCATCTTAGGAATTAAAACATGCTCCCTACTATAACCTCATGGTGAACAAATTTCTTCTATAATGTGACCAGAGATATTCAGGAAGGACAGAACCCCACTAATTGTTAGACCTGTCTCGTCCAACCTGAAACAAGAAAGGACCATCAGACGTATTTAAGAGGAACCCCAATAACCAAGGAGGAGACACTAAATAGCACCCTCCTCCCAAATGGTACTAAACTGTAAACAAGCTGAAGGCACAGCTGGTCACACTTACTGACCAACAGCATCAACAATTATGTAAGTCAGGCCATCCAACTCAACAAAGTTGAGTTTTGTACCTGATGCTGCAACAGGATCCTGGATATACTCACATGGATGAAAAACTAGAGCTCTGATGCTTCAAGGATTCAAACAAATGACACAGGGCCAGTGTGCTTGTGAAGAGGGTATGTGTTCTTGGGTAAGCCTCTAAATTCAACAGGGGGCTGGGCATCTGAAATCTTAGAGGAGATATATAACCATAAGTACTGGGACCAGATCCAAACTTCTTTCTTTTTTTTTTTTTTTTTATCTAATTCAGTGGCTGATTTTCTAAAGAATCTGTTTGTGTGTGTGTATGTGTGTTTTATTTTGTTTGTTTGTTTTCCATTTTGGCTCTGCTGGGTCTTCGTTGCCACTCAGGAGCTCTTTGTTGTGGCACTGAGGTTTCTCCAGTTGCAGTAAGTGGAATCTTAGTTCTCTGATCAGGGATCGAACCCAGGCCTCCTGCATTGGGAGTGCAGTCTTATCCACTAGACCATTAGGGAAGTCTACTACAAATTAGGAGTGCAATAGTTATCGCACTCATTATGGTGCTGGTGATCCTGACCAGGGGAATCATATATAACACTATCAACACAAAAAACATAACAGTCACAGTGTAACAGTGACCGATGAGACTGGCCTCGACTTCAAGCTATTACCAAAATTTAACATGTGAAGTAGGCTAAACCCTTAAACCCCATACAAAAACCTGTTGGCTCACCGGCCAGTATGGTCCTACAGAACCAAACTGCCCTAGATTATCTGTTAGTGACCAAGGAGGGGTCTGTGCGCTAGCCAATAGGTCAAGTTGCTCTCATGTCAATGCAAGCGTCCTGACTGAAGAAAGTGCACACAGGCTACTGAGAAAAGCAATTCGGCAGACCGAGACCAGCGTCATCTGGCTGAACAAACCTGGAGCTGGTGAAACAGGCCCCCCCCAGGGTCACTTGGTTGCTACCTTTCCAGGGCTCCTTAATAACTGTTGTTCTCCTACTGATATTTGAGCCACATATCTTAAATCGTCTGGCATCCTTTGTCTCCAAAGGTTAAAATCTATAAAACTTTAAATGGTGGTCACTCAGGGACACGAACAATCATGGCTAAGGCCTGACAACAACATAAAAGCAACTGGGGAGTTATGGCTCTCTCTCGAGGTTATGACGATGCCCAAACTCAGCAAGAAGCAGCTGCAAAAGAAGGACCTCTTTGACCCTCGGCGCCCCTCAAGAATGTGGAGCAAGACAGCAGAAGACAGAAGAGGGATTTGTTACCAGCAAAACCATGAACAATTCCCAGGGAATAAAAATAGAATCCGATTAATAAAATAAACTCTGCGACTTCCCTGGTGGTCCAGTGGTCCATCTTCCAGTGCCGGGGGTGTAGGTTCGATCCCTGGTCAGGGAGCTGGGATCAGGCATGCCTTGGCAGCCAAGAAACCAAAACATAAAACAGAAGAAATATTGTAACAAATTCAATAAAGACTTTAAAAATGGCCCACATCAAAACAATCTTTAAAAGAAATAAAGTCTACCCTTTCTTTTTTCCTTTGTGTAGTTAGTGTCCTTAGCGTAGCTTCACTTGCTCACAGGACGTCACCTGCAAAGGCCTGGCACTCGATGTTTCAGACCAGAGTTCCTAGTGGGAAATGGCAGTGCCAACACCTCAGCTCTGCAGGGCTGTGTGCAGAAGTACTATGCATGACACTTAGTTCAAGCTGGTGGTGGAGGGCAGCGTGCAGAGATGCTGTACCCAGCTCTGCGATGTGGAGCTCCACCCCACCAGCAAGACCTCCAGCCCCTCCCCACTGACAAGATTCGTGTAAAGCAGCCCCGCCCATGGCTTTTGCAGGAGCTGGCACCTCTACATTCTTTGATCAAAGAGTAAAGCTTTGCTTCTGAACTGATCTCGGTCTCATTCTCTTGGTTGAACAACACCAAACGGAAGGGTTCATGTTGGGGACCACCTTGGGAGGGTCTGTAAAAGTGGTAATATCTTTGATGAGCTAGACTCAGACATCTCACACTATCATTTCCCTTGTATTCTATTGGTCACATAGATCAACCCTGATCCAATGCGGGGAGGAGAGGACCTGTGTACTGGGAGGCAAGAATTATTGAGGACTATCTTGGAGGCTGAATATCACAGTCTGTTCTTAGCGTTTTGTTTTATTTTTAATTTTTAAAAATGTACTTATTATCTTGACTGTGCTGGGTCTTCGTTGCTATGAGTGTGCTTCCTGTAGTTGCAGCAAGCAGGGGCTACTCTCTAGTTGCAGTGCATGAGCTTTTCATTGTGGTGGCTTCTCTTGTTGCAGATCACAGGCTCTAGGCCACGTGGTCTTCAGTAGTTGCAGCTCTAGTAGTTGCGGCTCATGGGCTTAGTTCCCTGCAGCATGTGGAATCTTCCAGGACCAGGAATCGAACCCATGTCCCTTGCATTGGCAGGTGGATTCTTATCCGCTGGACCACCAGGGATGTCCTCTGCTAAGTGTTTTAAAACTATTCATTAATCTATGACTTCATGAATTTGATACTGTTATTATCTCCATTTTACAGATAAAGAAATTGCGTCACAGAGAAATAAGGAAAGTTGCCCAAGGTAACACGTCTAGGAAATAGTCTGGAGCAATTGCTATGGACTTAATGTTTGTGTCAGTCCGAAATTCACATGCTGAAGCTCTTACCTGCAATGTGATGGTATTTAGAGATGAGGTCTTTGGAAGGTAACTAGGGTGAGATAAGGTCATGAGTCGGAGTCCTAGTCCGATGGTATCAGTGCCCTTAGAGACAGGAGAGCCTGCTTCCTCTCTTCATGCACACATATGCGGAAAGGCCAGGTGGTAGCCATCTACAAACCGAGAAAAGAAACCTCAGAATGAAATCTACCTTGCCAGCACCTCAATCTGTAACTTCCCAACCTCCAGAACTATGAGAAATACATTACTGTTGTTTAAGCCACCCAACCTGTGGTATTTTGTTACGGCACCTTGAGAAGACTAAGACAGGCCTTGAACTCATAGTTCAGGATTTGGACTCAGAGCTTTGGGCTGCTTTAGCCTTTGTTCTTAATCTTTGCCTCCTTCTATTGCGCCATTAAAACTTGACTTGACTTGCCCTGACCCCTGTCTGCACCCTGGGCTGTGTAGAGAGACTTTCTTCACTGATAGAGGGGCTGGAAAAGCACTGAGAAGATCTGGAAAGGAGCTGGAGGAAGCCTCGTGACAAACTCAAGGCCCAGGCTCAGTGCTGACCCTGGTGTTCCAGTCCTAATACCCCAGAGAGTCTTGGGGGCCAGCTCTGCTCACCCCACTCAGCCTGCTGCTCCCCACCCCCACCAGCTTGAACCTAGGGTTTGCCACACACACCCTCGGGTGATCCAGATCATAAACAGTAAGCAGGCGGAAAACAAACTATATTTAAACCTGCAGTTGCTCCATAAACAAAAGCTTAAGAGACAAGTGACGATTGGAAGAAAACAGTAGAAACACACATAAATACCAAGTGTCAATATCTATAATATGCTCATGTTTTGAAATAAACAAAGGCTGCCAATAAAAAGTAATTTACAAAAGAATAAAAACCAATGTCCCCTCCTCCCCCAAGCCAAATCAAAACAAGGCACTGGTTTTAAAAATGGTTTTAATTTCTAAAATCTCATTAATACTACAATAAAATCTGGTGTTTCCTCTATGAGGTTGACAAAAATATTTAAGATTAATAGTACCCAAGTTTGGTGAAGGTAGAGGGCAATGGACACTCCCACTACTCTTGACCTTGAGGGAGGGGTGTGCAATATTTATACATGTATTCAGCAGTTGTAATCTGAGGAATCTATTTTATCAAAAAAATAGAAAAATGATGACTGAAAGTTATAAATAGCTCTTTGGTACAGGTATAGAAATAGGTATAGATACTCAGATATGTAAATCTATTTAAATACAAGGATATTTTCTGCAGTATTGTTTGTAGCAGCAAAACCTTGGAAACAACCCCAATGTCTGTCAATGGAACAGATAAATAAATTGTTATGTGGTTGCTTAGTGAATGTGGGTGTGTGTATGTGTGTTCAGCTGTGTCCAACTCTTTGCAATCCTGTGGACTGTAGCCCACCAGGCTCCCCTGTCCATGGGATTTTATGGGCAAGAATACTGGAACACTTATCTCCTGCCACTTCTGCGTTGGTAGGTGGATTCTTTACCACTGAGCCACCGAGGAAGCACCTGCTTAGTGAATAGTATACAGCAATGAGAATGAGGGCTTCCCTAGTGGCTCAGAGGGTAAAGCATCTGCCTGCAATACAGAAGACCCAGGTTCGATCCCTAGGTCAGGAAGATCTCCTGGAGGAGGAAATGGCAACTCACTCCAGTTTTCTTGCCATAAAATCTCATGGACAGAGGAGCCTGGTGGGCTACAGTCCATAGGATTGCAAAGAGTCAGACACAACTGAGTGACTTCACTTTCACTTTAATGAGAATGAACAAATATTGTCACATTCAAAGACACAGATGAATCTCATAAAGAATGGTGAACAAAAGAGAGTGTACTGTGTGATTCTATCAAGTTCAGAAAAGCCCAAACTAATTTAAGCTTTTAAGAGCCAGGGGACTTTGTTGCTGGTCCAGTGGCTAAGACTCCACATTCCCAATGCAAGGGGCCTGGGTTCAATCCTGGTCAAGGAACTAGATCCCACAGGCTGTAACCAAGACCTGGCACAGCCAAATAAATAAATGAGTAAAATTAATTAGTAAAAAAGTCAAGGTAGTGTTGCCCTCAGTGGGTAGGCTGGAAGGGGGCAGAAGACAGGCTCCAGGAATACTGGTACTGGTCCGGTCCCTGAGCTGGGTGCAGTTATGCAGGTACACTCATTTTATGGAAATGTCTTGAACTGTATACTTATGGACCGTGCCCTTTTCTGAACACATATTGTACTTAAAGAAAAAATGTCCTAAAAAGTAAAGCAGAAACATACCCCAATAAGCATTCCAACTGTCTGTAGACTAAAAATAAATACATATATACTTAAAATGACACAGAGCTCTTTATATAGAATATCAATAAGAAAAGATGTCAGCAATGTATCATTAGGCAGAAAATTACAAGCCACATATATGTAATCCAATTTTTTTCTATTAAAAATAATATATGTGTTATGAAAATAAACTTATATGTCAAAAATGTTGTACAGTCATAGAAAATGGCTGGAAAGAAATCTTGACAGTTAAAAAAAGTCACTGTTCTTACGGATTAAAACTCAAGGACCTGGGGCCCCTTACTGAGGCCTCTAGTGGGGTCCAGCAGGAAATCTGAGCTACAGCTGAGTGAGCTGGGCTCTCACCTCAGGCAGAGCTGGGCTCTGGCCAGGAGGTCAGAGGGGACTCAGGAGCAGGGTTTTGGAAGCACTGTGAGACCCCAGAACCTCCAGGTCAAGGCCTGGGGAGTGCATTTTAAGGCCCCTCTGGATAGGGGTAGGACAAGAGAACTGCCCTCATGGGCCCCACTGGTGGTGGGAAAAGGGGGGAAATGGAGGGGGTCCCAGCCCTACCCAGGGACGCCACATAATCAACACAGCCCTGAGAGGTAGGCATGACTGTTTTCATTTCTAAATCAGATGGCAAGGTATTAAGTACCTTGCCCAAGGTCACCCAGGTAGTAAATGGAATGGCTGGGCCTTGAACCCAAATCTGTCTGAGACTCAAGAAGTGCTCTGTCCTAGGCTGTGGAGGAAGGGGAAGAAGACAGCAGGAAGGAGCAGGCTGCCCTTGACAAAGGCTCAGTAACCCACCCCGGCAGGTTGTTGCAGGGCTCAGAGCCTCCAGAGCCCCCCCACCTACCAGGAATCACAAAAGCAGGTTCTGCCCAGCGTCTGCAGCCATGCCACCATCTAGGGGTCATGGCTCAACCACTAAACCTGGCCCCGGGGGCCGCTCTGTTAACTCAGCACTTACAACTCTGCTGGCGGCCCGGAGGCTGGCACCGTCCAAAACAGCCCCAGGAGGGAGGGCCTGGTCAGCCCACTGCTCCTCTGCACACAGCCACCCCCTCACCCCCCAACCCCCTCCACCCCTCGTTTCCTTGTCCCCCTGGGTCCTGAGTCCCTCAGACTGTGGTCTATTGGGAAGAAACAAAGGATGGGGCCATGGGGGCTAGAACGGTCTGGGTCCTAGATTCAGGTCCCTGAAGTTTGAGCCAGATGTGACCTGACTGATTGTCCTAAGCAGCTTAAGAGAAGCTAATATACTCACTGTTACTCAAGGCAGGGGCAGGAGTCAGTGGTTGGGAGCCTACTACGTACCAGTTTTATTCAGTTCTTACAGCTGTGAGAGGTGAGTATTTGTGTCTCCGTGTTACAGGTAAAGAAACTGAGGTTCAGACGGGAAGTTACTTGCCCAAAGTCACCCACAGCTTGGAGTCTGGAGCCAAGGAAGACCTAGAGTTTGAGCCTGGCCCTGCTACTTACTGGCTGTGTGGTCTTGGGGAAGTTACTTTACCTCTCTGAGCCTCTATTCCCTCATCTATAAAGATGATATTAAATATTTATAAAAATGAAATAGAAGTCGCTCAGTCGCGTCCAACTCTTTGCCACCCCATGGACTGTAGTCTGCCAGGCTCCTCTTCCTTGGGATTCCCCAGGCAAGAATACTGGAGTGGGTTTCCTTTTCCTTCTCCAGGGGATCTTCCCGACCCAGGGATCAAACCTGGGTCTCCTGCATTGCAGGCAGACTACTGTCTGAGCCACCAGGGAAGCCCATTAGATTAATATCTAACTAATTAAATTATTCTGAGGATTTGAAAAAGATAATGTTAAAACTCTTAGCATGAGGGAATTCCCAGGCAGGCCAGTAGTTAGGACTCAGTGCTTTCCCTGCCATGTTGTTTGATCCTTGGTCAGGGAACTAAGATCCCACAAGCTACACAGCAAAACAAACAAACAAAACCCCCAACAGACTCCTAGCATGGTATCTGGTACAGAGAAGGTCCTCAGTCAGTTTTCTTATGATTAATTCAATTATCTGATCAATGAGAGGGTTCACTCCCAGGAGCAGTGGGGCCAGTGGAAGTTTTTAATCTTCCCAGATCATTCCAAGAGGTCTTCCTGAGAGAAGCAACACCTGTCACATTTTTAACTCAAGACTATGAGCTCACTCTGTGTGTGTGTGTGTGTGTGTGTGTGTGTGTGTGTGTGTGGTTGTGGTAGGGCCGGAGCAAGGGGTATTTGGTAGGAGGCTGCACAACGCGGAGAGGTGGGGAGAGTTGCCTCAGTCTGCTGTCGGGGGGTCAGATCAGGTCTAAACACGGGCAGACCTCCAGGACTCGTTCTCGGAGGAGGTCCCAACAGCCTGCTATGGCACCTTGGATGATAAACAGGTTGTCACCCTCCGAGCCCCAAGTGAACTTGATAAATCCTTGGCAAAGCTGAGAAGAGGCCCGTCTATAAATACTCCATGACTCAGGCACAGTGTCCTGTTGAAAGGGCTTCTGGTGTTTATGGTTCTGTTGCTCTGTGGAGAAATTCCAGCTCAGGGAGGAAGGTCTGGGCCACCCTGAGGTCTCAGACCACCCAGTCAGCTCTGCTGGGGCAAGTTTGGGGCCTGGGGCCTGGCCCACCAACCAACGCCTGTCTTAGAGCCCAGTCCATTGTGAGACTGAGAAAATCTCTCATCTCTCCAGGTCTCCTGTCATCCAGGAAATGAAACATGTTGGTTCCCCTTACTTTTGCAGATGGGTTATGAGGCAGGGTTGCCTACTGGTTGGGCATACAGGTTTGTTTTCTTTTGGGGTTTTTGCATGCTGGGAAAACATGGACTCAAGGCCCAATTTCAAGCTTTAACAAGCAACGTGATTTTAAATCAGTCACTTCACTTTTCTGAATCTTGGTTTCCTGGATTATAAAATTGGGACAATAATGGAAATTCCTTTGCAGGATTGTCATGAGGATGAAAAGACAGTCTGTAATGCACTTAGCACAGTAATCAGCATAGAGTAAACCTTCTGTTAATGACAGGCACTAAGATTACAAATTAAGCTGTTTAAAATATTTTGAAGGACTTCCCTGGTGGTCCAGGGGCTAAGACTCTCCACTCCCAGTGCAGGGACCCTGGGTTTCAACCCTGGTCAGGGAACAAGATCCCACATGCCGTAACTAAAGAGCCCACATGCTGCTATGAAGATCAAAGATCCCATGATCCCGTGTGCTGTGAAGACCCAGGGAAGCAAAATAAATTATAAATTAATAACTAAATACATATGTTTTAAATTTTGAAAATGGAGTACTTTAGGATTTGGTTCTTCTAGAGAGATCTTCAGGGAGTCACTAGATGGCCCAGATCTTTACCATCTCTCTGCTTTGTAATTGTGACAGGCCAAGGTATGAGGAGGACAAAGCAGCTGCCAAGATTGGCGGGGAAAGGGCCAGGTACTGTCATTCATCCAACATCTACTGTGTGTCAGCTGCTGCCACTAACATCATCATCTCACTGGACTCCCCAACCAACAGCAAGGTATAAGTCCCGGAAGACCAAGGCCCAGTGAACTCACTACATGGCCGAGCTGGCCTCTGAACCCTGGTCTATGTCCTGCCAAAGTGCTAGTGTGTGTGACCCACTCACTCCACCACACAACCTGGCTGCCTCCAAGGTCTAGAACAGCGGCCACAGAAGGGGTGGAAGCAGGAGAAAGAGGCAGGAAGAGTCAGGAGTTTGGCTAGAGTCTGGGAGGATATAGAGAACTGGAAACACAACTGAAGATAGCAAGCTGACTGGGGAAGACGTACACCTTTAGGGTCACTGCCGTCTGAGGTCGAGTGGACGGATGAGAAGGCACAGCTGAAGTCGGGAGAAAGATCAGCCTGGGCTGGGGGGGAAGGTTCTTTGCTCAAGACTCTGAAATGGCTTCTGAACTTACAACCCCCGCAAGACCCTCTCCTTCATGGCTTTGAGGGCCCTCTCTGAAGACCCACCTCAGGGCCTTTGCATATGCTATGTGCTCTGCGTGAAATAATCCCTCCCTTTCTCAGCTGAGATGTTACCTGTCCAGTGTGTTTGGTTAGCGCTTTTCGCCGGTTAATTTTCTCTCTCTCTCTCTTGCTGTCCCACAGTTTAAGTTGCTATCTTGCGTTAGCTCCCTCCGATTGCCCTCAGGGCACTCAGGCCCGGTCCTTACCCTAAGAAATGCTGCCCGCTCCTCTCCATTCGGCCCCCACTTGCTGGTGGCGGATGCGGGCGTCTGGGGTACTTTTTTGTTGGGAGTTGCTTTTAAGCATGTAATCTGTGGGTTTTATTTATTTTTCCTCCCAGTTAAGTTGCCCTCCGAGATTGGAAAACTTCCCCCAGACCCGCCAGTGAGAGGGTTTCCTGGTGTTTGGAAACTTTCTCTATTACAACTCCCTTCCCAGATGGGTCTCCGTCCCTAGCTCTTTTGTCTCTCTTTTTACCTTTTCTATTTTGTCCTACCTCCTTTCGAAGACGATGGGCTGCTTTTCTGGGTGCCTGATGTCCTCTGCTAGCGATCAGAAGTTGTTTTGTGGAGTTTGCTCAGCGTTCAAATGTTCTTTCGATGAATTTGTGGGGGAGAAAGTGGTCTCCCCGTCCTATTCCTCTGCCATCTTACCTCCTCCCCTCGTTACCTGTCCAAAGAGGCCTTCGTTAACCCTTCTATTTAAATCGGTCCCCATCCTATTACTCCTGGATTCAGCACCTGTTCTTTCCTAAAATGCATCACAATCGATAATTGTTTTACTCAATTTCCTTGTCAATTTATGTCCCCACCTCTAGCCGATAAAGTATCTGTTCCGTGAGCACAGGGATTGGATGTGCTTGTTCACTGATATATCCACAACCCCTGGCATACAGTAGGAGCCTAGCAAGCATTTGTGCAATGAATGAAAGAGCCAGCCCTAACCTCCTAATTTCCCCCTTTTTCTGATTCTCCACTCCTTTGAGACGGGTTTCTCACTATTTTCCCATCATACCCCCCTCACGCTCCCCACTTAAGTGTCTTCACTTGGAGTGTCCTCACTCCTCTGTCCATTCAAACCCTGTCCAAGGCTTGGTTCCTCTTGGATCTCCTTTGGGAAGTCCACTGACCCCTGGATCCAGGACCCTGTGAGGTAAACCACATGTTCACCTTGAATGGTGGCCCTACTTGAAATATCACTATTGTATGTGATCTTGAGCAAGTCACTTCAGGGTGTTCATTCTATCCTTGGGATTGTACCTAAGGGAAATAATGCAGAAGCAGAGGAAAGTCATACATGCCAAAGGTATACTTTGGAACATTTAAAAGAGAAGAAAATTTTTTATTTTTGTTTATTTATTTATTAGTATTTGGCAGCACCAGGCCTTATTTGTGGCACATGGCATCTGCAGTCTTTGTTTAGCATGCGGGGTCATTTTAGTTGCAGTATGTGAACTGTTAGTTGCGGCATGTGGAATCTAGTTCCCTGACCAGGGATTAACACCGGGCCCCCTGCACTGGGAGTTCAGAGTCTTAGCCACTGGACCACCAGGAAAATCCCAGAGAAAAATTTTAAACAACAATAACATTAAGTATAGTAATAATAAAAGCTACTTTTTAATGAGTGTTTGAACAAGCCAGGCAAGCGAGTAGCACATCAAGAGCTGTGGTTAAGAGCATAAGTTTCAGAGCTTCAGCCTCACCACTCCCTCTCTGTGATTTTTTTTTTTCTCTCTGTGATCTTGAACCAGGGACTTTACCTCTTTGAGCCTCAGTTTCCTCCTCTGTAAGATGGAGATGATAAAGTTTCCTATTCCTAGGGCTTTTGTTGTTATTGTTGTTAAGCAAATGTTTTATTGACTATAATCCAAATACAGAAAAGCTACAAATTAAGTGTACAGCTGAGTGAATTGCCACAAAATAAGCAGGGGTGTGTAACCAGCAAATAGGGCAGCTTTGAGGATTACATGAACCAACACCTAAAAGTACCAGAGTACTGGTAACAGCTCGCTAGTGATACTTGCTCTGTATTCCATGGGCATCTTGCTAAGTACTTTCTTTATGTGCATTATTTTTATTCAATCTTCACAATAACTCTATGAGGTAGGCACTAATATTACCCTCGTTTCAAATAAGGAAATCTAGATTCAGAGAAGTTATAATACTGGCCAGTGTCACAAAGTTAGTAAATGACAGAGGTTAAGAGAGGAACCCAAGTCTTTTGCCAAAACCTTCCTCCCCAAATCCCTGATACACTGATTTCCTGAGACATCTGTTTCAACATCAACTAATTAAGTAAACAAAATAGAAAATCAATGACCAACTTGAGAAACTGTGGTCTTCTGAATTGAGTCGATTAAGTAAATATTTATTGAATAACTACTACGTGCCAGGCACTATTGTAAGTACTGGAGATAAAGATCAAGCATGAAAGAAAAGTTCCCTGTCCTCATGGAATTTATATTCTGGTGAGAGAAGACAGACACAGGTATAAATAAAGAATTTCTGATAGTATAAATGCTATCAAGAAAATAAAACAGGATAATAAGATGGAGTGAGTGAGTGAAAGTCGCTTAGTCGTGTTCGACTCTTTGCGACCCCATGGACTTATACAGTCCATGGAATTCTCCAGAACAGAAGACTGGAGTGGGTAGCCTTTCCCTTCTCCAGGGGATCTTCCCAACTTGCAAAGCTTTAGATAAAATGTTCAAGGAAGACCCCAAAGAGGGGACCTGAATGGCATGGAGGAGCCGCCACATGGCGACCTGGGGGAAGTTTGCTTCAGAGCTGCCACGAGCTTGGCATGTTTAAGGAACAGACGGAATGTGATGCAACCATTCTAAAATACCATTTTGAAAACTAAAACCTGAAACAAGTAAAAATTTTAAAGTACGAGATACACTAAGATGCTATCTCGTCCCAACCTTTCCTAGACAGAATTTTCAGAAAAGTGAAATGGTTGATTTATTGAGGTGTGATTATGGGTATTTTTTTTTTAACATTTTCTGTTTTGGAAATATCTTCTGTCTCTGCTGTTGTCATATTATGGTTTCTGCAATTTTTTTAAGTCAAGGGAAAAAAAGGAGCATTCTAGGAGTCTCACACAGAGACTCCTAGAACTGAGTCAATTAAAAAAATTATCTATTGAAAAAAAAATCTGTTGAATAGTTAAGTCAGCTGCCTGGTTACTGTAAAGATTATGCACGTGAGATGGACATATCATCTTCATGAATATGCTGTGCCATCTCCAGCCAGTCACACTCCTTCTCTGGACCACAATATAGAACAGGAAGGATGCCACACTGCCTGGTACACTGCCCAAAAGTGAGGTCCCTCATAGATGAAGGCACTGGCAAAGTCAAGCCTTCCTGCTGCTCTTCATGTGACACATAATTATAAGAATACCTTTTTTAATATTAAGAAAAAACACATTGAATCATTAATAAAAATCAATCAGAAGAATGCAACAGCAAGCCACGGACTGGGAGAAAATACTTGCAAAAGACATTTGATAAAGAACTGCTATTCAACATATACAAAGTAGTCTTAAAACAACGATAAGAAAATTAACAAATGAATTAAAACATGGGCAAAAGATCCAACAGCTCACTAAAGAAGATATATTGATGGCCAATAAGCATATGAAAGGACATGCAACATATATGTCATTAGGGAATTGCTAATTAAAACAGTGAGAGAGATTTCCCTGATGGTCCAGTGGCTAAGACTCCACATTCCCAACACAGGGGGCCTGGCTCGATCTATGGTCAGGGAACTAGATCCCACATGCCACAGTTAAGAGTTCCTATGCTGCAAGAAAGATCAAAGATCCTGTGTGCCACAACTAAGACCTAGCACAGACAAAAAAAAGAAAAGTAACAATGAGATATCACTACATATCCATAAGAATGGCCAAATCCAAAACACTGACCGCACCAAATGCTGGGGAAGATGTGGAGCAGTGGTGGTGGTTTAGTCACTCAGTCATGTCTGACTCTTGTGACCCCATGGACTGTAGCCTGCCAGGCTCCTCTGTCCATGGGATTGTCCAGCAAGAATACTCGAGTGGGTTGCCATTTCCTTCTCCAGGGGATCTTCCCGACCCAGGAATCAAACCCAGGTCTCCTGCACTCCAGGAAGATTCTTTACCAACTGAGCTCTGAGGGAAGTCTGAGGAGCAGTAGCAAGTGACAATTTTTTACAAAGCTAAACCTACTCTCACCATGTGATCTAGCAATCATACACTTTGGCATTTACCCAAACGAGTTGAAAATTTGGGTCCACATGAAAACCTGCATGTGAATGTTTATAGCAGCTTTATTCATCATTGCCAAATCTTGGAGTCAACCAAGATGTCCTTCAATGAGTGAATGAATAAATAAACTGTGGCATGACCCATTATATTATACCATGGAATATTATTTAGCACACACACCAAAAAAGAGCTCTCAAACCACATACAAACATGGAGAAGGAACTTCCTTGCTTCAGTGGTTAAGACTCCCAACTTCCACTGCAGGGGGCAAGAGTTCAATCCCTGATCAGGGAACTAAGATCCTGTGTGCAATGAGGTGCACCCCTCCCACCACCAAAAAGTGGAGAAAATGTAAAGACATATTACTAAGTGAAAAAAATCAATCTGAGAATACTGTATGATTCTAACCATACGACATTCTGAAAAGGAAAAAGTATAGGGAGAGTAAAAATTTCAGTGATTGCCAGGAGTCTGGGGAGAGGGTAATCCATAAAGCACAGGGAACTTTTAGGGCAATATAAATATTCTACATGGGGCTAGAATGGTAAATACATATCATTATACTCTTGTCAAAACCCATACACACAGTGATGTCAATTAGAGACTTTGGGTGATAGTGATATGTCAATGCCAGTTTATTTATTGTAACAAGCTTAACACCACGGTGCGCAGCGTTGATGGAAGGGGAGGCTCAGGGTGTATATGAGGACTCTACATTCCGCTCATTTTTACTGAGAACCTAAAAGCACTCTAAATATAGTAAAGTTTTATTTTTTTTAAAGTCATTTAAGAAAACAAAGAAATACTGTCTGATAAAATTGTTAACTCAGGTAGAAGAAAGGGAAATTCCTGGAAGAACTTTTTCCCTTGAGGTCTGTTGCTCACACAGGAAGGAGCGAGAAGGAAGTCACAAATGAACGAAGAGGTTAGGCTACTCTTTACCAGACAGAGCACAATAAGCCCTGCGCTTATATGAGTTATTTCATTTGTTCTTTCAATGACCAAATGAAAAGGTTTACACTACACAAAAGACTTGGGAGTCATTATTATTCCCAGCTAACAGTGGAAGAAACTATGAGTTATAGATTTTCCCAGTCACCCCGGTCTATCTGAGCCCAGAGGCTGAACTCGAAGCCACTAAGGCAGGTTGGGGGGCTCTCTGAGCCCCCTTCCACCTTCCATATTCCATGATTCCATGAGTTGATTTGTCTCTTCCAGAAGCATTACTGGGGGCCTTGCCTCAGTTGGGCATTGCCTTCCTGGAAGAACAGTGCTGTGTCCTTAGGGGACTGAGAATTCAACCGCCTAGAGCTCAGTTCCTGCAGGAATTTCACACCTTCCCAGACCCCAGACTGCAGGTGGAGGGTGTCTGGCGGGAGAAGGGGCCAACTGCTCCCACAGAGGGCTCCGTCCCCAGCCCTCAGCCACCTGTTCCGCAGCCCCGCCCCGCCAACCTCCACCTCAGCGCTGGAATGCTAAATCCAAGAGCTGGTGGGGCTGGTGGGGTATTAATAACTGGACGCTGACGCTTGTGCTGATTAGAAAGGCATTCCCTCCTGGCAGCTGAGACATCTGAGTGCCTTTTGAGCTCATCTCTCCAGCCCTTCCCTGGCCCTGAAGAGAATGAGGGCGGCAGGATGATAATAACAATAGCCACGCTGTTTGAGGTGCTGGAGAGTGCCAGGCCGCGGTGCCAAATGCGTCATCCACATGGCTGCCTTCAGTCCCTTCAGGTGCTTTTCGTATCCCCTTCATGTGCATGGGGAAACTGAGGCTCCTGGGAGGTCAAGGAACACGCCGCAGGCCACACAGCAGGTGAGCCTCCGGGCAGGGACTCAGATGCTCTCTGCCAGCAGAACCCAGCCTTGCCGTGGGTGGTGTGAGCCAAAGACGGGCGTCCTGCTCGGGCCACATAAACACGCAGGCCCAGTTCCTTTAACTTCCAGGAACAGGATGACTGGCACGGTATGGGGTGTGGGGCGGGGCGACTTCCGGGAAGCGGTGGCAGAATCCGGCCTGTTGACTGGACCTCATGACCGCCCAGTCCGGGAGAGTGGCCCTCTCTGGCTTCCGGGTGGGGAGCTGGCTGACAGAAACCTCTGCTCCTATTGTGTGGGACGGGCAGGCCTTGATCCGCCTGCTTACCTGTTTTCTCTTGATGCTAGTTCTCCACCCCTCACTGCCCTCTTTACCCCCTTGAGTACCTTGATGTACCCGACTAGTTGGGGCCTCCCAGAAGACAGGGTCAACTCCTCTGAAAGGAGAGCAAAGGGCCTCATTGCCCAGGGACTCACAGTCACAAAGGCCTGAGGCCGTTTAGTGTTCTAACTTTAATTTTTGAGGAGTAATATAGCATAGTGGTTAAGCCTGCAGCCTCTGGAGCCGGACTACTGCTGGGCTTCCCTTCCAGATCTGCTACTTAGGGCTCTGTAGCTTTGGTCAGACTTTTTAATCTCTCTATGCCTCAGTTTCCCCATCTGTAAAATGGGGGAGAAAAACCTACCTCATAAGGTTGTCATGAAAATTAAATAAACTAATAAATGTAAAGTGTACATTTCCATAATCATAAATCCTGGCACAGAATAAGCACCCAATCAGTGTTAGCTGCTATTTCCAAACAGTGGTACATAAAGAATCACAAACAGGATGGAGAAAATTCCCTGGGGAACCAGTGGTTAAGACTCTCACTTCCAATGCAGAGGGCATGAGTTTAATCCCTGGTCAAAAAGAAAAAGAATCACAAAGAGAATGGAAAAGGGAAGAGGTTCACCAAGCAAAAAACAGTCATCTTATCTTCACCCACATGTTCATAACAGCCCTATTTACAATAGACAAGATATGGGAACAACCCAAGCGCCCATCTGTGGATGAACAGATAAAGAAGATATGGTGTATACACCATGAAATGGAATGGAATACGAATCAACCATTGGAACACTTTTATTGCTGTTGTTTAGCTAGTCAGTCGTGTCTGACTCTTTTGTGACCCCGTGAACTATAACTCATCAAGCTCCTCTGTCCACGGGATTTCCCAGGCAAGGATACTGGAATGGGTTGCCATTGGTTTCTCCAGGGATTGAACTGTGTCTCTTGCATTGGCAGGCAGATTTTTTTTTTACCACTGAGCCACCAGAGAAGCCCATTGAAATATTAATCAACCATTTAAAAAGATGAACTCTTGCAATTTGCAATGGCATGGATGGACATTGACAGCAACAAGTGAAATAAGTCAGAGAAAGACAAATTCTGTATGAATTTCATTCTTATGTGGAATGTAAGAAACTAATAAACAAATGAACAAAAACAAAATAAATGAATAAACCAAACAAAAGCAAACGTGTAGATACAGAGAATAGCCTATCAGGTTACCAGAGGGAAAGGCTATCGGGGAGGGGATGTTTAAAGGGGATCAACTGTATGATGATGGGTGGGAACTACATTTTTGGTGATGAGCACATTGTAGGGTATGCTGAGGAGAAATATAATGTGCTACACTTGAAACTTACATAATGTTTTAAATCAATGTCACCTCAATAAAAATAAAAAATAATCTGTAAGCCCACCATTCAACACAACCACTGACACTGTTTCACTCCATTTCTTTCCAATATTTTTTTCCTGTCCATGATTTTCACAACATTACAATCATAAAGTACTCAAAAGTTGTACAACTTTGGGACTTTTTCTTCATTTAACATTTTACTCTAAGTCTTTTCTATAATCATGTAATAGGTTCTTATTGAGGGTCTATTACATATTGAGCCTTATTCTAGGTTCTGGGAAAATAGATGCCAGCAAAACAGACAAACTCCTTGTCTCCAGGAACTTATATTCTAATGGGCATTGCTACATTGTCTTCAGAACTCATTCTTTTACATTGCAGTCTCATCTACATACCACAGAGAGCACCGATGTGAAACGTGGAGCTCCATTAATTTTTACATATATATTTACCCATGTAACTGCCACCCAGATCAAATTGCAGAATATTTCCATCATCCTAGAAGATTTTTTTCACCTTCCCCATCAATAACCACCCCTCTTCTGTACAGATCAGTTTCACCTGTTTAAGAACAGGATCTGTTCTTTTAAGAATGCTTTTTTTTTCTTTTTTAAATTATGAAAATATGATAACACATTTACAGGAGACTTGGAAAACACAGGACAAAGTCACATATTGTTTCACATTAAAACTGTTTGTTTTACATAGATAAATTAAGATTTTTCAGCTCAGTTCAGTCGCTCACTTGTGTCCAACTCTTTGCGACCCCATTGACTGCAGCACACCAGGCCTCCCTGTCCATCACCAACTCCCAGAGTTTACTCAAACTGAGGTCCATTGAGTTGGTGATGCCATCCAACCATCTCATCCTCTGTTGCCCCCTTCTCCTCCTGCCTTCAATCTTTCCCAGCATCAGGGTCTTTTCAAATCAGTCAGCTCTTTGCATCAGGTGGCCAAAGTATTGGAGTTTCAGCTTCAATCAGTCCTTCCAATGAATGTTCAGGACGGATTTCCTTTAGGATGGACTGGTTGGATCTCCTTGCTGTCCAAGGAACTCTCAAGAGTCTTATCCAACACCACAGTTCAAAAACATCAATTCTTCAGCGCTCAGCTTTCTTTATAGTCCAACTCTCACATCCATACAAGACTACTGGAAAAACCATAGCTTTGACTAGACAGACCTTGATCGGCAAAGTAATATTTCTGCTTTTTAAAAGACTGTCTAGGTTGGTCATAACTTTTCTTCCAAGGAGCAAGCATCTTTTAATTTCATGGCTGCAGTCACCATCTGCAGTGATTTTGGAGCCCCCCCAAAAATGAAGTTTCTCACTGTTTCCACTGTTTTCCTATCTAATTGCCAAGAAATGATGGGACCAGATACCATGATCTTAGTTTTCTGAATGTTGAGTTTTAAGCCAACTTTTTGACTCTACTCTTTCACTTTCACCAAGAGGCTCTTTAGTTCTTCTTCACTTTCCTGTAATAAGGGGGATGTCATCTGACTATCTGAGGTTATTGATATTTGAGGTTCTAATCTTATAATCTGAGGTTATAAAATTTTTAGTCGGAGTTTCAATATCAAACTCTCAGAAATTAATAGAATGAATGTACATAGAAGTAGAAGAATATAGTAGACCTGAAAAGCATTATGAAACGAGTCGACATAATTAATATTTATACAATTTTCACACAACAGTAGGATACAAATTCTATTCAAGTTCCCATAGACTATAAACTAGGAGACAATGGAAAATATCCAGAGACATAAGATCAGGTGCAGAAATTTCATGGTCGACAGGTATTGAAATCATAGAGAGTCTGTTCTCTTATTTCTGTGGAATTATGTTAGAGATCAATATCAAAAGATATTTGAAAATAACCCACATATTTTCAAGTGCAGTGTGACATTTACCAAGAGAGGTCTCTGACTTAGCCATTGAAAGACTCAGTAAAGTTAGAAGACTGAAAAAACAGGGTGATTGCAGAGAATTCCTATTTTTTGATGGCCGCAAACTACCCTATCCTATAGGTATGTTGTTGGACACATCTTTTGCTTTTAGCTTCTCAGAGTTACCAACAGTGCTATATTGAAAGCCACATTTTAAATTATTCCCCTAGGCTCAGTTCTCAGAAGTGGGATTGATTTTTGAAAGAGTTCTTGACAGGCTGCTTTATTAAAATGTCATATAGCTCCACAAGAGAGGGACAAGCTGTGGGCACATAGCGTAACTACAGTCCAGCTCAATCACCTGCCTCCTTAACTGGACTCACCTAGAATTTAACTAGAATCCTCAGCATATATAATACAGTGGTAAGGAAAGGCGTGCCCACAAGTCTGACTGGCTGGAGAAGGGCTCACAAGGCAGAATCTCCCTTGGTCTTGAGTTTGGCCCTCGGCTTCACAATGTCAGAACTCTGACTTCCTGCAGCCCTCCATGAGGGCATTCATCTTTCATCGATGGACTGACAAAAACCAAGCAACACAGTCTGATTTAATCAGTAAGGCAGGCATCAATCTAAGAGTTTACAAACATAAATTTAACAAGAATGCACACACGAGAAGACTGGTGTGTCCTCTGTCTGTTAAAAGGCAGGGGGGAAGCCAAATTATAAAGAGTACATTTCTTGGTGGCTCAATCTGGTCATCAGAAAGCAGAGCTGGCGAGAAGGAAGCTTGAGATATCGAGAGAATGCAACTTATCTTCACCTCAGTGAACACCCTCAGCTCTGAGTCCTTAAGGGAAACTGAGTTCAATCCAGCATTCCTTGACAATTTGTCCTTCCCGCCCCAAACCTAAAAGACCAGACCCTGTGCATTCTCCTACCTGCCCTTAAATCTACTTCTTCCTGATCACAGCCTAACCCAAGCCAGCATCATCTCTCGCTGAAACCTTTGTAACTGACCTCCCCGTATTGCCTTCACTCACCCTTGATCCAATCTCTAACTGGCAGTTAAGTGATCTTTTAAACTGGAACTCCCATCATCATCTCTACTTAAAACCCTTTGGTGGGACTTCCCTGGTGGTCCAGTGGTTAAAAGTTCGCCTTACAATGCAGGGGACAAGGGTTCGATCCCTGGTCCGGGAAGATTCCACACACCGCAGAGCAGCTAAGCCCACCCTCCATAACTAGTGAGCCTGTGTTCTAGAAACCATGAGCCACAACTACTGAAGCCTGTGCCTCTAGAGTCCATTCTCTGCAGTAAGAGAAGCCACCGCAATAAACCCACTCTGCAATGAGAGAATGCCAGAAAGAAGCAACAAAGACCCAGCATAGCCAAAAATACATATGCTAATTAACGTTAAAAAACTTTAAATCCTTTGGTGATGGAAAGATGAATAGATAAAAATCAATGAGTGAATGGATAAACTAAAAGTAATTTATGCATACAATATTCAGCTTTAAAAATGAAGAAATTCTGACATGCCACATGAACTGAACACATTATGCTAAGTGAAATAAGTTAGACACAAAAGGACAAATATTATTGTATATTATATAACGCTTACATGAATTACCTAGAGCAGTCAGATTCATAGAGACAAATAGTAAAATAGTGATTGCCAGTGACAGGGGGAGGAGGGAATGAAGGTTATTGTTTAATGGGCAGAGTTTCAGTTTGGGAAAATGAAAAAAGTTCTGGAGATGGATGCTGGCTGCACAACAAAGTAAATGTACTTAATACCACTGAACTGTACTTTTAAACATGATTAATTTTACATTATGCATATTTCACCATTATTAAAAGAATTTCAATGACCCATTACTTTTACCTCAAAATCCATCACATGGTCTTCCCTACAGACCCAACAGGATCGACCCCTGCCTTGTGCTGGTATTTGGGGACTGATCACACTTCTTTCCCCTCAGTTGAGATCTGGACCCATTTGGAAATAGGAAAGGAAGTCAGGAAGATGGAGAGATAAAGATAGGGGCTTGGGACTTCCCTGGCACTTCAGTGCTTAGGGCTCCATACTCCCCATTGCAGGGGCATGGGTTTGATCCCTGATCTGGGAACTTGGATCCTGCATGCCACCAAGTTTGACCAAAAATAAACAAATAAATAAATAAAAAGGATATGGGCTTAACTACTGATAAAGTTGGGTTGGAGAAAGGCTTGTAACTACAGGTGCAATGGAGCTTCCTAATACCTTTCTCTCTGCCTTGCTTGCCCCAACTCCTCATTTAATCTTCCACTTCAGTTCTCGGTAGAGCAGCCAGGCTCATTTATTCCCTGCAGCCATGGTGCTCTTCGCTCCACTGCTTACGTAGCCAATTGCTACTCATGAGTCTTAGTATATATGTATCAGTCTTATATTTCTTAGTGATAAATGTCTTAGGCTGAGAGGCCTTCCATAACCCAAACGACCCATCCTACCCCCACTCCATGCTGTTAACACATCTCGTGGCCTTTAGATTTCCTCCTTCATAGCACTTTTCAGAGCTGTATTTATGTGTCTTTTTGCACCACCACTCGTGGACATAAATAAAAAGGTAGGTGAGTTCTAGGAGAGCAGGCCCTGTGCCTGGCATCGCCAACTCAATAGACATGAGTTTGAGAAAGTTCCAGGAGATGGTGAAGGACAGGGAAGCCTGGCATGCTGCAGTCCATGGGGTCGCAAAGAGTCAGACACGATTGAGCAACTGAACAATAAGTGGCACAGCGCCTCACTTTTTAGCTCCACACATGCTGGAGAACATTCTATTTACTAGCACTCAGCTCATGGAGAGCTCTGTATACTGTTGTAAGAAGGATGTGGGTCAAGCTTTGGTGTTGGGAGGTCAGAGGTGAGTCTAAGCAACATTCAGGGCTACACTGAGCATCAGGCCTTTTTTGTTTTGCGGGGTCTACAGGCTTGGTGTTTGGGGGCTGATCATTACAGCTTTCTTAGAAATATCAGGAAGTTAAGTGTGATTACCTGGGGCTTTCTTCTCTACCCTTTCCCCAAACACTACTTCTGTGTGTGTGTGCTCACTCATGTCTGACTCTGTGACCCCATGGACTATAGCCTGCCAGGCTCCTCTGTCCATGGGATTTTCCAGGCAAGAACTGGAATGGGTTGTCATTTCCTTCTCCAAGAAACACTGCTTAGCCCCTGCTCTAAATAATTTTTGACCAAGTATTTAAAGAATGTCAGCTTGTGTCTCACTTGGACCCTCAAGTCTCAATATCAACGCCACCTCCTGTCAAAAGCTTTCCCTGACCCTCCAGGTCCCCTCATGTAAGAACAGCTTAGGGTCCCCTCCTCCAATTTCATGCAGCCCCTTTCTGGTACTAATCACACTAATCACACTAGTGCCTTTGCTCCCTAAGATGTTTCTGTCTCCCCTGTTAGACTTGGAGGGCATTGAGGGCCGGGGCCTTATCTTCTTATTCACTGCTTTTCACCAGCATCTAGCATAATTTCTTGCACATAACAGGCACTCCCTAAATAGCTGTTGACAATGAGTAAAGTACCTGCCATGTGCCAGGTACTAGCTGGTACTCCTTAGGAAAGATATGTGTAGTGAAATTTGCTGGCTGTTCTCCTAACCTCTGGATTTAAGCCACTAAGTCCCATCCTCCAGGACACAGCTTGGTCAAGCAAGAGCCTGAAACCCTAGATAAGTCAATCAGGTTCAGAAAGACTCAGTTCTTAGACTATTTGAGGAATAGAGATTTGCAATTGACTTTCCTATTCCTGTGGGATATGAGGTCCCATGGCTGAATCCCTAGAAGCACTGCTGACCATCTGGACCCATGAGAAGAGCCAGCATTAAGATGAAGTCAGCATCATTGAGGGCTTCCCCGGTGGCTCAGCGGTAAAGAATCTGCCTGCAATGCAGGAGACGAGGCTTCGATCCCTGGGTTAGGAAGATTCCCTGGAGGAGGGCATGGCAACTCACTCCAGTATTCTTGCCTGGAAAATCCATGGAGAGAGGAGTCTGGCAGGCTACAGTCCGTAGCGTCACAAAGAGTTGGACGTGACTGAAGTGACTTCATACACACGCACAGCATCATTGAAGGGTCTTTGGGGATATATGAGCAGCTGAATCAAACTTTTCCTGAGGCTAGTCCTCCCATCTCCATTCTTCTCAGGCAAGCATGCCAATCTTCCTTTCAAGTAAGTTTGAGTTGGGTTTCTGCCCTTATAACATGAAGCATCCAAAAGGGTCAGAGGCAGCCCAAGCTTCATCATCTCAGTACCTGCTGAGAAACTGAATGGATCCACAGTTCGGGATGCTCTTGGGACCTTATCTCGTAGCCCTCAACTCCTCATCCGTGACTCATCCACCATGACTCTCAGACAGGGACAACCCCCAACAGCATCTCTTGGACCAACGGGCAGGGGATATGGGACTTGGTCTTAACTACCAGAAGCTCCAGCTGCTCTCAGTCCTCACCAAGGAGATAAAACAGGACCCATCCAAAGACAAAACAGCCTGCATCTGGCACATGACCTTCTTGCGCCCCTAAATCACTTGTCTGGGGGCTAGGTCAGAAATGACCATTTAAGGGAATTTCCACGTGGTCCAGTAGTTAGGACTCCATGCTTTCACTGCTGAGGGCCCAGGTTCAATCCCTGATCAGGCAACTAAGATCACATAAGATATGTGGCACAGTACAAAAAAAAAAAAAAAAGAAAAAGAAATGATCATTTCCATCTTCTTGGTACAAGCATAGTGAAGGTGTAGGATTGAAGAATCAGATCCTTCTTTTTGCAGATGGGGAAACTCTGGCCTAGAGCAGGGAGGAGACTTGCTCAAGGTCACATCGCTTGTTAGTGCCAGAGCTGGCACTCTCTTAAAGGAGTTTCTGCCATCAGCCTCCCCCTGCAGAGATGGGGCTGGGGCTCCACCAGCTGGGGAAGGAGAGAGGTAGGAATACTGATGGGGATTCTCCCTACCATGACAGGGTAGGAGCTGCTTCTCAAACAGTCACCGCTAGGCCTGGCTAGTCATCCTTAATTGTTTGGTAACATTTTGACAACACTTTTCTGTTGACCTAGGGTGAGATGACTTCAGAGGGCATGAAATCTCTGACAAAGCATCAGTGATGTCTCTAGAATTTCTCCAGCGGGGGAACTTAGCAAGACCAACAATCTGATGGGAAAGGGACCAAGAGACTCACCTTGGAGCTATATTTACATAGCAAGTTTACTGTTGTTACTTAGACCAGGATTTTTCAATTTCCACGTTGTTGACATCTGAAGCAGGAGAACTCATTGTTGGGGGAGGGCTGTCCTGTGCTTTGTAGAGTATTTAGCAGCATTCTTGGTCTCCCCTACTGGATGTCTACAGCACTTACCCTGCCCACTGTGATAACCAAGAATGTCTCCAGACATCACCAAATGCCCCCCAAAAGGCAAACTGCCCCATTTGAGAAACACTGACATGCCTGCATGTTTAAGTGGCTGAGAGGGCATGATGAAGATTCTTCTAAAAGAAGAATGGAGATAAAAACACAAGGAACACTCCCTGGTGCAAGAGAATAAAATCGCTGGAGGCATAAACAGCTCTAGGCGAACCATGAACTTTGATCTTATTTGCCCCGCTTCCCTTTTTTGACCGTTTTCTTCTCTTTCTTGGCTCCCATTCCTACATAGAAAAAAAAAATTAATAAACCGTTCAGAAAAAATTGGTATTTGCATTCACATTAGAGTGAAGCAAGCAGTGTACAATAGTTACAAGCGGTTATAAATACAAGATACACTTAAGATGCAAGCATTTCCCTGTATATAAGCTATATCTCAAAAAAATAATAAAAAAGCATATAGCAATTATAAGCTGGATTCAAGTCCCAATTTATACGTTTCCTAGCTGTGTGACTTGGTGTAAGTCCTCTCATCTCTCTTTTTTCTTTTTTTTTTGCCATGCCATTCCACTTGTGGGATCTTACTTTCCTGACCAGGGATTGAACCCTGACCCCAGCAGTGAAAGTGCAGACTCCTAACCACTGAATCACCAGGGAATTCCCTCCTCTCACCTCTTAGAACCTTTGCTTCCTCAGCTGTAAAGGGGGGTGGTAATAGTATGTATCACAGGATAACTGTGCAGAATCAATGATATAACGCACTTTGTATAATGCCTTTAACCGGAGGCAAAATGTGTAGTAGCTATTATGTATTCAATTCACATTTATATTACCTATTTATATTTATCTAGTTTATAGGTGAAATTGCTCCTTGATGATCTGCTTCCTGTGGATTTGTTCCTAACTGTTGCTTCTTGATCTGCACACAGATTTCTCAGGAGGCAGGTAAGGTGGCCTGGTATTCCCATCTCTTGAAGAATTTTCCAGTTTGTTGTGATCCACACAGTCAAAGACTATTGCAGAAGTAGATGTTTTTCTAGAATTCTCTTGCTTTTTTGATGATGTTGGCAATTTGATCTCTGGTCCCTCTGCCTTTTCTAAATCCAGCTTGAACATCTGGAAGTTCTGTTCATGTACTGTTGAAGCCTCCCTTGGAGAATTTTGAGCATTACTTTGCTAGCAACTGTGCAGTAGTTTGAACATTCTTTGGCATTGCCTTTCTTTGGGATTGGGATGAAAACTGACCTTTTCCAGTCCTGCGGTCACTGTTGATTTTTCCAAATTTGCTAGCATATTGAGTGCAGCACTTTCACAGCATCATCATTTAGGATTTGAAATAACTCAGCTGGAATTCCATCACATCTACTAGCTTTGTTCATAGTGATGCTTCCTAAGGCCCATTTGACCTTCCACTCCAGGATGTCTGGCTCTAGGTGAGTGATCACACCATCATGGTTTTCTAGGTCATGAAGATCTTTTTTGTATAGTTCTTCTGTGTGTTCTTGCCACCTCTTCTTAATATCTTCTGCTTCTGTTAGGTCCATACCATTTCTTCTATTGTGCCCATCTTTGCATGAAATGTTCCCTTGGTATCTCTAATTTTCTTGAAGAGATCTCTAGTCTTTCCCATTCTACTGTTTTCCTCTATTTCTTTGATTGATTACCTAGGAAGACTTTCTTATCTCTCCTTGCTATTCTTTGGAACTCTACATTCAGATGGATATATCTTTCCTTTTCTCCTTTGCTTTTTGCATCTCCTTTTCTCAGCTATTTGGAAGGCCTCTTCAGACAACCATTTTGCCTTTTTGTATTTCTTTTTCTTGGGCATGATTTTGATCACAGCCTCCTGTACAATGTGATGAACCTCCATCCATAGTTCTTCAGGTACTCTATCAGATCTAATCCCTTGAATCGATTTGGCACTTCCACTGTATAGTCGTAAGGGATTTGATTTAGGTCATACTTGAATGGTCTAGTGGTTTTCCCTACTTTCTTCAATTTAAGTCTGAATTTTGCAATAATGAATTCATAATCTGAGCCACAGTCAGCTCCTGGTTTTGTTTTGGCTAACTGTATAGAGGTTCTTCATCTTCAGCTGCAAAGAATATAATCAGTCTGATTTCGGTATTGACCATCTGGTGATGTCCATGTGTAGAGTTATCTCTTGTGTTGTTGGAAGAGGGTATTTGCTATGACCAGTGCGTTCTCTCTCTCTTTTTTCTTTTTCTTTTCTTTTCTTTTCCACTGTGCAACCCGCTTCAGTGCCTGCAGCCTACTGGCAGAGGCCAGGCAATGGTTCGGGGCCGCGTTTGCTCTGGCATGGGACACAGTGCGTTCTCTTAGTAAAACTCTGTTAACCTTTAACTAGCTCCATTTTGTACTTCAAGGCCAAGTTTGCCTATTACTCCAGGTATCTCTTGACTACCTACTTTTGTATCCCTATGATGAAAAGGACATCTTTTTTTGGTGTTAGTTCTAGAAGGTCTTCATAGAATCATCATAGGTCTTCATAGAACCATTCAGCTTCAGCTTATTCGGCATTAGTGGTTGGGACATAGGCTTGGATAACTGTGATATTGAATGGTTTGCCTTGGAAATGGAATGGAGATCATTCTGTTGTTTTTGAGCTTGCACCCAAGCACTGCATTTCGGACTGTTTTGTTGACCATGAGGGCTACTCCATTTCTTCTAAGGGATTCTTGCCCACAGTAGTAGATGTACTGGTCATCTGAATTAAATTTGCCCGTTCTGGTCCATTTTATTTCGCTGATTCCTAAAATGTCACTGATCCCTTTAAGATAGGAAAAGTAACGTCTAGAAACACAGCAATTTTCTGTGGGACTTTGGACCCTTGGCTTATTAGTTCCACTGAGTCTCAGTTTCCCCAAGTTGTAACTAATACTGTCCACTTTGTAGAGTTCTTGTGAGATTTATAAACGACATGACTCTAGACGGGTCTGGGATTTCAGACTTGCCATAAGACAGGGGCAAGCAGCTGCACCAATAAAGCCTGCCAGCAGGGGGCAGGAACGCTCCGTCCAAGTTCCCACCTATGGAAGACATTTCATTTTCTGAGCATGGTTGTCTAACTTTTTATCATGGAAAACTTCAAACAGACACAAAAAGTAGAATAGCATAATGAACCCCACGTACCCAGGTTTCTACAACTATAAATATTTCAGTCAGTCGTCCTCCCTCTTTTTGTTTCCTATGCTTCTTGCAAAGTATTTTAAAACATATCCCAAATCTCATTTCATTTTATCCAGAATACATCAGTATGCATTTCTAATTGAAAAGGGCTTTTATTACCACAGACACTATGTCATTATCACACCTAACAAAAAAGAACAAATAATTCCTTGATCTATTAGTTAATATTCAAATTTCCCTGATTGTACCAAAGATGTCTTTTGACAGTTATTAATAATCCACCTGAACTATTAATGAGGATCTAAATAAGGTTTTTGCATTTGGTAAGTGTCTTGAGTTTTATGATTTACCATTCTACCTTCCTTTTTAATTTTCATGCAATAAATTTATTGCAGAAACCAGGTCACTTGTTTTGTATGAATAGAAAGAAAGTGAAAAGTGAAATTGCTCAGTTGTGTCCAACTTTTTGCGACCCCATGAACTGCAAAGTGCCAGGCTCCTCCCTCCATGGGATTCTCTAGGCAAGAATACTGGAGTGGGTTTCAATTTCCTTCTCCAGGGAATCTTCCCAACCCAGGGATCAAACCCCGCCAGGGTTCTTTTTTGTTAGGTGTGATGATGACGTAGTGTCTGTGGTAATAAAAGTCTTTTAGAATGTTCCACATTTTGAGTTTGGCTGACTATGGTGTTTGTCTAAGTCCCATATTTCTGATAAACTGGTAACTAGATCTTGGTTTGCTTAAGTTTCTTTTTTTTTTTTTTTTTTCTTCAGGCAAGAATATTCTGTGGAAAGCACTGTGTGCCCCTCTTAATGATTTTAAGGTTGGTCAGTGGATTCAGGCAGTGTTAGCCTAAAGTCTCACTGAATTATAAATTTTCTCAACAGTCTTTCATCCAATTGTTTCAGCATCATTTCATGATTGCTTCCTAAACTCATTATTTCATTAAGTTTTGCAAAACTGTATTTTTCTAATCCTATCATTTCTTCTGCATTTATTCATTGGAATTCTTCTATAAAAATAACTTTTTCTTATCTACTATTTGGTTACCTGCAATATAACTCATCTTGCTATAAGAATAGGAAGGAGAGATAAGAAAGCCTTCCTCAGCGATCAGTGCAAAGAAATAGAGGAAAACAACAGAATGGGAATGACTAGAGATCTCTTCAAGAAAATTAGAGATACCAAGGGAATATTTCATGCAAAGATAGGCTCAGTAAAGGACAGGAATGGTATTGACCTAACAGAAGCAGAAGATATTAAGAAGAGGTGGCAAGAATACACAGCAGAACTGTACAAAAAATATCTTCATGACCCAGATTATCACCATGGTATGATCACTCACCTAGAGCCAGACATCCTGGAATGTGAAGTCAAGTGGGCCTTAGGAAGCATCACTATGAACAAAGCTAGTGGAGATGATGGAATTCCAATTGAGCTATTTCAAATCCTGAAAGATGATGCTGTGAAAGTGCTGCACTCAATATGCCAGCAAATTTGGAAAACTCAGCTGTGGTCACAGGACTGGAAAAGGTCAGTTTTCATTCCAATCCCAAAGAAAGGCAATCCCAAAGAATGCTGAAACTACCACACAATTGCACTCATCTCACATGCTAGTAAAGTAATGCTCAAAATTCTCCAAGCTAGGCTTCAGCAATACGTGAACCGTGAACTTCCAGATGTTCAAACTGGTTTTAGAAAAGGCAGAGGAACCACAGATCAAATTGCCAACATCCGCTGGATCATGGAAAAAGCAAGAGAGTTCCAGAAAAACATCTATTTCTGCTTTATTGACTATGCCAAAGCCTTTGACTGTGTGGATCACAATCAACTGTGGAAAATTCTGAAAGAGATGGGAATATCAGATCATCTGGCCTGCCTCCTGAGAAATCTGTATGCAGGTCAGGAAGCAACAGTTAGAACTGGACATGGAACAACAGAGTGGTTCCAAATAGGAAAGGAGTACATCAAGGCTGTATATTGTCACCCTGCTTATTTAACTTATATGCAAAGTACATCATGAGAAATGCTGGACTGGAGGAAGCACAAGCTGGAATTTAAGATTGCCAGGAGAAATATCAATAACCTCAGATATGCAGATGACACCACCCTTAAGGCAGAAAGTGAAGAACTAAAGAGCCTCTTGATGAAAGTGAAAGAGGGGAGTGAAAAAGTTGGCTTAAAGCTCAACATTCAGAAAACTAAGATCATGGCATCCGGTCCCATCACTTCATGGCAAATAGATGGGGAAACAGTGAAAACAGTGGCTGACTTTATTTTTCTGGGCTCCAAAATCACTGCAGATGGTGACTGCAGCCATGAAATTAAAAGACGTGTATTCCTCGGAGGGAAAGTTATGACCAACCTAGATAGCATATTAAAAAGGAGAGACATTACTTTGTCAACAAAGGTCTGTCTAGTCAAGGCTATGGTTTTTCCAGTAGTCATGTATGGATGTGAAAGCTGGGCTATAAAGAAAGCTGAGTGCCAAAGAATTGATGCTTTTGAACTGTGGTATTGGAGAAGACTCTTGAGAGTCCCTTGGACTCCAAGGAGATCCAACCAGTCCATCCTAAAGGAGAGATCAGTCCTAGGTGTTCATTGGAAGGACTGATGTTGAAGCTGAAACTCCAATACTTTGGCTACCTGATGCAAAGAGCTGACTCATTTGAAAAGACCCTGACGCTGGGAAAGATTGAGGGCAGGAGGAGAATGGGACGACAGAGGATGAGATGGTTGGATGGCATCACCAACACAATGGACATGGGTGTGGGTGGACTCCGGGAGTTGGTGATGGACAGGGAGGCCTGATGTGCTGCGGTTCATGGGGTTGGGAAGAGTCGGACATGACAGAGCGACTGAACTGAACTGAACTTATCCATTAATGGTCAGAGTAATTAGTTGATTCCCTTAATCAATTCCATTGACAACAAATGTTGTTTTCCTTACATTATCATTAATAGGTTTTTATGTATATTGTGTTGCATTTATTGAAGTCATTATTTTTCTTTTAATGCTCAAATTATTCCACCTTTGGCCAGTGGGTCCCCTTTGTATTGGTATCTCAGTCATTTTTACAAGACTATAATAGTCTTTGATAGCTTCCTGTCCTTTAGGCACAAGATGACCCAACATCATCTTTGCTGATTCAGATTTGGAATCAGACATTTATCAAAAAAACCTTGACTTTGTTTTATTTTTAATTATTTTTTAAACTGGAAAATGGTATTTAGACACCAAATCTGTGTACTAAGGGTGTTCATTACTACTGAGTTGTTCCTTGCTTCTCAGTGTTTTCAGCAGAAAGGGCTAGAGAATACATTTTTAAGGGGAAAAACTTATATATTTCATTAATTCTGCTGACTAACAAGATCTAAAATTATCCCAGGCTTCTTTAATACTTGTAATTCTTCTCATTTGTTGAAAATCTTGATTCCTAATGCCACTGAAATAATTACTTTATTGAAAAATGCACCTATCATAGCTTCAAAATAGAAATATTAGCATCATTACTAACAATAAGACTAATAAATGCAATTTAATATTTAATATTTCTATGCGGTTCTACTTTGCCCTTCGTCCTATTAGAGAGGTATAATCAAAATACTTACAAGCCACTTAAAAGTATTTTCTCTGTGTAGTTATATCACTTCATTTGTTTCCATTTATTTTTTAATTTTTATGGACTGTTTTATTCTTTCTACTGAACTTCCTTTTTATAAATATGCAACATTTATGTTTCTAACATAGTTTCCAACTATATAAGGTACATTCATAGAAGCCTCATTCCCATCCCTACCCACTCCATCCCACATAGCAAATAATTTTTAGAAGGTTGAGTTTATTCTTCCATTGTTTAACTTTAAATATAAGCAATTAATGTATATCCTCCCACTACTTACACAGAAGATAGCACTTCTACAAACACTATCATGCACCTTGCTTGTTTCCCTTATATACATGGACACTACTACTTATTAGTTTCTATTTATTTATAAGAACTTATCCACATATCTTTTTACAGCTGCATAGCACTTCAGCCTGTGTTTGTATAGTAATTTATTCAGCTAGTTAACTGAAGAAGAGCAGTTTCCAATCTTTTGCCATTGAAAATAATGCCATAGTTTTTTTTTTAAATGCCATAATGAATATAGCCTTGTGCATAGAGCTTTTTGTATTTTGCCAATATATCACGAGGATAGACTCCTACAAGTTTAGCCTTGACGTAGGTTTACTGGGTGAAAGAGTAAATACATAGGTAATGTGGCTATAGATTGCCAAATGTCCTTAATTAGAGTTACATCATTTTGCCTTCCCACAAGCAGTGTATGACAATGCTATCTATCCACAGGAGTATTTTGGCGCGATGTCAGACAGTGGATAAATAAATCACAGTGGATAAATCACAGACAAGGTTCCTGTCCCCAGAAACTCTGAGTCTCTTACCAGGCTTATGTGCAAATATAGTGATATATGGTAATCTTAGGTGCTTTCCAGGTGGCGCTAGGGGTAAAGAACCCACCTGCCAATGCAGGAAGATCCCCTGGAGGAGAGCAAGGCAGTTCACTCCAGTATTCTTGCCTGGAGAATCCCATGGACAGAGGAGCCTGCAGGGCTACAGTTCATGGTGTCACACAGAGCCGGACACGCCTGAAGGGACTTAGCACAGCACATAATGTAATCTTTACAGAGATACTTTCCAAGGCCCCAGCACTATATTCACAGGCCCATTTTGTAATCTTTTTTCTAAAGAGGACACCCCAAATTACTAAAACGTCCACCTCACAGGCTTTAGGGTCAGTTTCCTAACTTTTGGATTATGGGAGTGGATTTCAAGTTCTGCAACCACCTTGAGAGGAGAGATTCTTGTATTTAGTGACTGAGATAAACAAAAAGTAAAGTTTCCTTTGGTATCAGGAGATACCACTCCTGATTCTGATCAATTACCCACACAGATAGTCAGCTGTCTACACAGAGCCCTCAACTTTCCCTCTCAAGGACAGAAACCAAACCTTAGAATATATCAGAAGTCCTAGTAGACAGCCAAAGACTGGTAAATGACATTCAGGGCGAAAATCGAACAGATTACAGAGCAAGGTTTGGGGCGGGGCGGGGGGGTGGTTTTTTTTTTTTGGTCGGGATAAGTAGGAGAATTTACACCAGGGGAGAGGGTATTCAAGGCAAGTGCCCCCTAAAAAAAAAAAAAAAAAAAAACACCTTTCCATCAAAGAATGCAAAAGTCTGCGTCCTTACCTGTAAAAACAGGGTTAGTAATAAGTCCTGCTCTTGTGGAGTTTCTTTAGGATTAGGAGAGATCATTTAAAGACTTAACCCAGTCCCAGACATTCGGGAGACCCATAAATGGAGGACAGAAAATAAAATGGGTAATTGGTTGACCCTTGAGGGCAGTTAACAGGGATTCTTTGCGCATCATGCCTTATACAGCACTGGGAGGAGAAACAACCACTTTATTGACAAACACTAGGTGCGGATTAAATCCGTGAAGGAGTGGACGTTTCTGGCGGTTGCTTACTGATCCGTGAAACTAACTAAATGACCGATCGGTCCGGGTCTTTGAGCAACTGACAGACCAGAGATGGCTGGTGAACGCGGGCCTGGATCTGGCCACCGGCAGTCCGGGGCCCCAGTGACTCAGGCTGACCGTCGGGCCCCTAGCACGGCCGTCCTCGCTGTTAATCTCGGTCCAGGCCGGCCCAGACTTCTGCCGCTAGCTGCGCAAGGAGGGGGCTGTCCCGACTCTCCACGTGCAGCCCGCGGGTGCCGCAGCCAGGCAGGGCGTGCGCGGAGGCCGCGGCCCCTTTCTCCAAGCCGGGGGCAAGTCGCCCCCGTCTCCCGGCTGCAGAGCCGTGGAACAATGAGGCGCCGGGTTCTTTAAGGGAGATACCACCGCGCCGGCGGAGCAGGGGACCGCGTCTTCCCAGATGATCGCACCCAGTCCCGCGCTGCCGCCGCCTCGGCTACTGCACAGCGCGCAAATATGGCTCAGTGACTCTGACAAAAGGTGCAGCCTCCCTGCCGGCGGGGCGGACGCCAGACCTCCCAGCTCGGGCCGTGCTTCCCCGCGGGGCCCCAGAAGAGGCCCGCGTCCCTCAGGCATCCCAGCCCGGCGCGTGAGAAGATGCCCGAGGCCTTCCGTCCCAGCGAGCCCGCACACCTTCCCGCAGCTCGGTAAAGTCAGGAATGGGGGCGGAGCGGGGGAGGGGAGGGCGCCAGGCGCGCGCACCTCCCTCAGCTCGGACCTGCGGCTTAGGAACCACTGCCGGGGCCGCGGGCGCCCGCTGCGGCTAGAGGGCGACCAAGCCACAGGGCGTGGAATGGCCTCGCCGCTCCCGGCCACCCCCGCGGGGAGGGGGCACAAGTGGTGCGTTCCAGAGCGCGCTACCGCCTTCCGCAACTCCCCCCGGCTCCTGAAAGCCAAGGGAGTCGTGAAGCCAGCGGAGCGCCAGGCGCGCGCCCCGCAGGACCGGCGCTCGGCGGCCCGACTCGCGCTACGGAAAGCCGGAGGGGGGCGGGGCCGCGAGGCGTAAGGGGGTGTGTCCGCGCGCACCACGGGGGCGCGCGCCGGCCTCTGACTGGAGGCCGCGACGGCGGAGGCGCGAGCTCCCTGATAATGGCGGCCTGCAGAGCCCGTGAGAGAGAGAAGCGGCGGCGGCTACCTTGAGGTAAATCTGGCCCCTCGGCTCGGCAGAGAGACCCTGCTGCAGAGCCGAGGGCCCTGCACGTGCCTCCCGCCCCAGGCGACCTGTCACTAAGCTGTCAGCGGAGTCGTCCCGGGGAAGGCCCCGCGCGCCTCAGGCCTCCGGCCCGCACCCCTCAGGCCACCGGCCCCAGCCGCGGCCTCCTCTTCTGCCCTGTGGCCTCCTCCCCAGGCCCCGGGCCTCAGCCGCCGACCCGGAGGAGTCGGGGCAGCTGCAGGACTGGCTCCTCCGGGTGAAGGGCCGTGAGAGGATCCCCTCCGGGTTTTCTCTGGAAGCCGCCGAAGAAGGGGAGGGCCTGATACTTGGCCAATGAGCGGGGCCCTGAGCCGCCGCGTCGGGCTACACCTCTGCCCGGGACTGGCCCTTCCCGGGCGCCAGCAGGTGTACAGCCGGGCCGGCCAGTGTCCGAGCGCCGGGTGCAGGCGCGAGGGCCCGGGGGGATGCCGTCCCAACTCCCCGAGGTTCGCACGGTGTGCATCACGGCGCTGTGTTTTGACCCAGGATCTCAAAGACTTCACAGACACCCTCCTTCCCACTTATTCAGGGGGGGTATGGGGTAGCTTTCAAGGCACGAGCCACTTTGAGATGGATAGGAATTGGCGATCCACGGAGGACAGGAACGAATGTCCACTGTGTAGCTGGGGCAGAGAATTCTGTGGCAGGAAATCCGACACTCGGAAATACTGTAGGAATTTGAAGAGCGGTGTCCAGTTAGAGGAAGTGGGACTAAAAGCAATCTCAGAAGCTTTCATTTTCTTTATTAAATCTGTTCTATCGACTTAAAATGACTGGCCCCAACTTGACAGGTTCTGTTTGTCGGTCGCTTTGTGTTCCCCTAAACCGTACACTATAAAAATTGTACAATCTCAGGTAACTTTTCTTGCCCATGCTGGCATTCTACAAATGAGAATTGGTTCCTGAAGCTCATTAGAATCTTGACAGTCTTCAGAGAGTGAGGAGGCACTCTTCAAACTCTTAATTCAACACGTGAGTGTTTCCACGCAAGGCCTTTCTTTGCCCTTGCCTTTAATTGATTTAGCAAGTTGAATTCCAAAGAACTCTCTCAGAGAACCTCTTAATATGCAGGATAGTTCTCATAGGCAAAAATGACCTAGATCTAAATAGCTATTGTTGAAACAAGAAGAACAATAACCATATTCTAAGTAGCTTCGTTTATCTGTAAAGAAATATTTTTCTCCACAGACTTTATTTTGCAAGAAATAAGGAAATAAAATTAAAATAGGGATGTGTATAGTTTGATCATTTACTTTTAAAAAAGAAAAATAACTACTCATTCTTACTTCTGTACAGTCTCAGTACCTAAACCTAAGCCAGGTGTTTGTGTTTCTAACTGTGAGTTTTGCCATTTTTAGGAACTTTTATATGTATCAGTTTTCAGGGGAAGCAGGAGTTTTTATTGTTTTTTCATGATCAGTAAATAAGAATATGAACTTTTTGGTTTATGTTTAGCAGTGGTGTTTTGAAGCAGTTCATGTAAGAGGTTGTCAGAGCAAGATGGCCTGGTTTCAAATCCCAGGTTCCCAGTTACTAGCTGTTTGACCTTGGGCATGTTGCTTAAACTCTGTGCTTTAGTTTCTTCATCTACAAATGAGCTATTATGCTCAGTGAAAGTGAAGTGAAAGTCGCTCAGTCGTGTCAGACTCCTTGTGACCCCATGGACTATACAGTCCATAGAATTCTCTAGGCCAGAATACTGGAGTGGGTAGCCTTTCCCTTCTCTAGGGGATCTTCCCAACTCAGGGATCAAACCCAGGTCTCCCACACTGCAGGCGAATTCTTTACCAGCTGAGCCATGAGGGAAGCCCAAGAATACTGGAGTGGGTAGCCATTCCCTTCTCCAGGGGATCTTCCAGACCCAGGAATCAAACCAGGGTCTCCTGCATTGCAGGCGGATTCTTTACCAACTGAGCTATCAGGGAAGCCCCATCATGCTTAGTATCTACCTCATAATATTGTTGTGAGGATTAAATGAGCTTAATATATAAAATGCTCAGGACAGTTCCTGATACATGGTAAGTACCACATTACTGTTACTATTATTAAATAGTAGTGTTACTATTATAAAAATATTTACATTTGCCCAGTGTATAGCAAATATTATTCAAGCACTGCAGACAGTGAGACAGATGATAACTACTAAATCATGCATACGAAGAAATTGAAGCCAGTAGGTATACTTAATTTCAGCAGAGCACTTTGTTCATTTTTCTAGAAACCTTGACCTTGAAGATGGTGAGTAGCCAGCCAAAGTACGATCTAATACGGGAGGTAGGCCGAGGTAGTTACGGTGTTGTATATGAAGCCGTCATCAGAAAGACTTCTGCACGGGTGGCAGTGAAGAAAATCCGATGCCACGCACCTGAAAATGTTGAACTAGCCCTGCGTGAGTTCTGGGCACTAAGCAGTATCAAGAGCCAACATCCAAATGTGATTCACTTGGAGGAGTGCATCCTACAAAAAGATGGGATGGTGCAAAAGATGTCCCACGGCTCTAATTCTTCCCTTTATTTACAGGTATGTGTGGGTGAATGGGAAATAGAAATGATCTGAACGTAGCATTGGTCAGCAGCAAGAGAAATGAAAGAGTCAGATGAACTTCTACTCTTAAGTGCAGGTGTTTGTATAGTTAGGAATAGATAGGGGTCTGCCAAGAACTGAGTAGACGTTTCCTCTAAAACAAGGTTTTATTTAAACCTGTGATGCAAATACCTAAAAATAACATAAGCCACCTGTTATGCCATGATACTTGCCAATCTGCATAGGAACGGGACAGCATAGGAACTAGAGAGGTGATTGAGACTAGAGTCTAATTATTTCACTTATTTGAAATCAACTTTTTTTGGAACAAAAGACAGAAGAAAAGGGAAAACTCTGCAACCAGTAGTAGTACCCGTAGGTAACTGGGCTTTTCTTTATCACTGCCATGAACTCATGTTCATGTTTTAGAAGGTTGTTTTAGATCCTCTGCTGTTTTAGAAGGTTATTTAAGATCCTAACCATGCAGTTCCATTGAATTTTCATGGAGTATGTGGCTTAGCACCTGAATGTTACTAACGACTTAACATTTGGCTTCCTACTCATTCCATACTCTGATCAGAACAGTCCTATGAGAAATGTACTCTTATTATCATCATTACAAATGAAGAAACTGAGGCTTAGAATAGATACTGAATTGATCCAGAATCACATAGCAAGTGGCAGAATTGGGAGCTAAATGTAGGACTATCTGGCAGCTAAAGTGTGTGCTCTGTAACCTCCAGATTACTCTTTTGCCTCCAGATTACTCTTTTGTAGACTTGGGGAAAGCATTAATATAGGAAAACAGAAAATCTGGGGGTTTTTTTAAGGTTGATTTCTGCCATAGATCAAAATTTCTAGTAGGTCTATACTTGAAGAGAAAATATACTTCAGACATAGCTCTAGTTAAAGGCCAGAGCAAAATTTCTTATGTCCAGTCATTTTGGAACACGAACAACTTTCCACGAGTGTGTCTAAATTCAGAATTTACCATCAGGGTACAAAAGTCTGTTTTAAAACAGCAAAAACTTTTGTTCTAGGAACAACAAAACACATTATTCTGTGTAATTAAAAACCTGCAAGTTTCATTGTATGGTGAAAAAATATCAGCCTTGAGAACCTAATTTTACTGCAAGCTATGCCCTAAAGTTTTCTCTCTTAAGATAGGGAATATAAATGTAACTATTTAGTCTTTATTTGTTTTACTTTGTATTCTTCTAAAAGTGCTTATTAGATAAGTTACAATGATTAAAAAAATCAGAAACATTCTTACCACATTCCACATAAAAGTGACTAGAACCTTGTTGGACTTTGCATTGAATTTTGGAGACTGAAATGCATAATTGAACTATAAATGCAAGGATATTTAAACATATGGCTTAATGCTGATGGTATCCTTGAGTCCAGATGGAGCAACTGTTATAATAACTAGGTATTAGCTAGCTAATCTTTCAAGGCTGTAAGATGTAAAGCCTTGATTCAGTCATTTTTTTTTTAAATGTAAAGTACCTTTTTGTTTAGTAATCTATTTTATCTTTTTAAAGCCTGATAGACCTGTGTTTGACTTATGGCATTTTTTGCTAGCTATATAAATAGCTTGGATAAATAACCCATTTTTTCCCAGCATCTGTGTCTTCAAACGTAAGGAATAATAATTTCTACCTTCCATGGGACTTGTCAAAATAAGAGGTGATGCAGACACAGTACTTGGCACATAGGAAGGACTCAGTCGTAAGCAACTCTAATAAAATTATATTTTCTACAGATTTATTTAGTTAACCAGACATTCACCAACACATTAGCAAGTGCCTTCTCTAAATTTACACTAGTAAAGACAACAAATATTTACACGTGGTAAAACCAAACAAATCTATATTGTGATGACAGAATCTCTACATATGGTCTTCACTATTCTCTACATTTTTTTCCCTCCATGTATTCCTAGATACCTTTCTTGTTCTCAATTGGAATCATTCAGTCAGTTCCTGATAGCTAAAAACCTCACCTAGAAGAAATGTAAAACAAACAGTTAACAGAGGACACATCTTATGCATAGGAACTTTATGGCCAATATGTATACTTATCATGAGTGTCATGAATGAAAAGTACGGGATGGTGTAGGCGCATGTAGTAGGCAACCTGACATAATCCTGAGGTTCGGGAATTCTGAACTGTTTCAACCGAAACTTGCAAGGTAAAGAGGAATTAGCCAGGTGAGTGAGTGAGAAAACTTCCCAGGCAGAAAGAACTGTACATACAAATGTCTAGAAGCAAAAGGCACGAAACATTCTAAGAACTGAAAGAAGATAATAAGACTGCAGTGTACAAGGAGAGTTGTTTTAGGTGAGACTAGAAAAATCGGCAGGGTGAGAGTGCACAGGCTCCCACAGCCCATGTTAAAGAGCTTAGACTGTAGCCTAAGAGAACAGGGAAGCTGTTAAAGGACTTTAGGCAAGACAGCCAATGGCTGACGCCCTCTGCACATGACAGTAAGCAGATTGGGCTCTGTATTTCTGTAACTCTCAACCAGGGGCCCTCAAACTATAGCCCTCAGCCTGTTTTTATATGGCCTGGATACTAAAAATAGTTTTTACATTTTTTAAGAGTTTTTTTTTAAAGAAGAAGGATATGGAACAGAGACCTTATGTGACTTGTCAAGCCTAAAATATCTACTATCTGGCTTTACTCTAAACCATTATTTGAATGCTGGAACTCTGCATTGCTCAAAGCTATTTAGGAATTTTGCTTTTGAGAATGAAAAGAGGACATGATGGAAGAGTGATTATGCTCACCTTTAATCTGAGCATATTTAGTAACAGTGCACCTGGTATAATTGTGTGATCTGAACCTTTCCGTTCTTTCATTTTCTGTCTCAGTGGCAAACACATGCAACAGAGAAAATGTATGTAAAGAAGACTTCTGCAGACCATTGCAATTATGGCTGCCATGGGGGAGGCAGCATGGAGACGTGTTCTTTGCCTCTGCCCACCGAAAAGATGAAATACTAGTAGATTTATAACAGCTCACTCACTCCTCAACAACTCTTCACCTTCCCTAATGAGTTTCTGTTCAGCCTGTGAACCTGAAAAGGACACCATAGGACAAATGCTTTCAAAGCACTGTAATTTAAAATAACAGTTCATGTTCAGTGAAGTAATTGAGATTCTTGAATTTCAGGTAGTAGGAGAGTTATAATTAGATAATGATATAAGTAAAACTGTGCTTTATTCTAGATTTTCAGCTTGTATCAAATATATAAGCTTAGTTTTGAATTTTTATATCAAAATGCATATGTGATTTTTATAAATTGGTTTTTAGAAGCCATCTATTGATAGAGATAGCCACCATATTTGCATTCTGCTTATAGAAGTTCTTGCAATAATGATGTCAGTCTTTAGTTTCATCAGTGACTACAGGAGCACTTTATTTCTGTAGCAACTAGTTATTCCTTCATAATTTTCTCTTAGTTTCACAGATTATGTTGATAATGTAAGTGCAATAAGCAAGAAGTAGATTTCAGGGAGTTTTATGGAATAGAATGTCCTAATTGATGTTTATACCCCAGCTGGCAATCTCCCAGGTCTAGGTGCTGAAACTTTGATCTTTTCAGGAAGCTATTAGCTAGCCAGTTAGAATTCAGCTCCATTGACACATGCAGCAAATGTACAGGCGGTTGGACACATCTCAAAATATAACTTTTTTATTAAGTTTTCACCTCTTGACTTAGAAATTTGTTGTATTTTTGTTAGGGACAAAGTGACAGTTTGCAGTACTAAAGTTTAAAATAAATGCACATATGAAAGCACTGAACAAATAAAGTATTCATGGAATTTCCAATTAAAATTAGAGACTAACTCAGCCAGTGACTCTTTCTCTATCACTGATTTATATAAATTGTGCAGATGATTATAATCTGTTTTTTTCTTTCTTATAGCTTGTAGAGACTTCACTAAAAGGAGAAATTGCCTTTGATCCCAGAAGCGCCTATTACTTGTGGTTCGTGATGGATTTTTGTGATGGAGGAGATATGAATGAGTATCTGTTGTCCAGGAAACCCAATCGTAAAACTAACACCAGCTTTATGCTTCAGCTGAGCAGTGCCCTGGCTTTCTTGCATAAAAACCAGATCATCCATCGAGATCTGAAGCCTGATAACATCCTGATTTCTCAAAGCAGGTTGGATACCAGTGACTTGGAACCTACCCTGAAAGTGGCTGATTTTGGTCTTAGTAAAGTTTGTTCAGCATCTGGGCAGAATCCAGAAGAACCTGTCAGCGTAAACAAGTGTTTCCTTTCTACAGCTTGTGGAACAGATTTCTACATGGCTCCTGAAGTGTGGGAGGGACATTATACAGCAAAAGCTGACATCTTTGCTCTGGGGATTATTATCTGGGCAATGCTGGAAAGGATCACCTTCATAGACACAGAGACAAAGAAGGAACTCTTGGGGAGTTATGTAAAACAAGGAACTGAGATTGTGCCTGTTGGGGAGGCACTTCTGGAAAATCCCAAGATGGAACTTCTCATTCCTGTGAAGAAAAAGTCTATGAATGGGCGAATGAAACAACTGATTAAGGAAATGCTGGCTGCAAACCCTCAGGATCGTCCAGATGCTTTTGAACTAGAACTCAGATTAGTACAAATTGCATTTAAAGATAGCAGCTGGGAAACGTGACACATATATTATTTGCAAATATCTTGGATGATATGCTGCTTCTGTTTTAACAGTGATGCAACATAATGTGGCTGAAACAGAATATAAAAAGCTAAACTCCACCTTTTAAGGGTTTAGATTTTATTGTGGGATTTTTTTTTCCTCATTTTTCTTAAGTCCAAGCTGGCCATTCTATTAATATGTTTTAAAAGTGTATTACCAATGTGGATGTAAATTTTTTTAAATGACCATTGGTAGAAGTTTGGCAGGAAAATTCTCTATAAGAGCCAAGAAGAGTCCAGTTTTCTGGAAATATGTCTCAAGTATTTTAGACATTCCTTGTCAGTATTAGGAATTTCCATGGAAAAAAAGGTTTGCATGCTGGTAATGCAACCTTTGAAGCTTTGTAAAGGAAACATATATGTATATATTTATGTATATGTAAGTATGTGAATGTGTGCATTTTGCATTCCATATGAAAAAAAAATGCCACTTCTGTTTAAATTATTTGATGTAGGTTTGGATTTTTGAGATTTGCTGGTGAAATCAGTGATGAAAAATAAAAGAACTTTCCCTCTTCCTACCCTGTCCCTCCCTCTAATGAAATCATACTAAGTTTTTATTTTTATAATGTTATACAGCTTTTTTTAAGACATCATTTTGGAGAGTCCAAAATTATCTGGCTAAACGTAAGTGAAAGTAAGTGATCCAAAGCTGCTGAAGTTTGTTTGAGCTCTCCAGTGCCCTATAGCTGCAGGAGTTGAATTAGCCATGCAATCAGTGTGGTACAGGTTAGCAAGGACATTGATGATTTAGTCATACCTTCTTTAGGTAACCAAGCATTCAATTAACCAATTAAACCACTGCATTGGGACATGACTGCACTTGAGCATCTGCAATCTAATATAAGTCTGCACACAGGATTCTTCTGTTTCTGAAAACTTTGCTGTATATAAACTATAGTAATTGATATATATTAACTTTTTATTTTCAAGACTTTGTCTAAGCCTCAGTGTAAAGCTGAAGAAACCAAATGAGTTTTACCCTCACATTGCCTGCTCTAATATGGTCTCCTGTTTAATCACTGGAATTCCTTTCATTTTAGCACTAATGCTGTTTTCTCTTGTCTAATTTGACACAGTAATGGTAGTGATGTGGTTGTATTCAGTGTTGACCACCTTTTTCTAAGGTGGGAGGTGATACCTATACCGTTTGGCAAATGGATAAAATACTGTGGCATCAGTTATGTCTTTCAAATAGAAAGGTTATCAGTTTTATACAATCACTTGGTATGGTCTATGTGAAGAACCAATAGATCATTATTATTCTTGAAGTCAGTCTGGTTTTTAACCCCATATGATTGTCTCCAGTTTTTTTTTTTCCCTGTAAATGCAGATAGTTCAAATCTAAAGGAAGAAAGTTTTCCTAAAACAGATCATTAGCCTTTAAGGTTGTTAATACCTTAAGACCATTTGTATATAGGTTAATCTTTATAAAGCACTAGAATCTTTGGTCAAAAGTAAAAAAAAAAAAAATGTTTAAAGATATTAGAATATTGAAATCATTGATAGTTCACATAGTCTCCTCAGTTTTCTTGAACTTCCACAACTTTTGGAATATTCCTACCATAATTTTTTCCTTATTTAAAATGTGTTCAGGGGACTATAAAAGGTGGAAAAGCACAAAAAATTGGAGTACAAAAAATTTCTGAACTATGCATTACTTGGTGTGAAGTTTAAAATTTAGACTGCAAGGTTTTGCTTAAAACCTCTTGAATGAAAAAAAAAAAGTACATTTAACATTACTTCCAAGCTAATAATTATAAGAATTAAAATTGGAGGTGGAAATACACTGGAACTTCATGATAATTGACCCTCCGGATCACCAAATTAGTAGAACACAGATCTGGCCCAGTAGATTGAGTTACTGGAAATAAAAAAGCATTACAATGTCTTATCAATAACATGACACTTCAGCAGAGATTCATGATGACTTAGGTGATGGTATGCCAATGCTTCATTTGCTCTTCAAATAGCTACATGTCACGGTTTCCTAAGTAGATAGCATTTGGTCCCACCTCATTTAAAATAGTTAACAATTATAATTTATTTTGAAAACTATTTTAATTTACCTGTGAAGTGGAATTATTCCTTTCATTGGTGGTAAGGATATGAGGTGATCAGGAAGTTTCTTCTGAAATTTTCTTAAGTCCTTGTATTCTAAATAGCCTATGATACCAAGAAAAATGATGGTAAATTCTTTGTCTTCATTCTTTCAGTCAGGAGGTATTTATTAAGTACCTACTGTGTGCTCAGCACTAAAGATCAGTTGAAAAAATGACAGTTTAAAAATGGCATGTAGCCATGGTCTTTTCCAGCAAGGAGTAAGAAATAAAGTGAAACTTGGAAATTCCTGGATATTGCTTAGAGGAAAAATGAAAGCAAGAGTTTGGGCACAGTGCCTTGCCCATAATAGGTACTCAATAAACAATTGTTCCTCAGAGTCTCTTGCCATGGTTTATAGTGTTTTATGAAATTTGTCTTAATTGAAAAAAGACCAAATATTTCAAATAAGCTTATAGGCAGCTGTGGCCAGTTAAAATAATGGGATTGTACAGTTAGTTCCTAGAATGTTATTTTGCACTAGTTATCACTTAGAAGGATGGGGTTCCTGTAGTTTTTTGGTGCTAAGGGATACTTTGTCATTATGATAAAGTAAGTGTTAAGTGTCAGATAAATAGCACACTGAATAGTTCTTTCTGCTGGTCTGTTTTTTCCTCTTTGTTGTTGTTGTTGTTGTTTTTAACTGTAAAATGTTTATCAATCAAACTATTGTAGCAGCTACAAATAATTCACCAGCATGACAAAATGGTCAAAAAATAAGTCATCAGCACTTCAAAAACAAAAGCAACTTTTGAAATTTTCTTTTAAAATTGTCAAATATATTTTATGAAGAATTTATAAAAGGGGGAAATGATTGTAATTTATTGTTCATGACTGTTTTTTGTTTGTTTTTTTTTTAATAAAGTGAGATTCAACAAAAAAACCCTGGAAATTACATTGCTGCTTTGGTGGCTCTGTGAGTAGAATGCTTTACTTCATAGATATAAAATACGGCATATAAAATTTGAAGCAATATTTTTTTAGCCTTATCTATTAAATGAAACTTTCTATAATAGAAGCTGTTACTGAGGAAAAGATGACTGAATTATAGGAGTTTCTTTCAATATTTCAAGGTCTCTAAAATTTTAAAGCTTGCTGTATTAGAAGAACTTGGATTGCCTGAAATAAATGATTTTTTTTTTTCATTTTTCTATCTCATTCAGCTGAGGATGCATCTCAGACTCAGAATGAAGTGTAGTAAATATACTGAGCGAATGTAATTTTTCAATCTTTTAAGTTGAATATATGGTTTATTTTCTATATAAAAAGTCATCTGAGCCATTCTTTTCTTTTACAGGTTCTATAATGTATGTCTTCTCCAAAATAAAGTACAGATGATGCAGTGTACTTAATCATCCAATGGACTAGCAGAGGAAAAATGAGAGATAGAAAACATTAATTCTACATGTGACCTAGTGATGAGTAGGAAAGTAGGAGTCAAAATTGTGGCTGCTTCTAACTCTACCACCTCCTGGTATAGCCTTTGCAGGCAGATAATTTTTGCTTTATGTTTATAGAGTTTGGGGATTTTTTTAAACTATTTGCTAGCCATTTCCTTTGCAGTTTACAAAGCATTTTCACATAGTTTTTACATATCTTTTCAAATGGGGGCTAATTTCTTGAAGAATTAAAAGCAACTTAACACCAGTTAGGAAAGTCAAGGTTTTACCTAACACAGGGTTTTTCGTGCCTAATCTCTGACGCTGACTCAGAGTTTTCTCTGACAAAGCTTTATCTTTCTTACTGAAGTAAAGACCTTAGGTTGTTTTGGTCTTTTCTTAAATTTCAAATGTTGCTCTCTTAGTCGACCAATCATTGGTGTCCTCTCAAAATGCAGTGTAATGATAGACAGTTGGCTTGTGGTTTGATAGTAACTCCCACTAGAGAAAAACCTAACAGCCACACCTCTTGGAGGCCACACCTCTTGAAGGGCAAAGTGCCTCTTTTAAAGGCAGCACTTTCCCTTTTGCAGTTGTCATTGGTTAGAAGGGAACTGTTTTTTTGTTTTTTTTAAAAAATTGCCCGGGCTTGAGATGTCACTCTTTCATTTCCTGTTCAGCCCTGGTATTTCAAGCTTAGCTTGTTCTGAGCAGAAGTTAGGCAACTTAATATTGCTGAAGGCATCGTGATCTCACCGCAGAAGCGCAGGCTTTGCTGTAGCAGGTCTCATATTGAATGCTAGTATTCACGAATACCTACACAATAATGTGAGACCTTGGACAAGTAACTTCATTCTAAACCTGTGTTCCCATATCTGTAAAATAGAGGTGATAATACTTACATTTCAGAGTTTTTGTAAGGGTCAGAGATAATAAACATAAAATGCCTGGCACATTAAACCCTCAGTTGGTAGCCATAGCTAGTACTGTGTTGTGATTTTGATGATACAATGAATGAATGGTTATATTCCCTCTGAGCCAGTCTTAAGTGGTAACTTTTATTCTTGTCCCTTTTCAGGAGAATCTGATGAAGGCACTACATCCTCTCTTTGGGAAAATGCTTGTAATTTCGGGGGATTTATAGATGCTTACATGGACCCCAAGTTAAGGTAGCCTGAGCTATAGGCTCCACTGAGTACCTCTATGTTATTTCTCCTGGTTTGAAAGTGGGACATATGTGAGGAGACTTCTAGGGTGCATGAACCACTTTGTTTCTTGACCTGAGTGCTGGTTAGACAGGGTATGTTTACTTTGTGAAAATTCATCAAGCTGGACTTAGAATTTTCACACTCTTCTCCAGTGATTTATACTAAAGTGTGTAAGTTGCTCAGTTATGTCCAACTCTTTTCGACCCCATGGACTGTAGCCTGCCAGGCTCCTCTGTCTGTGGAATTCAACAAGCAAGGATACTGGAGTGGGTTGCCATTTTCTTCTCCAGGGCATCTTCCCAACCCAGGGATCAAACCCAGGTCTCCTGCATTGGCAGGTGGATTCTTTACTGTCTGAGCCACAGGGAAAGTCAAATAAAGATGTTTTGTAAATAAATATGCATTGGAGCTGGAAACTATCATGACAGCTGTGGTCAGAGACAGAGAGGGAAAAGACACAGACTTGGAAATCAGACACTACTTTTCTGTTACTAGCCGTATGTCTTTCATGAGTTCCCTAACCTCTCAAATCTATAGCTTCCCTCATGTATTAAATAGAGATGATAAGTGACTCAGAACACCTCAAAGATGAAATGCGATATTGCATGCAGAAATGCACAGCAGAATCAACAAATGATTGCTTCCCATTCTCTTTGGAAGACTCAGGGAGTGACTCTGAGCTACTTTTACTACTAATTTACACCCCTAATAGCAAGTTTTGTTTGTATTTTTTATTTAATTTAGCTTATTTTTCTACAATATTTGAAAAGTATCTATATTCCATGACTATAATGTTCTGTCCTGCCTGCCTCTTTGCCTTTATACCCTCCAGAGGTATGAAAAGTGTTAGTTGCTCAATCATGTCTGACTTTTTGCCCCCCCATGGACTGTAGCCCACCAAGCTCCTCTGTCCATGGAATTCTCCAGGCAAGAATACTGGAGTGGGTAGCCATTTCCTTCTCCAGGTGATCTTCCTGACCCAGGCGTCGAACCTGGGCCTCCTGCGTTGCAGGTAGATTCTTTACCATCTGAGCCAAATTAATTAATTAATTATTTTTGACTGTGTTGGGTCTTCTTTGCTGTACATGGGCTTTTCTCTAGTTGTGGTGAGCAAACTTCTTCGTTGCTGTGTGCAAACTTCTCATTGCAGTGTCTTCTCTTGTTGCAGAGCACAGGCTTTAGGCCTTGAGCTTCAGTAGTTACAGCATGTGGGCTCAGAAGTTGTGGCATATAGGCTTAGTTGTTCCATGGCACATGGAATCTTCCTGGACCAGGGATTGAACCCATGTCCCCTGCATTGGCAGGGGGATTCTTAACCACTGGACCACCAAGGAAGCCCATAGATATAGTTCTCAACTAACAATCTCCTTAGCCCAGTTTTCTTCCCTCTTTCTTTTTGTGGATAACATGATTAATAGCAAGTCAGAATGTCTTCTCTCTCTGACATGGAGAACCGTGCCTAGAAATTTGGAGAGTACTCATAAGTACCAAATCCAAGAATACCATGCCATTTTGGGTATAAGGCAGGGAGAATGTGAGTTAATCAGTATGGTCTGAGACGTGATGGTAAAATCACAGCTGCAAGGGGGCAAGGGAAAAACATGGCAGTAGGGGCTAAAACTCCAATAATAAAAATACACTATAGTGGTTCTCAACTCCAGCCACATATTAGAATATTTAACCTAGGGAGGTTAAAAAAACCCAAAATGATAACTTCTTCTGGCCATTATGGAGTGACAGGGCCTAGATTACTTTTCCTGCTTTAAACAGCTAAAATGTCAGACACTGAACAACAAGTTCAGGACACTAATCCCTGGGAGAAAGGAATTGAATTAGGAGTCCTTTGATTGCCCCAACTCACTTCCAGTAGAGACTCTTCAGGCTGCTATACAGGGAAGCGACAGCTAAACCAAGTCCAGCAATTCTTGAGTTGAGGAGGCAGCATTTAGAGTTCAGGGAGGCCATGCCAATTAGAATTCATGGGAGAGAGACAGCTGAACAGAGAAAGAACTTCAGACACCTGCGGTAGAGCTTTTTCAAGACATTGGCTGGGCACCCATCAGTACATCCTTGTGAGGAAGCTACCTGAGAACAAGAAGAATGAAAGGGTCAGGCAGAATAACCTTCCCAGCTCACAAGACCATAGATGATCGCTGCTCCTATCAGTCAGAGTGGAGAGCTCCCCAAACACATCACAGGAGTACATCCACCAGGGAGCAAGGCCAAAGTAGTCCTAGGCAAAAGGGTATTCTGGATCTAACAAAGCTTAAAAGTATGTCTTGAATGGGTGATATTTTTTTTTCCCTAGGAAACTTCATAAAATTCCAGTCCTCAATAATGTGAAGTTCCAACCATACAATTAAAAAGTATTAGGCAGGGCTTCTTTTTTTTTCCCAAACAGGAAAACAGTATTTAATACTTTAACAAAATGCAAAATAAAAGTAACCAAGTTACAAAACATAAATTCCTTTGGTTCAATAACCACACCACTATGTTATCTTCCAGTGGCTACAAACATCATCCCTTCAAAGTGAAGTCAGACTGTTTCCCTCATATGAAGACATCATGCGAAAACCATCACATAGTCCCCTGCTCAGCGAAACTGCTGACAACCTACAGGAGACAAAGGGGGAACAGGTTAGTCTGAAGTGAAAAGGGAGACTCTACACATGCAGAACAGGTCAGGGGGTGGGGGGGGCTCTGTGCTGGGTCACTATGGTAGGAATCATGCCCCTATACATGCTACATGAGGCTGAGGACCTTGGTACTAGGCAGGGCTTCCTTGGTGGTCCAGTGATTAAGAATCCACCTTACAAGACAGGAGACACAGGTTCAATCCCCGGTAGGGGAAGATCCCACATACCTCAGAACAACTAAGCCCACGTGTCACAACTCCTGATCCTGCCCTCTCTAGAACCTGTGCTCTGTAACAAGAGAAGCCCATGCACCACAGCTAGAGAGCAGCCTCTGCTCGCCACAACTAGAGAAAGCCTACACACAGCAATGAAGACCCAGTGCAGTCAAAAATAAATAAATAAACAATGATGGTAAACAAGTGTAAAAAAAGCATTAGGCATGTAAAACAGGAACCAGTGTAAGCGGACCTCAGAAATAACACAGATAGAGTAGTATACAAAGATTTCATATATACTTTGTATATATATTTGAAGGCAGAGGGACACATGAGCATGCGAAGGAGAGAAGGAATGGAATACATATGTTATGTTTGAAAATGAACATTGAAAGATACAGTTATGGAGATTAAGAAATACACAGAAATTAGACATTATTGTTGATTAGCAACCTTGAAGACATATCAACATAAGCTAGACAAAATGAAACAGCGAGAAAAAAAAAAACTGAAAGCAAAACAAAATGCACACAGCATTGGTGAGCCATGAGACATCAAGTGGCCCAAGTAATAATGTAATTGGGGTTCCAGAAGAAGAGAAACTTTGGGGGATGATGGGTATATTTGTGGTCTTTGTACATACATCAGAATTCACTGACTATATACTTAAATATATTTTATTTCACACCAGTAAAGTCATTTAAATTTTTTTAAAAACTGATGCCTAGGGTCCATCTCATATTAAGTGAGAATTTCAGGAGGTAGGGCCCTCCCACTAGTATTTTTAAAATATTAGTGATTCTAATGTGAAAATAGGGTAAAAATGTTGCAATTGAAAGAGCACTGGTCAGGCTTTGGGATAGGAAACAAGGTCAAAGGGTAGTATCTTTCAGATTCACTTATCACCTACCAGCCAGCAGCATAGGCCCGGTTTCAGCACCCCACCCCGTCTTCGCCCTCAGACCCCTCCCACCTCATGTTAGAACTTAACTGTTTTCTGAGAAACAGACGAGATAAATCACTATTCCATATTTTACTCTAGGAGAAGGCTACTTAAACAGGAATCCAACAAAGAACTCCAGGATTGTCAACCAACTCCCTAGAACTGTAAGCAAAATTTTATGTGTGTATACATTTTTCCAAGGTGATGGCCTATAAACTTTAGCAGATTCTTAAAGAGGTCTAAAAGACTGACAGAGCCACTATTCTAGTTGCAGAAGGAACCACTGCAGGAGAACTCTGGCTAATAAAAGGAAAAGAATGGACACTGCAGTGTTTGGAAAGCTGAGTCAGACCCTGAACGCAGGATGGAGTTGCCTGGTTGTCTCCTGAGAGGCAGTCATTCCTCTGCAGGCCTGCATGTCAGAACACAAAACCTGTGCCTGCCAGTGCTCGGGTCCTTCTCCAGCTGGCTCACAAACCAAGCAGCCTGCTCCAGAGACTTGACTCGGGCCCCGCCTTTTCCGTTTTAGCAGACAGGGTTCCTGAAGCTGATGAGAGATGTGGTGGGCCCTCAGCCCCTCCGCTCTAGTCGTATCAGTACCAGGGACTGGAGGAGGACACTTGGTCCTTCCATTCCTTCCCAAAGGAATGTCCATGTGTGGAGGCTACAGTGGTCTGTGGAGAAGATGCATTCTCTTCTTTTTTTTAATAATTATTTGTTTATTTTTGGCTGTGCTGGGTCTTCGTGCTGCACGGGCTTTTCTCGTAGCTCAGTTGGTAAAGAATCTGCCTGCAATGCAGGAGACCTGGGTTCGATTCCTGGGTCAGGAAGATCACCTGGAGAAGGAAATGGCAGCCCACTCCAGGATTCTTTCCTAAAGAATCCCATGGACAGAGGGGCCTGGCGGGCTACACTGCATGGGGTCACAAGAATCGGACACGACTTAGCGACTATACCGCCAACACCAGCGAGTGGGGGCTACTCTTTGTTGCAGTGCTCAGGCTTCCATCGCCGTGTCTCCCCTTGTTGCAGAGCACAGCTCTAGGGTGTGTTGCCTTCAGCAGTTGAGGTGCGTGGGCTCAATAGTTGCAGTCCCCAGACTCTAGAGAACAGACTCGGTAGTTGTGGTCTAGGCTTAATCGCTCTGCGGAATGTGGGATCTTCCTGGACCAGGGGTCAAATCAGTGTCTCCTGCATTGGCAGGCAAATTCTTTACCACTGAGCCACCAGAGACGCCCTGAAGAAACTTTCTTTAAGGTAACTCATTCCCCTGTCTTTCAACCCTTTAAGCCATTTCACTGCCCTTGAGACTTAAAAAGCAAAGTGCTTGTCTCCCTACTGGGACAAGTGAAGTTGCAGGCCCCTAGAACAAAAAGTTCTATTGCCCCCCTTGAAATGGCACAAGGAAAATTGTCTCTCAAGAAAATTAGTCCTCTTGTGTGCCAGGCACTTTGTTAGATACTTTTAAAAGCTGTTTTATTTATGGGAATCCTCTCCCAGTTTATAGACGAGATGTAGGAAACAGTGACTCACTATATGAGAGAGAATAGTAATAACCCTTAAAACGAATCAGGCGGTTACAATGAGCCAGGTTCTGCTTTAAGCTGCTTCGCAGGCAACTTATGATTGTCACATATGATCATTCATGTGATTGACACATATGATCTCCCACAACCATGCAACATAGGTACTATTCTTTACCAAAACAGAGGCACAGAGAGGGTAGGTCACCCGCCCAAAGTCCACAGTTAAGGATCTGATGCCAGTCAATTAATGATGAATACAGTTAGTTCAGACCCAGGTTACCTTGACCTGACAACCATGATCTTAATCATTACTGTACACTTTACAAACTGAGGAAGCCCATAATTGAGGAGAGATCATGGAGATGCTGAGATGGACCATTGCTGGGATTGTGTGTCAGGAAAAAAAGGTTAGATGAATATAATGAGATCAGTTTATGAGGTGTCTTTGAAGACAGAAGAATATGACCTTATGATCAAAGCTAAAAAACTAATGTCTTGGCACTTCCTTGGTGGCCTAGTGGTTAAGAGTCCACCTTGTAATGCAGGGGACATGGATTTGAGCCCTGGCTGGGGAACTGTGATCCCACACACCACAGAGCAACTAAGCCCACACGCTCTGGAGTCTACCCATCAGAACTGGAGATTCTATGCACTACAACTGGAGAGTCTGTGCACCGCAACAAAAGATCTTGCATGATGCAACTAAGATTGGATCTAGACAAATAAATAGTTTTTTAAAAACTTCAGTTCAGTCGCTCAGTTGTGTCCAACTCTTTGCGACCCCATGAACCACAGCAGGCCAGGCCTCCCTGTCCATCACCAACTCCCGGAGTTTACCCAAATTCATGTCCACTGAGTCAGTGATGCCATCCAACCATCTCATCCTCTGTTGTCCCCTTCTCCTCCTGCCCTCAATCTTTCCCAGCATCAGGGTCTTTTCAAATGAGTCAGCTCTTTGCATCAGTTGGTCAAAGTGTTGGAGTTTCAGCTTCAACATCAGTCTTTCCAATGAATACCCAGGACTGATATCCTTTAGGATGGACTGATTGGATCTCTTTGCAGTCCAAGGGACTCTCAAGAGTCTTCTCCAACACCATAGTTCAAAAGCATCAATTCTTCGGCGCTCAGCTTTCTTCCTAGTCCAACACTAGTTTAAAAAAATAGTGTCTTTTTATTCCACCTCGCCACACTACAACATGCAGAGGTTCTTCATATAGAATCCGTGGATGGACAGTAGAGAATCTCAACCCCCCCTGAAACTTTAGCGTATCAGTGTAAATGTTTGTGGGGACAGGATCTAGAGCTCTCATTGGATTTTTAAAGAACTCCATGTCTTTTAGAGATTCCTAGCAAAAGCTCTTGACCTCTGGAAGGCAAATACCAATGTCTTAAGTTCCTGTTCAGCCTCAGCATTGATGTAACCTCGGGTAAAACTCAGCCTGTGTTTCGTCATGTGTAAAATGGGGATAGTAATGTCTACCTCTCTAGGTTAGCTATGCAAATTAAATGATACACTGACATTATAATTCACAATATATATGTCATACTATATAAAACTTATAACGTTAAAACGTATAAAAGACTAGAAAATGTCAAACAAACGAGAGTTACGATGAAAACCACTTTGTAACTTTTTTTTAACAATACAGTGAATTGGGTACCTGAGCAACCCTCCTGATGAAAACTTTAAAATATTGCATAAAGAGGTACTTAAAAATTGATCTTTAGGTGTTGCTGAGCTGCTATGAAAGCAAGTGAGTGAAGTCGCTCAGTCGTGTTTGACTCTTTGCAACCCCATGGACTGTAGTCCACCAGGCTCCTCTGTCCATAGGAGTTTCCAGCCAAGGGTACTGGAGGGGGTTGCCATTTCCTTCTCCAGGGGATCTTCCCGACACAGGGATCAAACCCGGGTCTTCCACGTTGCAGACAGATGCTTTACCATCTGAGCCACCAGAGAAGCCAGGAATATGCCAAGCCCCCAAATGAAGTGAAACTGGGAACTGTGGAGAGGGGGAAGTAAATGCCCAAATTGTCCTTAACCCTCAGGATGCCTGTCAAACCCTGGAGACCATAATGTCCTCCTTTCCTACCTGGAAAAGATATATGGGAGACAGGAAGTAACTCCAAGGGCCCTCCCAGATGGAATTCTAATAGGCAATCCTGCACTGCGGATAGAAGTTTTACTGTCTGAGCCACCATGGAAGCCTCTATGCTGCTGTTCAGTCGCCCAGTCATGTCTGACTCTTTGTGACCCCATGGACTGCAGCACACCAGGCCTCCTTGTCCCTCACCATCTCCCGAAGTTTGCCCAAGTCAATGTTCATTGCATCGGTGATGCTGTCCAGCCATCTCATCTCTGATGCCCTCTTCTCCTTCTGCCCTCAATCATTCTCAACATCAGGGACTTTTCCAATGAGTTGTCTGTTCACATCAGATGACCAAAATACTGGTGCTTCAGCTTCAGCATCAATCCTTCCAGTAAATATTCAGGGTTGATCTCCCTTAAGATTGACTGGTTTGATCTCCTTGCTATCCAAGGGACTTTGAGGAGTCTGCTCTAGCAGACTCCTGAAATATAATACAATTCAAAGGCATAATTTCTTTGGCATTTTGCCTTCTTTACGGTCCAGCTCTCACAACCGTACATGACCATTGGGAAGACCATAGCCTTGACTATGTGGAAACCCCTATAGGAAATTCCAAAGGATTATAATTACAATGCAACAATCAATGCAAAGTAAACTCTGACCCTCAGAAGGGAGGAGATATGTAAGTTTCTGATATCAACTCTGGCCAAGGGAAGAGAAGAAAATAAAAATTCTCCTTTAGAAATTCATAATTTACAAATCAGTTTTCTTATAAAATTGGAAGTCAAATCACATAACTTCTATAATCCTAAAACCCTGAAGTGGAAAATTTAATTTTAAGGGGGGTGGGCTGATGGTACCAGCACATTATTGACAGAAATAAACACACATAGTCTATGAAGGAACTAAATTTCAACACAGGCCTCAATTCTCACAAATTTCCAGGCAATTTGGGCAGCTCAGGGTAAAAAAAAAAAAAAAAAAGTTGCCAAACACATGAGGTAACAAGGCACCTTAATGGAGAACAAGTAGAACTGAGATGTGGTGGAAACAGATCTTCAAAGATATTGGAAGTACCAGACACATAATATTTACTGTAAACACAAAATGTTTACTGTATTCAAAGAAATAAAAAAGAAACTTGATACTGTGTGAGAACTAGTATATTTGAAGAAAGAATCAACTTTCTTTAAATGTAAAAGTATGTTAATTGAAATAGAAAATTCAGTAGATAATAGGTTAGAATTGTTGTTGTTGCTGTTCAGTCAATCAGTCCTGTCCGACTCTTTACAACCGCATGGACTGCAGCAGGCCAGGCTTCCCTGTCCTTCACCATCTCCCAGAACTTGCTCAAACTCATGTCCATTGAGTCAGGGATGCCATCTAACCATCTCATCATCCTCTGTCATCCCCATCTCCTTCCTTCTATCTTTCTCAGCATCAGGGTCTTTTCCAATGAGTCGGCTCCTTGAATCAGGTGGCCAAAGTATTGAAGCTTCAGTTTCAGCATCAGTCCTTCTAATGAGTATTCAGGATTGATTTCCTTTAGGATTGACTGGTTTGATCTCCTTGTAGTCCAAGGGACTCTCAAGAGTCTTCTCCAACACCACAGTTCAAAAGTACCAATTATTCAACATTCAGCCTTCTTTATGGTCCAACTCTCACATCCATACATGACTACTGGAAAAACCACAGCTTTGACTGGACAGACCTTTGTCAGCAAGGTAATATCTCTGCTTTTTAATATGCTGTCTAGGTTTGTCATAACTTTTCTTCCAAGGAGCAAGCATCTTTTAATTTCATGGCTGTAGTCACCATCTGCTCTGATTTTGGAGCCCCCCAAAATAAAGTCTGTCACTATTTCCATTCTTTCCCCATCTATCTGCCATGAAGTGATGGGACCAGATGCCATTCTTAGTTGTTTGAATGTTGAGTTTTAAGCCAACTTTTTCACTCTCCTCTTTCACCTTCATCAAGAGGTTCTTCAGTTCCTCTTCACTTTCTGCCATAAGGGTGGTATCATCTGCTTATCTGAGGTTATTGATATTTCTCCCAGCAATCTTGATTCTAGCTTGTGCTTCATCCAGTCCAGCATTTTGCAAGATGTACTCTGCATATAAATTAAATAAGCAGGGTGACAATATATAATCTTGACGTACTCTTTTCCCAATTTTGAACCAGTCCATTGTTCCATGTCCATTTCTAACTGTTTGCTTCTTGACCTGCATACAGTTTTCGCAAGAGGCAGATAAGGTGGTCTGGTATTCCTATCTCGAAGAATTTTCCACAGTTTGTAGTGATCCATATAATCAAAGGCTTTAGCATAGACAATGAAGAAGTAGATGTTTTTCTGGAGTTCTCATGCTTTTTCAATAATCCAACATATGTTGGCATTTTGATCTCTCATTCCTCTGCCTTTTCTATATCCAGCTTGAACATCAAATGTTTTAAGTTTAAGTACTATTGAAGCCTGGCTTGGAAAATTTTGTGCATGACCTTGCTAGCATGTGAAATGAGTGCAATTGTGTGGTAGTTCGAACATTCTTTGGCCTTGCCTTTCTTTGGGATTGAAATGAAAACTGATCTTTTCCAGTCCTGTAGTCACTGCTGAGTTTTCCATAGTTGCTGGCATATTGAGTGAAGCACTTTCACAACATCATCTTTTAGGATTTGAAATAGCTCAGCTGAAATTCCATCACCTCCACTAGCTTTGTTCATAGTGATGCTTCCTAAAGTCCTCTTGACTTAGCACTCCAAGATGTCTGGCTCTGTCTTAGAATTGCTGTGATAACCATTACAAGAGTCTACAACCTCAAAAAAGTAGAGGCAAGGGTTAGGGAGATCAACCCAAAAAAACAATGTTTAAAAAAAAAAAAAGACACAGAGGGGGAAGGTACAACAAATATAGTGCATATTACAAGATGAGAGAAATAAATAAAAATATATCAATCTCAGTGAATGAGCTAAATTCTCCAATTCAAATAAAAGAACAAAAGCCAGCAATGTTCTATTTACAAAAGACAGATCTAAAACATATGAACACAGACTAACAAAGTTTGAAAAAAGAAATACTAGGCAAAAAACAAATAGAAAGGAAAAAATAACTATAGTAAGATGAAAACCAACACTAGAGATAAACAGGGTCACTACAGGATAATAAAGTTTAGTTCACCACAGAGAGAAAGCACACTTATAAGTTGGTATGCTCTAATAATACAACCTCAAAGTATTTCTCCTACAGGGAGAAATGGATAAATCCATCATCTCACAGTGGGATATTTTAACATAAATCACAAAATTTGTAACAGTAATTGATAGGTCAAGTGAACAAAAATTCAGTAAGGACATGGAGATTTAAATGGTACGATTAATAAACTCTATGTGTTCCAGCCATCTCTTTGTCTGCCCCCACTGTCTATCCCTACTTCACTGTTTTAATTGCTGTAGAATTAAATAAACCATCTCTTAAGCTCATGCTTGTCACACAGTGAGTGCTTACTAGATGTTAGTGATAGCAGCAGCTTATTGTGTAACTTTGGTCGAGCCACTCAACCTGTGAGCCTCAACTACTACTTCGAAAAGTGGCCATAATAATAAATTATTTTCCCAAGTTTCTTTGCAAATGGAATGAGCGTAATGTTTGTGAAGATACTTCATGAAATATGGAGGAAAACATACATGAAGGAATCATTGCTCTCACCAGTTAACTGGCATTACAAAGCACCAAGTATCAAGATAAATAACATCAGAGCACTCACCAGCTAGGGCAGTGGCACAAAGGATGTCCAGAGGGCGCACTGTTATCCTAAGCAGTGGTGTGGACCCTTGGGCTCTTGGAGCTGGGAGCAAAGCTGGCAGACGGAGACCGATCAGGAAAGCGTCTAAAAGGGCGAAGGCTGCCCTCTGGTGGATATTGTTGTTCAGTCACTCAGTCCTTGAAAGCTGGTGTCCACCACAAACCACCTGGAGCCCTCAAATTCACTGCCCTGTACACAGTCAAGGGGCAGCTCCTCCAGGAGTCCCCTGGCCCTCTTCCTGAGGGAATTCAGAAAGGAATGTTAGTGGGAAGAACCACAGCTCCCACCACTGCGGCCGCCTCCGCTACCCATGCCACATTCCCCCCAGCCCTCAGCGACCGTGAGTGGCTCGCTTGGTGGCATGACCCAGACCCTCAGCGTGCCGGAGCCCCCGGTCACCATGCCCGTCTCAAGCCGGGGTTATCTTTGTTGTTGTTGTTGCTGCTGTTGTTCAGCTGTTCAGTCCTGTCCAACTCTTTGCGACCCCATGGACTGCAGCACGCCAGGTTTCCCTGTCCTTCACCATCTCCTAGAGTTTGCTCAAACTCATGTCCATTGAGGCAGTGATGCCATCCAACCATCTCATCCTCTGTCGTCCCCTTCTCCTCCTGCCTCCAATCTTTCCCAGCATCAGGGTCTTTTCCAGTGAGTCAGTTCTTCACATCAGGTGGCCAAAGTATTGGAGCTTTAGCATCGGTCCTTCCAATGACTATTCAGGGACCTACTTTACAGTTACAACTGGCCTGCAGAGTACCAAGAAGCAGCCAAGTAAATTATCTGGGATCCACACTTATTCCTCCATGCCCCCATGGAGCAGCCTATTCATAATCAGGTTGAACACTCCTGCCAGGATAGTAAGCTCACTTCTTGACTGCTGGTCCCTGGATACAAGGAGTCCAAAGCACCCAGGAAACAGACATAACTTAGAATTCAGTGTAACTTTTTTGGGCAAAAGTGTGCCCCCTTTGAGAACCAGGACCCTTAACCCTGCAGATTGGCCAAGCTGGTAAACAGGAGGTCTCCAGGGGATTATCAGAGTAGGGGTAAGTGGAGTCACGCGTGCTTCACCCCTGCGGTTCCTGTATGCCTGTATTCTTCCTTATGGGGGCATAGGTCCGTGAAGGTCTTTGATTCAACCCAAGCTTTGGTGCCCCTGGAGAAGGAAATGGCAACCCACTCCAGGATTCTTGCCTGGAAAATTCCAAAGACAGAGGAACCTGGCGGGCTACAGTCCATGGGGTTGCAAAGACTCAGCCACGACTAAGCACATCGGCACATTTTTTGGAGCAAGTACTGCCCGTCAGAGTCCCATTTGGGCTAGAAATACTTTATACCCTCACCTCTCTCAATCACTAGATGTGGGCCACCTCCCACGAGGATGTGACCTTGGGGAGGGGGACTCCCAGCAGCCGAGACAGACCTGAAGGAGGTGACAGCCATAGGCAGTCAACTAACTGCAACTAACTGGGGGTTGGGGGGTGGGGGGCAGCGAGCCCTTCCCCAAGGGCACATTATGAGTAAATGGCTCTGATTATCCACATGTCCAATCCCCCTCCCCCACCAGCCCACACTCATTTTTCCTTAAACTTGCTGTCCCCATGGTCCCAAGAAGATAGAATAGTTCTAAGAATCACATCCAGAGAAGGAAAGGGGCCTTTTCCTCCAGTGTCTCCTTGAGAGTGAGAACCCCTTCCCATAACCCTTCATCAGACTTCCCCTCTTGTGTCACTGACCAGAAAGGGAAACTGCATGGTTCTGGAAGGCCTTCTGGGGCCTACAATTCATATCACTCTGGTCCCAAGGCCCATCCTCTCAAGAAACTCTCTGGTCCCCTTCACAGTCCCTCCAGGGGCTCTTCAAAATTCATTCATGAAATGAATGTATTGAGCACTCCCTGGGCACTAGCTACTGTTCCAGGTGTTTGGGATGTATCAGTGAACCAAACTTACATTCGTGTGTGTGTGTGTGTGTGGCGAGGGGGGGTATTTATGAGCACAAACAAGTAAATTATTCAGTATGTTAGAATGTGATGCTTTTTAAAAAATCAAAAAGAAGCAAAGAAAAAGTCCTGTGCTGTGTTAAGCTGTGTCCAACTCTTGCAACCCCATGGACTGTAGCCCACCAGGCTCCTCTGTCCATGGGATTTTCCAGGCAAGAATGCTGGAGTGGATTGTCATTTTCTCCTCCAGGTGATCTTCCCCACTCAAGGATCAAACCCAAGTCTCCTGCATTGGCAGGTGGATTCTTCACCACTGAGCTGCCTGGGAAGTCCCAAAGGAAAGTAGACTAGAATAAAAACGATCGACATGGACACCCTACTACATATAAAACAAATAACCAACAAGGACGTAGTAGGCTTCCCTGGTGGCTCAGAGGGTAAAGCGTCTGCCTGCAATGTGGAACACCCGGGTTTGATCCCCAGGTCGGGAAGATCCCCTGGAGAAGGAAATGGCAACCCACTCCAGCACTCTTGCCTGAAAATATTCCATGGACGGAGGAGCCTGGTGGCCGTAGTCCATGGGGTCACAGAGAGTCGGACACGACTGAACAGCTTCACTTCTCACCTACTATATAGCACAGGGAACTCTCCTCGATGCTCTGTCATGACCTATGTAGGAAAGGAATCTAAAAAAGAGTGGATATGTGTATAGCAGATTCACTTTCTGTACAGCAGAAACTAACATACCATTGTAAATCAACTATACTCAAGCAAAAATTAATTTTAAAAAAAGGATTGGGAATGCTGCAGAAAGGGCTAACTGACTTAGTAAACAGTCAGGGGAGGTCTCACTGGGTGAGATATCAATAAAGTCCGAAAGGAAGTGAAAGAGGCATCAAAGAGGGGACCTAAGGAATGGGCATTCCAGGCAGAAGATCAAAGGCCCTGAGGTGGATGTAGTCAGCATTTTCAAGGAACAGGCCGGAGGCCAAAAGTACCTTGGGCAAAGTGAATGAGAGGGAGAAGAGTAGGACATCGGGTCAGAGAGCCAGCAGGGCCAGGTCATGGAAAGCCTTGCAAGTCACTGAGGACTCTGGCTTTCTCTTGAGTGAAATGAGGAGACTTTTTCTTGGATTTGAGCAGATCAAGTGATAGAATTGACTTACATTTTTAAAGGACTGATCAAACTATTCTGCTGAGAGTAAACTATTAGGGATGAGCTTAGAAGAAGGGAGACTTAGGGACTTCCCTGGTGGTCCAGTGGTTAAGGCTTCACTTTCCAAGGCAGGAGGTGTGGGTTCGATCCCTAGTCGGGGAGCTAGGATTTCTCAGCCAGAAAATCAGAACATAACAGAAGCAAGACAGTAGCATATTCAATAAAGATTTTTCAAATGGTCCACATTAAAAAAGATCTTTTAAAAAAGAAGAAGAAAAAGGGAGACTTACAGACTATTGCAGTAATCCAGCTAAGAGATGGTAATGGTGTGGACCAGGGTGGTCAGAGTAGAGGAAGATAGAAGTGATTAAATCTGGGGAGTTTCCATGGTGGTCCAGTGGCTAGGACTCCATGCTCCCAGTGTAGGTGGCCCGGGTTCAATCCCTGGTCAGGGACCTAGATCCCATAATGTCACAACTAAGACCCAGCATAGTCCAATATATAATTAAAAAAAAAAAAAAAAAGATTAAATCTCATGTCTTTTGAAGATGGAGCCGGCAGATGTTGCTGATAAATGAGACATGGAATGTAAGAGAGAGAGAGAGATGTCCAAGATTACTCAAAGGTTTTGGCCTGAGCAATTAATTGGAAGGACACAGAGATAGAGAGGGATCGACTGAGAAAGGCAGTAGTGGGAGAGATACAGGGGAACAGGAGATAGGTCAGTAGTTTAGTTTTGCACATGTTGATTCTGGGGTTCCCAGATATTAGCATCCATTCAAAGCTAATGTCCAGTAATCCGTAAAAGGTCTGGATTTCCCCGTCCCCCTTTCTTAGAGGAAGATTCCCGGCATACTCTTGTGACAGTGCCACGAAGTCCTCCCTGCAGGGACCTGGCCTCCTAGGACTTCAGGTCTGTGAACTGGCTTAGATGTGGAAATTAGCTGACAGGTTGAGATGCTCTATTGTGACAATTTAAGTTAGGTTTCTGGCCCTAAGACATGGTTTTGTTGTTGTTGTCGTTTTCCTGTTATGTAACTCTATCATATTTATTAAGTTGCTTATCTGTTTCATTCCTAGAGACACTCTGATCAAAGATCGCTGCAAGCCAAAAGATTCTAAGTATCACTTCATCCTGCCACAGGGAACAGGGAAGGCCCCCACCTCGTCTTTGGCAGTTCAGCCACTTTTCCTGTGTTCCTCTAGGATCCTGTCATCTCCAGTGAAGTCAGGGAGCCCATTTCAGGGGCGCCTCTTTCAATATCCAAACCACAGAGGACATCTCCCATAACACTTTTTGAGGTTACTAATGCTGCTGTCTCTCATGCTTTCACCTAGGTGAAAAACTACCCTCTGAGTTCCCTTGGGAATGTACTTGGTGGGAATAGGGAGTATGTGCAATTTCATGTGCTAAATCTTCTCCAACCTTCCTATCTTTTTGATATTTATTTTTATTTGTTTACTTGACTGTGCCAGAGTTGTATCACACCAGATCTTGGATCTTCATTTCAGCATGCAGGATCTCTCTTTCTCAGATGGGTCGTGTGGGATCTAATTCTCCCACTGGGGAGGGAATCCAGGCCCTCTGTGTTGGGAGCATGGAGTCTTAGCCACTGGACTACCAGGAACGTCCCCACATTCCTATCTTTGTAGACATCAGACATATTCACCAGGTAAGTCCTAATATCTCAGCCTCACTGAATACAGGTCACGTTGAATACTAAGTTCAGTCAACTGAATAAGCCAACTATGAGAGCTACTTTCAGTTGCAAGAGATAATATGTTAAATCTAAAATCTCCACTCAGAACAGTAAAATCAGCCTGAGCAAATGTTGCAGTCTTTCCTCCCTGACTCCACCCCAGTTCTACTCAGTTAGATTCTCCAAGTATGGAGGCCTGGTGTTGGTCTTGTTAACAAATACCCCAGGGAGTTTCCTAGTGGTCCAGTGGTTAGGACTCGGCACCTTCACTGCCAAGGGTCTAGGGTTCAATCTCTGGTTGGGGAACTAAGATTCCCCAAGTCGCCCAACATGGTTAAAAAAAAAAAAACACAAGCATTTCAGGTAAACTTCGTGGACCAAACTGGAATCCACCCTAGGAATAGTTTTGGGGGAACCAATGGTCTAATCCACTTTCCTCCTTTTAACACATCAGAACCTAAGGCCAGAGAGAGGAAGTGACTTGCTCCAGACCAAAAGTGAGTTCATGTCCAAGTCAAGACCATAACTCTGGCCTCCTGACTCTTTATGGGAATTTCTGCTGCTCTTCTAGGCCAGTTTTACCATGAACCTGGAGGGATCTGGTCAGCACACCTGAGAAGTTAGGGTGGAGATGGGTCAGAATGGTGGGCAAGCCAAGGCTGCACCTATTCAATGCTACAGGCACTGTGAGGAAGGGACCTAGTTTGGGAGAGAATGATGGGTTTCCTTCTGGTTGATTTTGGTTGTAAGTGAATCAACCCCCCCAACCCCCACCCACACACACACACAAAATGTACTGGCTTACACAGTGTAAAGCCCATATGTAGGTTTGCTTTAGACATGACAAGATATAGAGGCTCCGCTCACCAAGTTTGGTTTTCACTATCTCTGCTCTCTGTTGACTCTGTCCTCAGCAGGCTGTCCTCTCAGGGTCCTGTCTGCCAGGCTTCTGCACATCAGAGAAAAGAGGGAAGTTTTGTTTCAGCCATCGAAGCAGAAGTCCCTCTACTATAATCAAATTAAATGAAGTGCTGTAAACCAAAGAGATGTGATAGATTTTTTGACCCAGACCTAGGTCAAGTGCCCCTCTGAGTCATGTTACCCGACTCTGGGAGCACAAGGACTGAGAGTGGGAGAAAAAGTGGCCAAAGATCAAGGCAAGAGTGCCAGAGAAAGATGAGTAACTGCTGAAAGGCAAAAAGTACAGATGTTCCCAGGCCTAGGCATGATGGGGAACCTGACAATGGCCATGGAGAAGGTGACAGAAATAATCCAGTGGTGATATTAAGGTGTTGGTTATAATGCTATGGTGCTATGAGAGGTGGTGTTTATAGTGTCCACCTCTTGGGGTGTCTGCCCAGCCTTCAAACTCCACCTTCTCTGGGAATTGCCCTTCTCACATATAAAAGGGTAGATCCTGGACTTCCCTGGTGGTCCAGTGGTTAAGAATCTGCCTGCCAATGTAGGGGACACAGGTACGATCTCTGATTTGAGAGGATCCTACATTTTGTGGAGCAGCTAAGCTCATGTGTCACAACTACTGAGCCTGAGCTCTAGGAACTGGGAGCTGCAACTACTGAAGCTCGCACATGCATAGCCTGTGCTCAGCAACAAGAGAAGCCACTGCAATGAAAAACCCACACACGACAGCAAAGAATAAGCCCTTGCTCACCACTTGCTCACCAGAGAAAGCCTGCTCAGCAACGAAGATGCAGCACAGCCAAAATTAAATTAATACAGTTTTTAAAATAAAAATAAATAAATAAAAGGGTATGTTAACATCAGGGCTTCCCCAGTGGCTCAGTGGTAAAGAATCTGCCTACAATGAGGGAGCCGCAGGAGACATGGCTTTGATCCCTGGGGTGGGGAAGATCCCCTGGAGGAAGGCATGGGTACCAACTCCTGTATTCTTGCCTGGAGAATCCCATGGAGAGAGGAGCCTGGCGGGCTACACAGTCCACAGGGTTGCAAAGAGTCAGACAGGACTGGAGCAACTTAGTATCGCTCGAAACATTAACATCAAGTATGTTCAGTGTGACACAGGACCTCCGTGACCATAGCTCAGTGCCACCGCTACAAGTGATCAGAGATGCTCCTGCCGATTGGGGGTCCTTGATATCAAAAGTATCCCAAAAGTCATTTATTAAGGACCACATGGGCATCTGCCACTTGGGACCCAGTGCTCCGCGCTGCACGGAGTAAGGCATAACCCTCAACATCTGCTCAGACCTAACTGCACTCGGCCCCAGGGAAATAAACTCTCTTCTCCACATCTCCTGCCTTGTCCTCCAAACAAAAGACGGTTGCATCCCAGTGCCAGCAGGTTTGCACTGCTGCTGAAATTGCCGACAGCCACTGCTTGGAGTGTGGGGGAAGACTGGAGAAAGCTCTTAGGTAAGAGAAAATACAAATTAATTAGCTTGTCAAATCCTTCCTCTCAGAGCGCATTAATGCACAGATTCGGGCGTAAGGGGGTATTGTTTCCAAGCAAGGGCTCAGCATCCATTTTCTTGCTTCACTTCGTGTTTCAGCAGGTAGTATGGTGTTTGCAATAGTAGCATATGATGGCTGAGGAACATTCTGCAATGTTAAACAATACATTTTGCACTTAATTTGTAAATGCAGGCAAGACATTACATGCAAGAAGCCTGGCCCCAATTCTATACTGTTATAAAACTAGACATTGCTGTATGAGATGGTAACAATTGTGATGCAAGAGATGGGGATTTATATAATGCCATTAAAATAAACTGTAATATGTTCTATGCTAATGATAATTTATCATATACACACCATTTAAATGTTTGCACGTTATGTAACATTCATAGCTCATCTCTAAATTTAAGAATTGTTTTAAGAATTTTATTTTTAAAAAAAAGAATTTTTTTTCAATTCTAGTTGTTACTACCTCCACACAACAAAGTTTCCCCAAATTGAGATTTTAAAAAACTAAAAAAGACTGAAGAAAGATTGTTTAATTAGGAATTACAATCAGTAGAATAGAAATTATGTGAAAATTTAATTATAGCAACACGATTGATCATTTTGCTGAAATCAAAGCAAGAAAAATAGGTTTTATGGAATGAAGGTATAATAACATGAATTATCGCATCTTTGTTTTTTCACTCATCTAATTTTGCTGTTCCTTTAACAAAACACCTGTACATCCTTAATGACAATGAAATATAGTCATCTTTGGTACTTTGATGATGTTCTCTGTATAAAAAAGCAAAACAAAACAAAATATTTTTCATAGTGTCTTTATGAAGGTGTATTTGTCAAAGTAGGAGGATAGACCTGTCACTGCATTCTGGGAGAAGCCCCTGATTCCCTTCTGCATGTTCCTCTATTTTCCTTAGTGGAGACTTTTTTGTTCCTGGTGCTCAGTCTAAAGGTGAAAACAGTGGTGGAAGGTGGAATGCTGGAGATGGGGGTAAGGATGATGACAGGAGTAGTAGGTGATTGAGGCCTGGAGCAGAATGCAATCAGGCCTCCCTCCTTCCAGTCCTGGCTCAGAGTCCTGAAGACAAAGTCCTGTCCAACCAACAGATAAGCGAAGCAGGCGGCCAGGCGAGCAGGCGGAGCCGACTTGCCCGACCCAAAGGGGAGAATCGAGGCAGGCAGGGCGGCTCGACGGGTCAGAGCCGGCTCCGGAGTCCCAGCTCTACCCTTTGGAAGCCGCGTGACCCTAGGTGAGCCACTCCACCCCCCCTCTCTGCTTCCTCACTGACTTCATGCAGGGTTTTGTAAGGAGTAAGCGAGGTACCACTGGGAGTCAGACCCGGAGCCGAGAGCCTAGCACAGAGCAATACCTCTGTTTGGCTTTCGTTCTTCCAACTCTAGGTTGTCAGTTCCTGACAGCAGAAATCCGATTTTCTTCTCGTGGTTCTTTGGCGACTTGTAGGTGCTCCGGGGGAAAAACGTTTAAAGACACCTCCCTAGAAGGGAGGGGGCGCGGGCGCCGGGCTGTTGTTGCGGCCGAGATTCTTTCCGAAACGGAAAGCCCTGAATTAGGGGACCGCGGCTCTAATCTCTGTGGGGCTTGCCCGCTACAGGCGGAGGCGGGGCGGGGGTGGGGGGTAGGGGGGCCCCTCCTGGGGGTGCTGGGGCGTCATAGACGCCAGCCTGAGACCCGCCCTCTCTCCCTGAACCCTCCACGTTTGATGGAACCCCGTGCCCTGCTCTGAGCCCCCCACCCCTTCTCTGACCGCCCCCCTTTCTCTCACTGAGCCGCCTTTGCTCCCTGTCTCCATCCTCGCACAACCTCTCCCCGCTCGCATCCCACCCCCATCAGAAATCCCCTTCAGACTCCAAATCGATACCCTTCCTCTTTGAAAACTTCCCGCCTCACCCTCAACCCCCAACCCCGGGCAGAGCAAATGCTGTACCCCCTCCCATGGCCCCTGCTTTGTTCATCTTCTGTTACGGTAGCTCTGCTCTGCCCAGGAGCTGTGATCAGACCTTCACACCTCCGTTCACACCCCACCCCACCCCACCCCACCTTCCTGCAGCAGGCTGAGCTCCTGGAAAGCAAAAGCCAGGTCTGACCCATCTGCAGACCCCCAAGCAGAGGCAGTGTTCAGAACGACTTGTTGAAGGTGGCTGAGAGTGAGGCTAAGGGATTAGGGGGGGAAAGAGAGAGAGACACCTGGGCCAAAGGTGTCAGCTAGGTGCTGGAGGACAAGACCTAAGAGGTCAAGACTCCTGCCATTTACCAGCACCTGAGGCCCCAGGTGCTTTTCTCAGGCACCACTTCTTCAGGCCACACTGAAAGCTGGTCTTTTCCCCCTTTGACACAGAAGGGAATTCAGAGAGGTTAAATTCTTGCTTCAGGCAACATAGCCAGTGAGGGATGGATCAGGTTTAGAATCAAAGGCACCAGCATACATTTCTGCCCTGGGACAGTGTGGATCTGGGGCTTAAAGGTGAATCTGAAAGGTCTCCTGATTCCCAACACTCGCCAGAGCTGTGCCCCCACCCTCCCACCACCCTCTCCTGGAAGAAGCCAGTTCTGACTCAGGCCCATTCCCATCTATCTTCATCCTCGGGGTGATCCGGGAAGGAGCTCAGAGTCAGGAAGGAAATGTCCCTCAGATTTGGCCTCCCCCTCAACCAAGGCCCTGGCTCTGGGGCCGGAAGGAATCACTTTAGGGCTCTCCCTGGGGACCCATGACCAGAAAGATAAGCGATCCGGTTCAAGACACAGGCAGGGCAGGCTGCTGGAGACCCCCCTCGTGATGTCCACCACCTCCCCCTCTTTGAGGGCTGACTCTTTCAAGGGCTCTCTCACCCACAAAACCCGAGCCTATCTGATCTTGACATCATGACTCTGCTCTCCAGGATCCTGACCTCCTGGAATAGACTACTGTCACCTCTCAGACTCCTGAGAGCAGGCTCTTTGACCAAGCCCCATCCAGACCTATGGGGGCAGGGCTGTGTCTCCCCTCTCTGACTGGGGGCTCCCAGGGCTGGAATTGTGTCTCCCCAGCTCTTGACCACTCCTGAAGGGAGGTGGGCTCACTTCCACTCACCCTTGTCAGACTGGGGGCCACTCCAGGGCAGTGACCTGCATTGACTCTGAAGGCCCCTCTTTCTGTAACCTGGTGTCTGTCCAGAGCTGAGAAGGAGGCCCCTGCCTGCCCTTCTTCCCAACCCGGATGCTCCTTTAAGACCAAAAGGATGGGGGTTGTATAAGATTCAGACACAACAGCCCCATCCTCCCCCTCCTTCACAGGCCAGGTTTCCTGCCATTGACAGCATCCCAGCTGGGCTCTGCCTGGCCTCATGCTTAACCCCTTCAGGACCAGATCTCAGGGCTATTGGCCTGCACCCCAACCTTCATCCATAAAACCAGGAGAATGAAAGTCCCTATTTCATTGGGTGGTTTTGAGGATTAAATGTGTTAATCATTGTGTGAAGTACTTAGAACAATGCCTATCATATATCAGTTTCAATACACGTTAACTAGTATTCCACTTGATAAATCATTTCACCTATCTGAGTCTCATTCTCTTCAGCAGCCCAATGGAGAAAATAATAAACCTACTTCTGAAATGTAGTCCTGGGGATGAATTCTGATCATGTACATGAGAGCATTTTGTAGAGCAGTGTAACAATACAATATGGATGGACCAAAAAAAATAAAAATACTCCCTTTAACTAGGTAATAAAATCCATTACCAGGAGATGGGCCTTGTAGTTTTCAGACTTACTACCTTACTTGCCAGGCTGAGGGTGCAGTGGAAAGAGTGGATTTGGGGTTGGAATTAGGTACCCCCAATCTTGTTTCCTTGCCTATCAAGTGGGGTGGTCACCCCTGCTGGGTCTGCTGTTTAGGGTCTTTGTGGGGGACAAAGGAGATCAGAGAGCAAAGGCATGAATGTGCTTTGCAAACATTAAAAAGTGCTAGAAGGGAGGGAAAGAGATTTGTGAAAAGTGGAGAGAGGTGCAGGGACCCCTTGGCAGGGGCATTAGTCTTGGGTCTCTGGGTGCTGCAGAGTTTGCCCCGTGGGGAGAGAGGACGAGGTACGCTCCTGGAACCAGCGTTGTGGGGACAGGACTCCCCCTTGAGAAGTGAGGTGTCAAATAAGAAACTATGCCAGCTCTAGTAGTCCCCGATGGGGGCAAAGAAGGAAGGAGGTCCTTTCCCCAGGCTTGGACCCATCCCTTCATTACCCTCTTCCCAGCTAATTACATTTGCCATCAGAGGACCTTGGGCAGAGGCCCCTCCAGTGGGATCCCTTGTGACCCTCCTGCCAAGACTTGTTGGGAAGGGCTCACCCTATGTATCTGCAGCACCTCTGTCCCCACTTTTAGGTTGCAGATTCCTGGCCTCACCCCTAGGGAGAGCAAGCTTGACACCTTCCATACATGCAGGCCAGGGCAGGTCTAAACCTGCTCCAGAGTGAAAAAGCATGGTGTACTAGAACCCTGCCCTGCCTTCCCATCTGAACGAAGAGGACCCGCCAAGGCCCAGCAGAGTGGACTGACCCCACGTGAATAGCTTGTCCCCACCCTAGGCCTCTAGAGGAAGCTTGGGAACCAGAAACCTTGTTTGGGGTGCTGGCTGTGCCCCAAGCTCACTGTGCCTCTATGCAAACCACTTAAGCTGCCAGGGCCCGTGTGACCACTGGCTAAATAAAGGAGCTGGACATGGTCCAAGGGTCCTCTCCTGCTCTGAGACTGTGACCAGGAAGGAGTTAACAGAGGCCAGGCTCCAGGTCAGGAAGGCAAGGGTTAATCTGGGGGGTGGAGGCTCTCTTGGCTTTTCCTGTGGAGAGTGAGGTTTGGCTGCCACCAAAGTTACTTCCAGTCCCTGCTGTCCCTCCTGCCTTCATTCTGGACCTGCCCGGAGACCCTGGCATTCAGCCTCCCCATGCAGAGGTGAGTGCATCCTGAGCCCGGGGCTGGGGTGGGAGGGCACCGAGGTACCCAAGGGCATGGAGGCTGGCACCAAGCCAGGGAGCACTGTCCACCAGCCCACATCTGTGTCCGGAGCCGAAAGGTGGGCAGAGATCATCGGCCCACCAACCCCAGTGCTGGGAGAAGGTGGGCAGAGGGACAGAGGGTACAAGGATGTCTGCCAGGCTTCTAGGGAGGGAACGTCTGCGGTCGGGCACCAAGGAGCCCAGAAAGCCAGGAAGAGGCAGTGGACAGCAAACTATTTTGGTCCCTGTGTTTAGGAACTTTTTATAGCCTCCTGCTCAGGGCTGGGAAGAGGAGGATACCCATGAGGTCAGACAAGCACAGAGCCCTCCTGGGGCCTTGGAATCAGACCTGTTGTCAAGCTGAGTCTTTGGGAGGCAGGAAGGAGGGCACTGCCAGGCTCTCCTTGCTGCCTGGGCTCCCAGTCACCAGCTACCTATGGGCTGACTTACTGGACACTAAGTGGGCATATGTAAGTGTGTGTGTGTGTTTATACTCATGCAGGCTGCCCTGGGGTGAGTGGGATTGGTAGAGTTTCTACTCCGAGACCCCTCACCAGGGGTCCCCTCCCCCCATCCCTAGCAAGTTGTGTTCCTTCGTTGCCTCCAGCCCAGGTCTCAGCCCCTAGAACTGCTGTGTCCCTCTCAGCTGAATGGAGGATGGGAGGAGTAGGGAAACAGAAGTGGGGTGGAGTGTGCTGGGCTGTGTGGGTGGCCCATTCTATTACTGCCAAGGGAACTGTCAGCTCTTGATTTACAATCCCTCCGGGCCCCCTTCCCCAGCAGAAAAGGGAGGTGGAGGAGAGGGGTCACGGGGGTCTCAGGGTGAGGGACCCAGGGGGCAGGTTTCTGGGAGTACAAGTTCCTGGGAAGAATCAGTGGAAGGAACTTTTTAGTGAGGTAAGGGGCCCATCTCTTGCAGAAATCACTTGGTGTTAAAGCAGCAAGAATAAAAGCAAAAGATAGGGGAAAGTTCTGATAGGCAAGTGAGATTCAAACTACACAGTAAGAGACCTGTTTTCCAGTCCTGGGCCCAAACTCTCAGTAAGACCTGAACTAGCCCCTCCTCTCTGCGCCAGTTTTCTCACTATGATATGGAAGTACAAGGGGCAAACAAGGTGATGTTTACAAGTTGGGCATTTTGGAATTCCCTTCGAAGGGGCACAGACTGAATGGCAGATAGCTGGCTGAAGTGACGTGGGTGACCATCTCTCTCTCTTTCCCTGATGGCTCTGCCGGACCTGGGCAGGGCAGTTGGCTGCAATTACCGGAGGCTCCTACCCTGTGGTTATGTCCCTGACCTCTCTGCTTGGGGGCGGGATGGGTGGGTCCTGCAGGAACCAGCGGGTGGCTGGGAAGCCTCCTTGTCTTGGACTCAAAGTTGCTAGGTTGGGAAGAGATATTTTTTCCTGTTGAGGCTACTTTCGGGAACCAGGCCGGGGAACAGCCCCATTTCCTTTTCCAAGGGTCTGGCTTGCTGATGCCTGCTTGGCGTGGCCCTGTGGCCAGAATGGGGCACGCTCAAAAGGGCCTATGTCTCTGGATGGTCAGAAAGCTCCTGCCCATTGTCTTTGAGGGATGGGGAAGGGATACCTGAGCCTCTGCCCCCTGGGCATGGCACCTGGCTGACTTGCATGGGGGAGGGGTAGCTGGCTGACCTTATTCCCAGGAATGCCTTCAGGAGAGGGGCAGGGTCATCTCTTACTCTCCCCCTGACCATTCCTCTTTCCCCAGCAGGTCCCAGGGTGCCCCAGCCAATTGCTCTCAGCTCCTTCACTACCTGCCTGCCTCCAGTGGCTTATGGAGCACTGTCCTGCCCAGTTCTGCTAAAATGCTCCTGGCGTCTCCCTCCACCCCGTCCCGGGGACGGACGCCCAGCGCCGTTGAGAGGCTGGAGGCCGACAAAGCCAAGTATGTCAAGACGCACCAGGTGATCGCGCGACGCCAGGAGCCGGCTCTGCGTGGGGGTCCCGGGCCGCTCACCCCGCACCCTTGCAACGAGCTGGGGCCCCCTCCATCGCCCAGGACGCCCAGGCCCGCCCGCCGGGGCAGTGGCAGGCGACTGCCAAGGCCTGATTCCCTCATCTTCTACCGACAGAAGCGGGACTGCAAGGCTTCGGTGAACAAAGAGAACGCCAAAGGCCAGGGGCTGGTGCGGCGCCTCTTCCTGGGCAGCCCCCGAGACGTCGCCTCTAGCAGCGCAGGCTCATCGGAGCGACCCGCCGCTCCCGGGGGTTGGGCCGCGCCCCAAGATGCTCCGGAAGCGGCGGGAAAGCGGGCATTGTGCCCCACGTGCTCGCTGCCCCTGTCGGAGAAGGAGCGCTTCTTTAACTACTGCGGCCTGGAGCGCGCGCTCGTGGAGGTGTTGGGGGCCGAGCGCTTCTCTCCGCAGAGCTGGGGCGCAGACGCCAGCCCCCAGCCCGGAAAGTCGCCGCCGCCGGGCTCCGGGGACGCCAGCGACTGGACGTCCAGCGAGGGCGGGGCAGATCGCCGGGACGGTGCGGAGGGCGGCGGCTCGGAGGCGGCGGGCTCGGAGCGGGACGGGCGCCCCCAGGTGTCGGTCGTGGAGCGCAACGCGCGCGTCATCCAGTGGCTGTACGGCTGCCAGCGCGCCCGCGGGCCGCCGCGCGAGTCCGAGGTGTGACCGCCGCCGCTCGGGGGCCGGCTCTTCTGGAGTTGGGGGTCCGGGGAAGGGCAAGGAGCGGGCGCGGGGCTGGACCCAGGCAAGGGCAGGGACTCCCTGCCTCACGCGTCGAGTGCTTGGGGGCAAGCCCTTCCCTCTGGATCGTGGCGTCCACTCGTGAACCTTCGGAGCTTGTGACCAAACGGTCCCGAAGTCTCTTCCCAGCGCGCACTGAGGACGGGAGGGAGCCGGTCTCGCGGCCCTTGTGGGGGCCGGGAGGCGAGTGAAGACTGGGGTGGGAGATCAGAGAACCTGCTGAATAAAGTCAAAACGTTCTTTAACGCACGCGGAAAGTTGGATTACAGGGCAGATGCGCGAGGGTTTTGGAGTGTGTCTTCCAGACTGACTGTGTGACCCTGGGCCAGCACTCCGCATCTGGGAACCGCAGCGACACCCCCTCGGTTGATCAAAGTATTTTTGAAATGGTCACAAAGCGCTTGGCAAAGTTGAGGAAGTGCTCAATAAACGAAGCCACTAGGGCCACTACCCAATTAGTATAATACTAACACTAGCACTATTATGATCATCTCTGCCACTGACCGCCGCCCCCCAACAGGTGTGGGTGGGGTCCAAACTATTTCGGGGAATAGCGCCCTTGGGAAGTTTGGGGGAGGGGTCTGCTCCCAGAAATCTGGGGTTCACTAGTCCCTGAAGGCCCCATTCCTGGAGCTTTGCTGCCCATTTTGGTTACTAGGTATTTGAAGGGCTGAAATGCGGTGGATCCAGAATCAGGATAAAAAGGGACTTTTCAAACCAGGATTTTGCCAGCCCACAGCCTCACCTGTCACTGCCTTTTTTCCCCTTAAAACAAGGTCACCTGTTTTCCTCACACATTCACCCCTCCAAGTCTTTATTCATTTCTCTTCCTTTTAGCTGGGTTACCTTCCCCTTTCCACTCATCTGAGATTCCATATATGCATTCTCTCGCTCTCTCTCAGGAACTCCTGAATTTCCCAGCCGGCCTCATCTCCTCTGAGCTCCCAAGTACAGCCTTATTTTTGGGCCTCAACTTATCACCTTGTGTGGGACCAGCTGGTAGTCTGGGTTCTCTTGTTAGTCCCTGACCTTCCCCTAGTACAGGGACAAGGCCACAAGGAAAGTTTGTCGAATGAAACGCGGCTGGAGAGAGCGGCAGGACTGGTCCATACTGGTAAGATGGTAGCCCAGATTGAATACAATCTGTCCTGATACCAGGGATGTCTCTGGTCATTTTTCTCCCTGTAGGTTTGGGGGGCAGAAGGCGAGAACCACTCCAGTTGAACCCGGGCCTGAGGTCGCCCACCCCAAAGCATCCTTCTCCGTACTGACATAAAAGCACGCGGTCACCGGAGGTGTCAGGCCAGGTTTTTATCGCGGAAGGGGGGAGGAGCGGGCGCCCAGTTCGGCCGGCCATCCGGCCGGCTAGTCGCCCTTGGGCGCCGCTTTCACCCTCATCTCGGCCAGTTTGTGGGTGAGGAAGCCCCACTTGAAACCGGCCACGGGATCGGCTTCGCGCGGCTCGGGGGTCTCGTCCCCGGCTTCGGGGTCCGGCTCCGGGGTGGGCTCCGCTCCGCGCAGCATGGATGCGGCGGCCGCCTGCTGCTGCTGCCACCTGCTGGCTAACGCGTCCCAGAAGCCGGGCCCGCGCGCCTCCGCCGCCGCCTGCGGGGCGGGCTGCGCCGCCAGCGGGCTGCGGAAGAGAGGCGGGGTCAGGGGCTGGCCGGGAGACCCCGGAAAGGACAAAGGACAGGAGGCGGGCTCAGGGGACCTGTCGTGGGGTCTGTGAGGCCCGGACGAGGTCGACGGCTGGGGGTGATGGAGGGGGGGGTACCCGGGAGACTGGGAGGAAGTCTGGGCCTGGAGGCGGGAGGAGTACTCAGAGGTACCGGGATAGGGGTCAGGGCTTTAGGTGAGCGGGTCAGGGCTTCCCTGGCGGCTCAACTGGTAAAGAATCCGCCCGCAAAGTGGGAGACCTGGGTTCGATACCTGGGTTAGGAAGATTCCCCTGGAGAAGGGAAAGGCTACCCACTCCAGTATTCTGGCCTGGAGAATTCCATGGACTGTATAGTCCATGGGATCCCAAAGAGTCGGACACGACTGAGCGACTTTCACTTTCACTGGGAAAAAGGGGCCGGGATCAAGATCCATGGGGAGAGAGCCGGGCTCAGGGGCTCAGGGTAGGTACTCGGGGAGAGGGAGGAGGGGAGATGGAGGCTGCGGGAAGGTGAGGAGAGGAGCCCTGAGAGAGGAGCGGGCGGAAGGATGGGAGGTGGTGGTGGGACCCAAAGGGAAAGGTTAGATCTGGAGATGGGGAGGTGTTGGGGGGGAGGGGCGCGGTCAGATTCTGGAGGCGGTCTTCCGGGAAAACCCGCAGAGCCCGGGGGAAAGAGGCGAGGCGGGAACAGGGGTCTGGTTTCCCGGATAGAGGGAAAGAGGGTCCAGAAAAATGGGGGACGCTGGGGAGAGAACGGGTGCAGCGACCCCGAGGAAGGAGAAAGGCCTAGATCAAAGACTAAGGGGAGAAGGAGACTCGGGAGGTAGCAAAGAGATGTCGGGAAGATCAATCAAGGAGCGGTGATGAAGCTTGAGGTAGGGAGAGTCGAAGGGCAGGAGAGAGAAAAAGAACCCAGGGGCAAGAGAGATGGGCGGGTCGGGGGGAATCCTAAGGAAGAAAAGAATGGGGGAGAGGTGTCAAAAGGTAAGTGTGACTGGGCTGGAGGAAAGGGCAGAAATGGAGTGTGTCCCAGAACAGAGCTGGGGGAAGACCAGACCCTGGATCTGACCCTGTGGCCCCCAGCATCAAGAACCTGCTAAGACAGTGGTTCCTAAACTATTACCCTCAAGTCCTCAGGAAGCTCGCTAAAAATATAGATCCCGGGCCTCAGCTGACACCCACTGAATCAGAATCTTTGAAGGAAGGTCTGGGAATCTGTGTCTGTCTCAAGGGAGGATGAGGGTTTAGACCAATACTTAAGAACCACTGATCTGAACCACTCCCTGTTCCAAACACCTAAAACTTCTCTCCTAGATTCCCTTATTCTAGGGAGGTGATCCCTCCCACATGGATGGGGAGAGACACGGTAATACCTTGTAGCATCTCAATCCCAACAGCTGGTAAATTCCTCTCGAGATCTAATCTAATCTCCCAGATTGGCCTCTTTCCTGCTGAGAGAGAGAGAAACAGGAACAGCCAGGGGCTGGCCCTCCCGAGTCCTCCATGGTCAGAAAGACAAAGCAGAAAGGACGGACATGGGAGAAGAGGGTCCCCAGGTCTGTTGCAGACGGCCTCCCCTGAAACACACACGCACTGGTCAGCACAGGGCTCCGGTGGCAGCAGCTTGTCCTCATCTTCTTTGTTAAACAGAGACGACATCGTCAGCCAACCTTTCACCCCAACCCCTTGAACCTGGGAGAGAGGGGCTGAGCGTCAAGGAGGGCCCCAGCACACCTCCCAGGACTCCACAGAGGCATCTGCCCAGCTCCCCAGGGTTGGGGCAGAGAAAAGGAGAACTCACCCGGCGGGCCAGCTGTGACATGGGGCTGAAGGCCTCTTCAGTGGGTTCTGCCATCTCAGACTCCACTAACACTGGGTTCTCCTTCTGGGACACAAGACCCCCACCCAGTATGAGAGAGGCCCCAGAGGAATACGACCTCCCTTCCCTCCTGCCAACCTGATGCACACAGACCAGGTACTCCAAACCCCATGGAACAAGACACACCTAGCCCCCTGACACCCTCCCAAACTGCACACAGGTATTTGTACCTCTATGCAAAGCTACCTGTCATACACATTACCTGTAGAGTAGACCTGTGAGCTCACACACCTGCCCACCCACACACATTCATACACACTGCAAAACACATGGACAAAGGCTTGCACGCCAATGTAGACACACCTGTACATGAGTGTGCCTCCATATGACTACAGCTCTTCACCTGCACATAGATACATGTGCTGTGATGCACTTACCCAAGGATGCTCATACAGTTCACACCTGTGCTCTTCCACGACTGCAGACAGGTCCACGGAGGCCCACTCAGCACACAAAACTTCTCCACCCATCCACAGACACTAAGACACAGATGTACACACACACCCAAACACGCATACCATATCGCAAACAATACCTGCGAATGCTTCCATAGTCTTCTGTCCCAAATGTATACACCTGAAAATGCCTATAACCTGTTCACACCTGCACACACACACACCTTAACTGGGGATTCCACACAGACACCAACCCCTATACTGACCCACAGACACTTCTACAGGGTCAGCCCTGGACACCAACCTGTGTAGACGTACATTTATTCACACTGACATACACATACCTTAGAACTAGTTCCTGCCTCTGCCATGTCTATTTGTGTAATTGCCATGCCTATTGGCTCAGACAGTGAAGAATCCACCTGCGTTGCAGGAGACCTGGGTTCAACCCCTAGGCTGGGAAGATCCCCTGGAGAAGGGAACAGCTAGCTACCCACTCCAGTATTCTGGCCTGGAGAATTCCATGGACAGAGGAGCCTGGCAGGCTACAATTCCTAGGGTCACAAAGAGTCGGACACAACTGAGCAACTTTTACTTTTACTTTCCAGAGTAAGACCCTTTTCAAAAACCTTTTCTTTAATGTCAGAACAAACATGGTCCGAGTAATGGCTCCGATCTGATGCTGCTACAGTGACCCTCAGTGTGACAAACGCTGCTTCCCCTGCCCCCAGTCCCAGGGGCTCCCTTCCTCTCCAAGCAAATCATCCCACTTCTGCTCAGCTCTGCCCGTTAGAAATGTGTGTCAAACTGAGTGTATCTGCATGGGTGCTGCCCATGGGTCTAAAAGGATCCCTTCCATGTGGCAGCCCTTGAGATCTTTGGAGACCTTGACCACTCCTCAGGTGCCCCCCCAAGTCTTCCCTTCTTCTTTGGTTTTCTGGAATGTCCTGACTTTCTGACACTTCACCATGCCATTGGTCATCCCTGAATTGCCAGTTGCTTCCACACAAGTCCGTGTCTCTCTCTCTCCCCTCCCCTCCTCAGAACCAGTCCCCTCTCCTTCTTCGTACCTTTCACTCCTGCTGCCCCTCTACGCATGCCCCACTCAGCAAGCAGGATGGCACCCACCTCCTCTGCCAGGTCCTCCTCAGATTCCCCACTCAGGGTCTGTAGCACTTTGGACTTGTAGGTTTTCCAGAAGGCCTGGCTCATGGCTGCATGGGAAACAGGCCTGGCACCCAGGCACGGGAAGCTGATGGTTCAGGGGGCACCCAGTGGGTCTGGCTCCAGGAAGCTGGTGAGTCTGAGAGCCTGTCCCAAGCATCAGGTGACCTCATTAAAGATGCACCAGGCTCCCCAGATGGCACAGTGCCCAGCAGGTGAACCCAATCCAAAAGAGTCTGTGGTGAGACCCACCTTCTGCCACTTCAGCCCCTATCTTGACCCATATTTACAAGAGTAATGAAAACATAATGAAGACATCTTTCTTCACAGAAGCCTCCTTCCTGGGCATAGGAGTTCTTGAATTTGATTATTTGCAAGGGCTCCAGAAAAATTCTTTTCCATTCACAAATTCTATTCACAAAGTCTTTGGGCTCAGGACCCACAGTGGTGCCTCTGCGGCTGTAGCCATACCAGTTGTGCCGCCAACAGGACCCTGCCCTATATCTGCACTCAGCCTCTATGGTCTGGAGTGGGAAGGCCCCAAGGCTCCCAGTGGGTGACCAGGGCTTACATTTCACCGCTTTGGGCTGGAAACCGATTCCTCTCCCCAGGGATGCACGTGCTGGTCTCCCTGTTTCCTGGCAACAGGTTCCAAAGAACTGGAGCCCCTGAATTATTGCTGAGTTCCTGTGGTCAACCTGGAAGGAAAAACGCACCTGGCTCTGATGCATGGGGAAAGGCTCTCTGGCCCTCTCCCCAGCCTGAGCACACACCATCTAGGCTGCTCTCTCCCTTTGATGCCAACCCATGCCTGCGAGTCCAGGGCTCAGAGCAAGGGGTCAAAGATGGGAGGTCCCTCTGTGAGACTCTCCACTTCTCGTGAGAGGAGCTGACCCCCTTGAGTCTGACAGGATGCCTGAGCACTGTGATCTCTGGGAGGAATAACTGGGGAGGGGTTTCCAATGGCGAGGGCTTTCTCAAGGACCAGAGGTATCTCGGCAAGCCCTGTGGGAGCCGGGATCCCAAACGTCTTCACTCTTATTCACTTATTCATTTATTAACATCACAGACATTTTTCAGTGCCTCCCAGAGATGCAACATTATTTCCCCCCTCCCCTCAACCGCGGAATCTAAGATGGGGGAACCAGGAAGGTGTGACAAGGCCAGAAGACGGCGCTGAAATCGGTTGGGCCAGGCTGGATGGGCTTGGCCAGCGGACCGGCCGAAATGCCCGCAGGGCTCACATCACCGAGCCCCGTCCAGTGACGGACGGAAGAGGACGCTTGGTGAGGCGGGATCCCCGAGCTCAGTCACTGACGTCGAAGACCGCCTGGGGGCGCTCGAAACACGGCTCGCGCGAGTGACGTCATCATAGGCGGTCCGGTGGAGCACGACCCGTCCGAGAGCGTCATATGACGTCATCCAGCCGTCCGGAAGCGCCCCCACGTGTCCTCCCACCTCGGTTCTGGGACCTCTGATCCCGGTATCACCCACCATGGGTCGCTCCCGCCGTACGGGCGCGCACCGAGCGCACTCCTTGGCCCGTCAAATGAAGGCGAAGCGGCGGCGGCCGGACCTGGATGAGATTCACCGCGAGTTGCGGCCCCAGGTCGCCGCACGGTCCCGGCCAGACCTAGGCGCTGAACCCGATCCCGACCTGCCAGGGGGCGGCCTGCATCGCTGTCTGGCCTGCGCGTGAGTTCCCAGCAGGCCCAGGCCTGAGGAGGAGAAGGGTCCGCGGTACGGGCCGGGGGTGTGAGGCCCGGGGTGTGCAGGGTTTCCTCTCTTGGGACCTGGGTGGGTCTGCCGGCCTCCCATGCCTTCAAGCCCGGAGCCTAGCGTCAGCAATGAGCTAGGGTCAGGGAAATAGGTGTACCTGAGAGGCATCACCTTCTAACTCTCCTCCCTACCCACCTCATCCCTACAGGAGGTACTTCATTGATTCTGCCAACCTGAAGACCCACTTCCGATCCAAAGATCACAAGAAGAGGTATGAAGGAGCAAGGGGAGGATTGATGGGTGGGTTGCCACGCAGACAGAGCTTGCTGTCCGATCAGCTTTCAATTCCTATTCTTTTTTCTCAGGCTGAAGCAGCTGAGTGTGGAGCCCTACAGTCAGGAAGAAGCAGAGAGGGCAGCGGGCATGGGTTCCTATATTCCTCCCCAGCGACTGGCAGTTCCCACAGAAGTATCCACGGAGGTCCCTGAGATGGACACGTCTACATGACTTGGCCTGAGGATGCGAGGCAGAGGAGCTGCCCATGGACAGTGGTACAGGGGCCAGGCTGGGAGAGACTGTGCCAATCTCTTTTGGTTTGGGGAGTGGATGGCCGCTTCCAGATACCCTCCCTTCCAATAAAGGAAATGTATAAATAGGGCTTGCCTCTCACTCATTAACCTCTGGGCCACTCCTCCAAATTCAAGCCCTGTAAAGATTTCTCTACTACTCCTGTGTACAGGACCCAGAGTGTTTACTCCCTGCTTGATTCAGCCTTAGAGCCTGCATCCTTGCCATCCCTCAGGGGTCCTGGCATCTGTGCTGAAGTCCCCCATTGGAGCCCAGGTGTGTGTGGGGTAATGGGTAGGATCAGGTTTATACTCTTGCTTACAATGAGGGCAGGGAGTGACCCCCAGGAAAAGAAAGGAGATTGTAGCCCCTGTGAATCCAGGGGCCGAGGCGAGAGGCTGCCTGCTTCGTCATGGAGCCTGTGGCGGCCGCCGCTGCCCCACCATCTTCCAGACAGCATAGCAGGAGCCGCCCAGCCCGAGGACAGCCAGCACTGCAGCCACAATCCCCGCCAGCGGACTCCGGGGCTCTGCCTTCAGCTCCCCGGCTATCTGCATCTGGAGATGCACAGAGGGTCCGCCTGAGGGGTCAGTCAAGACTACTGGGAAGGCGAGTGGGGTGGAAAGGGGCTCAGAAGCTACAGCTGGGGGAAGGAGATATGGATGTCATCGCTGCCCCAGGGAGATTCCACCCCGATCCCTCTCGCTTCACTGCCCATCTGGGCCCTGGTTGCTCAGGCGGCCGGGAACGTGACAGCCTGGTGACTGGGTAGCATCCCGGCCATGGTAAGGGGCGGACGGGGTCGGTGCTGGAAGCCATCAGTTGGGGTGCTTACCTGTAGCACTCGGAAGTAGCCAGGGGTCAGGCGTCGAAATCGCATGGTGGGTGCCGCTCGTCTCCCAGATGTCCTGTGGGGTGAAAGCCAGAATGAGGACCATGGCGTTCATTCATGATACCAAGAGACGGAAATCAGGGCATAGAGGTTCCTGACTCTCATATGTGAGAGAGCCTTGCCCTCAGAGGATGCTCACCAGCGTCTGCCTTCCCAGGTCTGGCAGGGGGCGGGGCAGCTAGACCTTTAAATCTGTCCCTTCCCCCGCCGGCCCGCCCTGCCAGCCTTAGGAGCAGCTGTCAGGAGAGATCAGCATCAGGCCTGAGCAGCTCCTCCCCCTCCCACCGGGAAGTGCAAGCCAGGGAGGCAGGAGAGGCCCTGCCTGGCAGTGTGGACAAGTCTCAAGCCTGGACCAGGTGTGGGAGGGCCTCCCCGGCCCTGGTCTTGGCCCTGTCCCTGCCTCAGGTAATTGGATGTCACCCATCAGCTCTCAGCAGAGGAGGGGTTGGGTACCTTTAGCACCCCTTCCAAATAGGGGCAGGCCTTTTTTACTTGATTTCTCTTAGATCAACCACACCTACCTTGGGGGAAGGCATATTTCATCCCTTTCCCCAAGATGGAGTTCCTATAGGAACTTCCCTCCTTTTGATAGAAGATCTGCATCTACTGATTGAAAAAGCTGTTAGAGGTGTACTAACAAAAATTTCCTGGAATTGCCTGGTGGCCTAGTGGTTAGGATTCTAGGCTTTCACTGTCGTGTCTCGGGTTCAATACCTGATCTAAGAACTGAGATCCTGCAAGACTTAAAGTGTGGCCAAAAAAAATCTGTGCTGGGCATTATTCTCAGCACTTTATGTGTATGACTTCATTTGGTATTGACCATCTCATAAAAATGCAGAGAAGCATATTTGCAGAATAGCATGTAGAGTGTCTGCATATACTATAGAGAGAAGGGAGGAACACCCAGAAAACTTGACAGTGGCCCATTCTGGGCAATGGGATGGGAACTTGCTGGGGAAAGGACACAACCTCCTTCCATTTGGACTTCTCTGGTGGCTCAGCCAGTAAAGAATCTGCCTACTATGCAGGAGACCCATGTTCGATTCCTGGTTGGGAAAATCCCCTGAGAAAGACATGGCAACCGACTTCATTATTCTTGCCTGGAGACTTGCCAGTATTCTTTCCACGGACAGAGGAGCCTGGTGGACTATAGTCCATGGCATCGCAGAATCGGGCAGGACTGAGTGACTAACACTTTCACTTTCCTTCCACTTAATGAGCTACTATTACCTTTGACATTTTTGCCACAAATAAGTTCAAAGACCTTTTATAAACTCATAAAACTACCTTAAAAATAGAAGCTGCAGGGACTTCCCTGCTGGCCCAGTGGTTAAGACTCTGAGCTCCCAGTGCAGGGGGCCCAGGTTTGATCCCTAGTCAGGGAACTAGATCCCACATGCTGCAACTAGATCCCACATGCTGCAACATGGTGCAGCCAAATAAATGAATAAATATTAAAAAAAAAAAAAAAATGGAAGCCGCAGGACTTTCCTGGTGATACCATGGATAGGAATCCTCCTGACAATGCAGGAGACACAGGTTCGATCCCTGGTCCAGGAAGATTCCACCTGCCGTGGAGCCACTAAGCCTTTGTACCAAACTACTGAGCCCATGTCTAGAACCTGTGCTTCACAAGAGAAGCCACTGCCGTGAGAAGCCCGGGCACCGCAGCTCTGTATTAGACCCCACTCTCAGCAACTAGAGAAAGTGCGTGCAGTGAACACCCAGTGCAACCAATAAATAAATTTATTTTAAAAATCCAGATTAAAAAATTGAAAAAAAAAATAGAAGCTTCCATTTACCACGCCTC